>NC_142179.1:34877500-35225000 GCF_026936395.1 Plectropomus leopardus
CAGCAACACAGCAAGGAAAGCAGCAACACGGTGAGGAAAACAGACAAACAGACCAAGGACAAGGGAAAAACAGGTCTATATACAAAAGGGAACTAATCAAAAAAATGACACACAGCTGGGTAGGTGGACACAGGAGCAGGAGGCAAACACAGGGATTGGTTAACTAAAGAAGGTGTGACTGGAAACACAAGGCTGGAGCAAACTGAAGGGGAAGGACGGACATGACTGATAACACAGACGAAACCAATCAGGGAAACAGACAAAGAGGGACACAGAAGCAGGGGAACACAGAGACAGGGAAAAAAGACACAGAGACACACAGAGAGACAGGGAGACACAGAGACAGGGAAAAAAGACACAGAGACACACAGAGAGACAGGGAGACACAGAGACAGGGAAAAAAGACACAGAGACACACAGAGAGACAGGGAGACACAGACAGACACAGAGAAGGAGCACAAGTGCCATACAAAGAGTAAAAATCAAAAATAAAACAGGAAACCCCAAAACAAAGTCCATAGTAAAACAAAAAAACCCAAAACAAACCATGATTAATGTATGCTATATTTAGAGTATTTTCAGAATTTTACCTTACAATCAAAAGAAATTTCTGAGGGGGAACTGAAGGCGGTATAATGCTCTCTTGAAAACCAGTATCCATTAAGAAAAACTGTGATTTAACACTGCTGAACGCAGCAGCTGCTGGTCTACAGCTGCCGGGTTCAGTTAGTTAGTTTGTGTTATTGCGTGAATTTGGCATTTAAAGGGGATAGTTTATATTTACCAAAGTTACACTATAACACAAACTACCCAACTGATGGACCAGCAGCTCCTGTGTTCAGCAAGCCAAAATTACTGTTCTTCTCAAAGGAGTCTGGTGGCTTTAATGAAAGCATAGAAACTGAAGCTATTAACAGTTTTTCTGTTCAGAAAGGGCTGTCTATGACAAGGTAAAGTGGTTAAAATATTTTCATTATTGTGTTCACTTAAGCTGTTATTGATTTTTTTCTTTAGGTGGGGCTTTATTAAGTGGTTAGAAACTCCACACCAAGATACACATCAGAATTAACTCTGGCACAAGTTTAAAAGGGCATGCTTTTCTTGGAGCCCACGTCTAGAAGTCACCTTACTGTAAATCCACATTGGCTTCAACATGAATCTAAAGGCTTCTTCTCTAGGTGTGAGTCTAATGTTACTTGGGGAAAAATGCTGGCCCATAAAGATTTAACAATAAATGATATGATATTGTCTCCAAAAAATGCTTTACTTCTCTTCAGATTAAAATACGTAAAACCCGGTCATCTATTTCAATACAACCACACAGCCCGGTAATAAACGAAAGGTTAATCATATATTTACAGCAATTTCTTTTGCTAATATCAAATGTTTATCTGACTCCTCTGTCCATGGTCTATGTTACTGTGCCCCTGCAGAGGCTGAGAATCCCTGAACTAGAAACAATAAAAGAAATATTAGGCTACAATGAAATATAATTATACAAGCAATATCAGGATTCCCACCTGGTGAACTGCTGCTGGCATTATTAAAAACATTCACGTAATCTGCAATATGAACCAGAGACAATATGGCTAAATTTAATTTACTTGATAATTGATACACTCTTGGCAAAGTGCAAAATGATTCCCTGGGTGTACATGGAGTCAATGGTCTGTTTCTGGAGCAGGCTGTAGAGGATGGGGGATATGTGGTATGATATTATGGAGCAAATCCAGGTAGAGGCTCAAATATCTGACCTTCAGCAGTCCAAAATCCCTCGGATTATCCCCCACCAATCGTATCCAATGCATATGAGTCGGGTTACCTTCATGCTCAAACAGAGTCACAACACAACACATGGCCACAACACTGGTGTGAAAACTACATCTTATTGTACCTGGATTGGTATTTGCTGTGCCAGCACTGTCACAAGAAACATATTCATTTGGCTGAGCTTGCTGACTTACAGTCAAAGTGGGTGCTCATGACAAAAATCACACAATCAGAGAAGAAAAATAAAACACATGCTAAATCTGCATTTTAACCACTTCAACCACATATGTATAACGTTTTGATCAAACATCACGTTCAGGTTATCTAGACATACACCTCTATAAATTTCATAGGCCCTACACAGCCATGCTCATATTCAAAGGAGGTTTTAACAACCTGCTCATGTAAAATGACCACGACTTCTTACCACCTCATTACATGGTGAAGGCACATAATGGGTTAAAATGACGTGCCCACATCACAGACAAACAATGCCAATGGAAAGTCAAGGACCCTTTGCTGAGGTGGACACACAAACTTCCTGGTTCAACAATGTCATTCAGTGGGAGTTGGTTAATGTCAGGACACTGTAGCTCGCATAAAGAGCAAGAAAATCCATGAAGGGAGCAGTTCCAGGCAGTGAGTTGATTAAACAAACACAGGACTTCCACCCAGGAGAAGGCATTTTGTGTCAAAAAGTCAACATAGACTTATTTTAAACTAATGTACTTACATTCTTAATGAAGTTATGTCATGTTACGTTATACACTGATGTCACTTTACAATGTACTTACATCCAATATGTACAAGTGTAGTTATTTTAACCGGCAACACTCCCTTTCCTTTGCCTAGCAAAGTTATTTGGTGCCTAAACCCATCCGTGCTGTCGACAACACGTGATGTAGCGTACAGAGGTTATGGTCATTTTCGTGTATTTCTGTGAGATTTTGTAGATATGTTGATTTTTTTTTTTTTTTTTTGCCTGATTAGATATCCTTCTGGACTGTGCACAGATTGTAATTAATTTGGATTAACTGTGACTAATGGCATGATCTGAAAGACAGAAAAGACTTTAGTGGACTAGGATCAATAAACAGTTACAGTACATACCTTCAATAAAAGTCTAACATTTTGTGTAAATTTAGTTCAATGTAAAAATGCAGTATTGGTAAACCTATCTCTGTCAGTGTTCATATTGACTCCAATGTAAAAATGTTTTTAGTAAGGATGGTCAACGTTACAGCACATCTTTAATTTAGATTTGATTTGATTTTTTAAAGAAATTAAGTTTTAAGGAGTATGGCCTATGTGTGAAAGTTATCCTTGTAAAGTTATCCTTGTACAGACAGAGCCGATCATACTGAGTAAGCCATATAAGTAGTGACTTAGGGACCCCTGGTCCCTGAGAGCCTGCTAGAAAAGATTTGTTTAATGAACATTAAAAAAATTTGAGTGACACTGACAACATTTTTGTGCCATTTTGCCAACAAATACTGACAGCACACTGTGGATGTTCCATGTTTGAAATTAACTGTGTCACTACAAATGATTATATTTAGATGTTCCCCATAAGAAATCACAAAGAAAAGCACAGTTGCTTGAAGACAAAAAAAAAAGATTAAAAACACAACTTTACTACTTGCATATAGTTTTACAAAGCAGTGCTCCAAACTAACTAGTGATAGGTTCCTACAGAAATCTTTACATTCTACTTACTAGAAATGTTCCCTTTATAGGTAATTTTGTGTTAACATTTTATTTAAATAGCTCCTTTTGTCCTTCTTTCTCATTTGATCACTGTACTAGACCTAAAATATTATCATTAGGTATTTATTAAATGTATGTTCTACACCAAATGGCTGCCTTGTGCATCATAGCCTGCGCTCCCAGGCCTTTACTATCTTCAGTTTTCCCTCAGTACGTACAGAGCTTGGCAAAAAGGCATTTTCTTACTCTGCCCTTTCAACCTGGAACATGCTACAGCAAAATCTGAAGCTGTCCAGCTTGATCCCACTACGGGATT
Organism: Plectropomus leopardus; assembly: GCF_026936395.1. Taxonomy (NCBI): domain Eukaryota; kingdom Metazoa; phylum Chordata; class Actinopteri; order Perciformes; family Serranidae; genus Plectropomus; species Plectropomus leopardus. The sequence continues at coordinate 34,881,294 of NC_142179.1, forward strand.
TTAAACTTATATTAAGGGCACTGGATAAAGCATCTTTGGAAACTTGTTCCTGTTTTTAGTATTCTAATCTGCTTCCACTTGGCACTTTTCACTTAAATCTGTCTGTCTGTTACTAATTGTTCTTAAATTGCATGTTATCCGAAACAGGTCACTCTTGAAACTGAGACCCCGTGTCTCAATGAGATTACCTGTATAAATAACGGTTATATCAAATAAAATATGTCACATCTTTATGGTTGAGTAATATCCTTTCTAATTTTAGACATCAGACACATGAAGACATGTGAAATTCAGCCCTTTCCGATGAGAATATAACACTAAAATATGCACGTGATTAATCAGAGCAGGACTATCGTGTGGATTGGTGTAACAGAGAAATACTGCACTTATTGTTGGCTATTTAAAGATAATTTTGCTGAGAAAAAGGTCCCACTTTAGTCTTTGCATGCTTGTTTGTACATTATGTGTGCTTTAAATTATATTTAAAAAATGCATTTTGGTTTAGTGGGGGGGGGGGGGGCAAAAGTCTTGGACTGCCCCTGTGTATATCAATAATTTTCTTCAGATACAGAGAAAAATACTAAGGATTTATGAGCCAAGAAATGTCTCTTATCTGCTGCCCATGCACATTTTTACTACACACAGCACTGAACCCCCAGACAGCAGTGCTGCGCACAGAGCTGCTGTGGTTTTCTGTGGCCCTGAATGCATGATTCATTCTCTATTATGCACTATCCACCATCAGTCTACATCACTTCATCACCGGTTTAATTATTATAATTTGAGGCAATATTTCCATCACACTTAACACTAACAGCTGCATAAACAAACTAAGCGCAGAGAGGCTATAATGTGGTCATAGGTAGTGCAGTGTCCTGACTGTGGTTGGTATTTCTGCTGTCTCTCTGCTGTCTGCCTCCATTTGCAGCTCCCCTTCCTGTATCGATCCAAAAGGGGAAAGTTACCTTTAAAAAGTACATATTGCTTGTTTCCCTTTGTTCTAACATTTCCCAATTTAATGGTTATAGACTGATACATGACATGATACAGAAAGGTCACCTCTAAAAATATCATCCATCCAAATTCATTACACAATGCCAGGGGTGTGTTGAGTCTGATTTCCTGGAGGGGTTTTGACGTATACAACAAAAGCTTCAGTTTTGTCTCACAGAAACTCAAGAACAAAGATTTTTTTTTTTTTGAGTTTCATCATCTAATCTTCACTGTTCCCCCGGCCAGCCTTTCCTCATCTGAGACTGATCCCTCTGCCTCCATTAGACTCAGAGTCAGACTGAGGGCTACATGTAGAGATCACAAGGCTGATTGTAGTCTATACTGTAGGTAAACCACGTACAAAGTTAAGCTGTACATCATGTTATTTTTTGGTATATCTGAGTACGGTGCACTCACTGCAGTCATTGTGGCATACTTAGGTAAAACTACATGATCCTAGATCAGATTAGATTCAAGTAAATTGTCATTGCACAGAGTAAAGTACCTGTAAAATGCAATGCAGTCTAGCATCCTACCAGAAAGTGAGAGTGAATGACATCACTCTTATGACTCTTATGATGATATATAATCCTGCATGAAAAAAAAAATAAACTGAAAGTTGCAACCTGTTCTCATTCTGAACCTGTCAAATATGCCTGTCAGTGCTTAGAGTGTACGAGCGTGACACCAAAAGCCACCCTCCGTGTCCACATGAAACACAGCTGGACAGCATCAGCAAAGAACGCAGCCAGACGGAACTGGTGGCATTGTTATTATACGCTGGCTAACATCCGGATGTCACCAAGTGCGTTTACATGCAACACGCAGTGGGGGCGTCCTTTGAAAAAGCAGCTGGGTGGAACCAGGCTTGTGGGAAAGAAATAGGAAGGCTGGCGTCAGGTTGCAACGATGCTAGATACAACATAATATAAGCAGTGCGCCTATAGGGAGGGCAGGAGGGGTGATGGATAGGTCCCACAAACAAGTGACTTTCATGTGAGAATGCCACATTTGGTACAGTCTGTGAGTCAGATCCACCCCTTGTTCCTCCACAGCTCCACCCTCTCATCCAAATATGGTCACTTCTGGCTCCAAAAAAAAAAAAAGATTGTGATGGCTGAAATGCCAAACTCGAGGCTTCAAAACAGCAATCCATAAACCAATGGGTGACGTAATGGTAGCTACTTCCATTATTTATACAATTTAAAATACAAAATCCTCCGAAAAACATAATGGCATAATCACAATCGGTTTTGCCTAGGTGACGCACCATCCACCATCCCCTCAACCATCTGATAACAAAGTCAACTTATAGACTATATCACTTTAAAAACCTTGATATGATATGTGAAAAACATGCAGATGTAATGTGTTGTGTTTGTGGTTTATAGAAATGTGCAATGCCAACATTTTCTTCTGGCAGCTGAGCTGGCGTGACGTAGCCTCTCAGGATTTCTGTCTCAGTAACTCAGGTTGTGGCTTTGGGGTACTGGTGCATGGTGCCCCTTTTTAGCTCCTCATTTGGACACACAGATGTTTTTTCTTTTAAACTGAAATCAAGGGATCAATCATATAGTCATAAATAATTGTACGCTCATCACTAACATTTATGATAATTTCATTGTATAATTGTTTGTGTCATGTCTCAAAAGTCCATTTCTTGGGGGGTGTTGCAAACTAGGCTATAAATGCTGGAGTCTGTGGATCATACAGGTCTGGCTGAATCCATCATAATTCTTCACCATGGAAAAAAACCCCAAGGATGTTAACCAATCACAGTCATTTTCAGTGTCAAAACTGAGGATGCAGAGACAGAGCCATTGCGAAATAGTGATGGGAAATAGTGGAAGGGCTGGAGAATTTGGTACAAAATATGAAACCAATAGCAGGCTTCCATGCACAATCAAATCATTACTAACGAAGCAAGCCACTGATACTGCAAATTATGCTTACAGGAATGAACAAAACCACATTGCTGAACCACTACCAAGACTATTTACTGTATGTGGGCCAGTGGCCAGCACATCAACACGCCCCGAGGGTCTGAGGAGAGCAGCTTTACCAAAAAAACCTATCTTTTATATTCATTAAGGGTCTTACGGAGCATGCAGCGCCCTGGGTAGAAAGTAAGTGAGCTGTAACAGAGAGGGAGCAAAGGCAGTTTAGAAAGAGCAACAATGAAACACTCCACTATTATAATTATAAAACACAGTGGACTAAAAATACATGCAGTAAAACTACAGTTGGTGTGGTTTCATAACAGTTATGTATTTTGTCAAACTATGGTTTGTTTCCACTCACTATAGAATTAAAATTAGTAAGCACAGATTTGCCTGAATTACTGTATGCAACCCACTGAATTGTGTAGTCATTTTTGTCAGTTACATTATCATTCTAACATACAGCACTGATACAACTCTAACCATGCTGTGACCTACATTTAGTTAGACACCCTAACCCAGAACTCTCTGGGCCATCCTTCAAACAGAATTAAGACAACTGTAAACTGACTGTGGGCTATGACTTAAATACCATTCATCGCTTCGCCTTTATTTGTTTACATATGGCAATATTTCATGCATGTCATATTAACTATTATTAAGTTATAAGTTCCTGTTTGAAATGCACCTATAAATGTACAATCAATCATTATTGGATTACTCTGATACTGAAAAAAATAGAGAAATACCCTGTGATCATTCTCAGATAAGTGAGTTTCTTAAGTTAAAGGAGCATTGTTTTTCAACAATTTCTGAGCAGATTTATGGACATTTCCTAACAAACGTCGAGATTATCATAACTTCTGTAGGTGTGACTAACACTGAATCTAAAATTATGTTTGCTGTGTCTTTGTGTTGGGATTCAACTAAGTCATGACCCCTGGGAAAACAAACTTTGACGCAAATCACACCAATCAGGCAATTAAGGTTTTATAGTACCTTAATGGCCTCCATGAGCTGTGTTAATAAGTGTGCATCAAATCAGCAGCCAAACTACAATAATTACATGGCAGTTGTTGTTAGAACACCAGCATGCACCTCCCACCAAACACAGTATTTTTTTTCCTTAAACTTTTCTTTAAACTCACAGTTGTCCTTTTGAGGTAATTTAGTGCCCTTTTCAGTTATTTTGCGCCTCTTTTTGGTTGTATTACCCCTTTTTGTAGTTATTTTGCAGTCCCTTTGCATCTCTCTGTGGTCATTTTGAATCCTCCCTGGGTCAATACATATTAATTTAAGGAACAGTTTGCAGATGAGGGCCAGGGGGTTCACTATAAGGCTTGGACATACTCTCTGTATAGACTGTCTGCAGTTAACTGTGGACAACTTAAAACTAACTTCACGTTGGTGAGGCGGCTGGACTGGAGTGTGGAGCAAGAGATGACAGCATAGGCAGCCTGTCTATGCGCTTACAAAAAATGCACTGCATGGGGACATCAACAAAAGGGTCCATGCCGACCCTAGCAGATATGAGTGGATGATCAGATTTATGTCCCACAGACCAAAGGGGACCCCTGCACATGGACGTGGTACCCGCAAATTGGCCTTAACACATTGGGCCTCTTGGCCTGTGAGTGGTAGGCCAGTTCAGTAATACTTCAAACCTTAAACGACATTACTTTCATTAATTTAGTAAATAAAAAGCATTAAATGTGATTGAGAAGAGAACCAGCCCATTCTCGTTCTAAAGTTGTCAAATACTGCCACTTTTGCAGTGCTTTTGTAGTAAGATTCCAGCGCCAAAAGCCACATTTTGCATCCATATGATGCGCCGCTGGATGTTGTTATCTGAAAATGTGGCTGTTTGTGGTGTTATTATATGCCAGTACCTGCCATGGCAGCATGATATGTGGATGGTTGGAGTGAGTTGAGAATGCAAACCTGATGAAACCGGTCCCGTCTGCATAATATGCCACTGAACGGCTTCACGTTGAAATGCTGCCAGTAACAACATACCACAAGGAGCGCAACAGTCCATATAGGCCGCTAGGGAGATGGATGGATCCAACAAACTCCAGACTTTCATTCAGGAGTCCGGGGTTCACTTCGCATCTGAATGTGATGTTTGTTTCTACACCTTACCATGTGCCTCTTTTGCTTAAAATGAACCATCCAATCCAGCATTTCTTTACGTCCCAGCATTGGTTCCCATGTGCTTTTATTGCCTAAACATAACCACGTGCAGTGTAAACCCACCATGTGCTTTTGTTGACATCACGGTAGCACCATCCCAGAACGTAAACAGCAGACGCAAAAGGATAACTATAACGTGATATGTAAACATGGAAGTCAACTGCAAAGTGGCAATATGTCACGATTTGGGACAGGTAGCTCTCAAGTCATCTGTAAAGCATAGACTGTATCTAACAAAACTGAAGTCCACTGTACAGCTTCTGATTGCAGTGAATTATCTATGATTTACTCCTCAAACACACACATTTTCATCTAAATTTCCTCTGCAACAAGGCAGCTATTCTAATGCCAAATGTAAATGAGCTCCCTGCACCTGCCAACACAACGGAAGTCCATTTTCATATCTGCATCACATTTGGATTAACATGAAGGCATTGTGGCCTCCATTGGAGTGTTTCATGTGGAATAACGCCATGGTAATGTAAACGTTAAAATTTCACACATAACAAAATGCATAAAGAAACCACAAAATGGAACACCCGTACGGTCTTTTGAGTCTCCGTTTTCTCAGCACAGAAACATCTAAAAGAAGACAATTTTATTACCTTGTATGCAGGGACCTTTCAATTATTTCTGGAAGGTGCACTCTATTTGCAGAATAGTGCTACTCTTGGCATGTAGCGCTTGAAGTGTGCTCTTCCAAGCATAGGATGAATGACACTACTTACTGTATTCTTATTACTGCTCGCTGCCTCTTTGGCGGCGGGGGTATGGAGTGATGCCATTTATCATGCTAGACATGAGGCTGGGTTTTTATCAAACACATTTTCTCCCAGGGAGTTCACAGTGCACATCTTTGATGCATTTTCAAATTTATTGGACATCTTTATTTATATATTTTCTGCTTTCTGTGAGCAGGCTCGCCTGGAAACTCCCTGCACAGGAGTCACTGTCCGCGCCACTTTGGTGTCAAAAAGTATTGAGTGGCTCGTAATGTGGAACATCTTGTGGGGATAAACCTTAATTTCTTCAAGGGAACATGCTGAAAATCCATAAACAAACCGTCAGTGAGAGTGTTTGATAGCTAGACTGCCTGAAGGCTGCTTTGTCTATTGGGAGATTACTGTAGGTAGCCCCAGGAGATGGTGTAACAGATGAGGTGACTCTCACATGCATGCAGATGCATCCTGTGCTATGCTTATAGATTTTCAATGAGGGGTAGACCATGCAAATCCTGGGATTTGGAGCCAAGGTACCTAACAGGGAAATGTGTCACTAGCTGTCTCACAATTAGGTAATTCTTTTAAATACACCGCTTCACATTTAAACTGAAGATTTACACTGCACTAAATAAATAAATCATAACTTAGGATTTATTTTTTATATGTATAACAAAAAAGTATATTGGTGGCCTCCTTTACAGTTAGTGGCAGAAAATTCTCTCTTGGCCCGTGCCATGGTTTTGGCAAAGCTATCGAACATCAACATATTTTTTGTATGTAGTTTAGTTATACTGGCTGAACAGAATTATGTACTGGAAATCCTTAGACATTCCAGAAAATTATTGTGATTTTGTAACCAGAGGCCTCACAATTCAATTTTATAGCTAAAACTGAATTTTGCCAAAGAACACAGTTTTGTTTTTTTTTTTTAAATTAAAAAGTGTTATCAAAATAACAACGTTAATGGAGTGTCTATTTGCACTTGGGTGAGCTTAGTCACAGTACAGCTATTCGGCGATTTACACCCATTCCTACAGCGCATTATAATGGATCAGACTGCCAGCTGTGAGTCAAAGTCAGGTGACATAGTAAAAAGAGTGACAGAGTCCACAGAGGTAGTAAAATATGGTGAATGAATGGGTCAAGTACAAGAATTTCGCACAAGGACACTCTAGTCGTGTGTGGGTTTAGCAGTATTTGAATTAATATTTTCAGTTTTTCAAGCTGTATAAAGTTGCTGAATGCACACTATGTACAAAAAATGTAATTAAATATGCCCATTTGTGTTATATTTCAGTATTGCTCTGACACCCAAGAATTTACACCCTATTGTAAAAAGCCACACTGGCAATTAACCACATTGGCTATCCTAGCATTAAAATAACACTGTCGGCTACAGACAGCTGAGCGCTTGCTCCTTCCATGATGCTATACACCTGGATGTAAATGGCTACATTGGCTACTTCAGCTCAGGTGAAACTAGCATTGTTGGCAATGGATATGTGTGTGCCAATAGCATCTGCCTAAAGTCAATGTTGTATTACACATTAGCAAAAAAAAATAGTAATGCCAGCATATTCTTTTGTGAGGGTACTCTGATATTGTTTAAATATTGTTTAAAGATTTAAAAATTGATCAACTAAAACTTTAATAGTTTGAGGGCCTGACTGAAAGGTTTGTCTTCGAGACTAAGGAAATACAGAGTTTTCTTTTGTTAAAGTACAAGTCAGCAATTGTTTCAACAATAACACAAGAACAGATCCATTTTCCAAAAAAACTTTTAAAGGATTGCATTTTAAATTATACATTTTTTTGTTATTTTACAAAACTATCTGATTTGTACCATATAACTCCAATTCCATCTCTATCTTTTCATTTCTTTTCCTTACCTCCTCCACCTGTGAGACATACCGCAAAGATAAACAGATACACAACGATGACTAGGCAGACTGAGAAAAATGAAGCCGAGCTCCACTGAGAGTTGTCGAACACACCCAAGGACTGGAGCTTAAGACTCATAGATATCCTGTCTGGTTGGCCTCACTCAGTCTCTAAAAGAATTCGGCCTTGTTTCACTCTCTATGGCCTTTGAACTACAGGTGCTCATCCTCGAGGTCTGCTGGATGCGTCGGCACATTATTCTTCCTTAAAAGATTCGACACCCCACTGTGGATAGGAAAAATGAGAAGAAGGGGGTATGTCATTTATCATGATCAGGACTGCAGCTTTGACCAGCGCCATGTGGAGGCAAAGGCGTTATATGGAGAACATTTTTCAGCAGGGAGGTGGCACACAATGCTCAGAGGAGCTGTGGTGTGTAGCTGGAGGATTTGGGATGTGTTTTGACCGTTCAGGAAGAGGGTTAATCACAATGGTGAGAAAGCGGAAATGGCTTTCGTTTCAGCCATGTCATCAGTTTAGGTGAGGATATTGATGCCGTCTGGGAAGTTGTTCTGAAAGTGTAACAGGGACCGGACAAAAATGTTCAAGGGGCAAGTCAGACTTTTATTGCACTTGAAATGTTAAGTCAATAAAAATGTGACTTTACTGTTTGTGTCAACTACAGGCCAGAGTAACTGAGAGGCCTGTGAGTTGTATTGATTTGTTTTAAAGCCTTAGTGGCCTCAATGACACAGAGGGGCTGTTTTTCTGAAGGTACTCTCCAAATAAAAGAAAGCTCATAAGTAAGTATTATGCAGAATAACATAATCGAACCTTACAACCAGGGCCAAGACAATTCCTGACATACTCTGCCTCTGATTGGCTCGTATGCTTTGCCCTTTTTGGTTGGGTTAGTTCGGTTTAAACATGGGGAGTGGGATTGGTTAGGGTAAGAACATCAGGGTAAGCCAATCAGAGGCAGTGTAGGTCATGCCTCTATCATAGTAGGAAGGTCCAGTGATGTCTTTCTGCTTAAAAAATAGACACTAGCTTCTGTTTGGGAAAATGTGGCATATTTTGTTTGAAAAATGGCCTTTTAGAGCAATGAAAGCTTCTTTTTGGGTTACCGGGCGGTCAGACAATTATTTTTTCTCCCAAATAGGATATTTTTCAGACTATTGGGGCTTTGGAATTATCATCTTTCGAAACAATGGCATGACACCACGGCAGTGTGTAGCTAATGAAACCCTCTGTGAAATATATTTGAAATTATGAGACAAATATGTATCTGAAATTTTGTCCACATTTTTTCCAATTGATGTCTTCTATGCATTAGGGAGCTTTATGGGGCCCGCTAAGCACGCATGAACCCAATTAATGAATTTTTTCAAAGTTCGACGTTTTGATGTGAGCGCCAAGTTTTGAGTAGTTTAGAGTTTTTGAGTATACCAAGGGTGTCAAAAAATACGTTAAAATGCTTAAAGTAATACAGGGGTGCTACTACACTGACGTGCCACACCTAGGCCAATCACACCTTCTAATTTCCTGCTTCAAATCCCCTGCCCTGCTTATCACAGATATGTTGTTTTGTTGTCTTGGCAGATATGAAAGAGAAGAAAAAGCAAAAAGAAACAAAGTGAAAACTTCATTCCACTTAATTAGGGCCATGCCAACAAAGCAAATTGATTTTTTTAAGAAAACAATAATCAGTTCTCAAAACTTTTTCACCATTATTATTGTTGTCTTTATCGTTAGGAATATTTTTGTGTTTTTGTTGATTAGATTTCAAAAACTACCATTTATTGTTCATTTACAGTCATTTTAGGCAGCAAAAATAAACTCAAAGCTCAAGGGTCTAGTTACTGTGAAAACTTTCAACAGCATGTCAAGGCCTTTTACATCCAATGCTAAAGACTGTCCTCAAACAGAGATAGGGTTTCCCACCCAATATGTGACTGTGTTGAGTCTGACAGTGAAGAGATGCAGTTGAAAAGTGTGAAAAAGCTATTTTCTGTAGTAAAGTTACCCTGTGGAGTTTTCTTCAAAACGAGGAAAAAAAAGAGCTGTGTTTACTCGAATCTTTCTCACCTAAGCACTTTGTGTGTATCCTTGAGGCCCCACAGATGTGTTGAATGCATTTCATTCCTCGTAAAACATTCCCAATCTGGGGTTCAAAGTTGCTTGTGTGTTTATGCTGACCATGCAGTCTTCCTTACTTAGTATTGGCCTATTGCTGCATTCCTCAGCTCATTGTTGATCAGGGGAATAATGTGAAACCATCAGCACAAAAATCAAGCTTATCACTTGCATGCTTGCTCATATAAATATGAACCTGAGTACCCCCGTCTGAGCTGGTATTACGTGATCTTATCCCAAAACTTCACAGGGTGATGTCAGGTCAGATAAAGACACTAACAATCACATTAAAGTTATTATACAATGCAAACACAATAGGCCACAAACGGAAAAAAGAGCAACTCAAACACCAGATTAATGTAAGCATAGTTTGTTTTTGCAAACCACAGAAATGTTATATTTTTATCATATTATGTAGAAGATATGTTAAAACTTAATGTTTCATTAACATTGTGGTTACTGTGTGATTAGGTTTAGGCACAAAAACCACTTGGTTATAATAAGGAGAAGTATTGAGTTTTGGTGGCACTATCCCAGCATAAAAATCTTTTTGTGGCACTATCCTGGATGAAAAAGCTACAACATCTTGGTAAAATATAACCGCTTTTGGTGGCACTGTCCCCCAAAAAATGCAGTGATGTCTCGGTAAGAAAAACACAAACCTCTTTTCATGGCAATTCCTGGCTAGAAACACAGAAATGTCTGGGTAAAAAAAAATAAGAAGCTGTTCATGGCACTATCTTGACAAGAAGCGCAGCTATATCTTGGTAAAAAAAAAAAAAAAAAGAAAGAAAGAAATTACAATTTTTGTAGCACCATCCCAGCAAGCTTATCAAGGCACTATCCCGGCAAGCAATGCATTCATGTCTTGGTAAAAACAATCACTTTCTGTGCAATATCCAGGCAGAAAACCTGGCAACATCTATATCTATATATATATATATAAATATATATATATAATAATAATAATATATACGGGCCGGATAGATGAGGCCAAAGCAAATTCTATATAATAATATATATATTGTATATTTTGTGGCACTACCTCCCCCGGAAATACAGCAATGTCCTGGGACAAAGACAAAAAACATCTCTGCAGGAATTGCAGTGATAAAACTTTTGTGCTGCTATTGCTGCAGGAGCCCAGCAGTGTCTTGGTGAAAAAAAAAATCATGGCACTATCAACGGTGGAAACACATCAATGGGTTGCCAAAAGAACACCTGGTTTGGTGGTGAAAAAGCTGCTGAAATTACAATGATGACGATGACTTCAATAACATCCAGTGTGGCTGTTTGTTTATCTTGAACAGTGGTCTGCAGCGTGGTTGATGTTTTGCCTTGATGTCACATCATACGGCCTCCCCTCCACCTCCTGAGGGCAAAGTCAGCTCATATACTACATCACTTAACCCTTTGAAACCTGGATCAATATCAGTTTTCTTGTGCTGTGTTAAAACGCCTTTAGCAAGCAATTAAGATCTTTGACATCTAAGCAACTTGGCAAGAAATGTCCTTCAAATTGCAAAAACAAAAAAGTAAAAGATGACAAGAAAAACAACCTGAACAAGAGGAGAGACAGAGTAAAGTAACATAATTACTTATTTTTAAAATAAATAATCATTTTAGCTTTTAGGGCACTTCCTTGTTTTATTATTAATATTATTATGATTATTATTATAGATATTTTTCTTACTTTTTAGGCACTATTTTTCAGGAAATTTTCTTGAAACTTTTACAAATTTCATGCTAAATCATTGGGTCATTTCTTATAGTGGTGCTCAATGCCTTTTTTAATGCTCTTGAAAAAAATCAGGACAATTTCTCGGGTTGGCTTGGGTATCAAAGGTTTAGATGCTTGTGAAAGGCATATAAATGCTGGACAAGAGGTCTGAGGTCAATCCAGGTTTCAAGGGGTTAAGAAACGTTGATATGGGTTCCAGCAATGACATGTGTTTCCTGTTACTTATAACATTTTTTTTTGTCTACACCCAGGCTTTTGTTACCATTTTTCACTTGCTTCGTCGTAATAAACACCACTGAAACTCTTTTGGAGCCAAAATGAGTAAATCCCATGGTGGTCAAGGTAAAAGCCAGCTGCAGCTGACTAAGCACTTTAGCCGGCAAGATAAGGATGCTAATGTTAGCAAGATAGCTCCTGAGGAAGCAACAGGTCAGTCGCTTACACTCAACATGCTAGTTGGGGAGCTTGAGAAGCTACATAGAGGAGTAACAGGTGAACTCACCGCCTCTCTGAACAGTGCCCTGGCACCAATCCAAGCCTCTCTCCAAAAAATCACGGACACCGTTTCTCGCTCCAAAGGGCAGAATCTCCGTGTGGTTGGCATCCCAGAGGGAATGGAGGGAACGATGCCCGACTTCATGACTACATTGTTTAAGGAAGTGGTCGATGATGCCCTACTAGATCTCGACTTGGAAGTGGACCGCACGCACCACAGTTTGGGCCCCAAACCGCCGCAAGGATCCCGATCATTTGTCGTCAGCTTCCACAAATGTGCGAAGAAGGAACGTATACTGCTGTGGGCTAAGAAAAACCGGGGCGTCTCATATCAGGGGCATCCCATCCGGATCTTTGAAAATTTCAGCGCAACACTGGCCAAGACGCGGGCCACCTTCAAAAAGTGGAATCCCCGCTCTACAAGGAAGGAATTTGCTTTGGCCTCATCTATCCGGCCCGTCTGCGTGTTACTATTAATGGACAGACTCACATATCTGAGTCCGTGGAGGAAGTAGAGCGTTTCTACCAGGACCTCAGAAGTAAGTGAATAATCTGGACTCTTTGCATGCGCCGTCAGCATCTTACTTTGTGCTTTGACAACTGAGTTGATGTTGTAAGGACTTATTCATTTTGTCAAACATCAGTCTATAACTCCCTGTTAAAGAGAGTATGACCAATTTTATGTATGGATGTGTAATATACACTACCGCATTATGAAGGGAAACAAACTGCTGCACGGTAACTGGTGGCGTGTAATATTTCCTGCTTGCCCATCTATGTTAGAATTTGAGTTTAGGAACAAATACATGGGTTTTTGTTTTTGTCTGTTTGTATGGGAAGAACTCAGTCTTTGCTCTTGTATTATTACACTAAGTATATTGTTACATTGCTCTGTGTCACTCACTTTATTCGTCTAATCCATTATTTAACAGAATCCCAACAAAATGCCGAGATTTTGGTCTATGCTGAATGGCTGATACAGGTTAGAGAGGCAGGCTAGGATCCATCAGGTTTACAAGCTGGAATGTAAAGGGACTTAGTGGGCCTATTAAAAGAGTGAGAGTACCTTTACATCTTAAGAATATAAAACCAGAAATTGCTTTTCTTCAGGAGACCCACCTGCATTTATGTGACCACACTAGGCTGCAACAACCCTGGGTTGGACAGGTTTTCCCCTCCAGTTTCAATAGCCGTTCAAGAGCTACAGCTATATTATTGCACAAGCGTTTACAATTCAGACCCAAATGGGCGTTATATTACTGTAGTGGGCACATTGTTTCACACGCCTGTCATTCTGGTTTGCGTCTACACCCCCAACTGGGACTGCCCTAATTTTATGACTTCCTTATTTTCATTGATTCCGTGCTTAAATACACATAATCTTATTTTTGGGGGAGTCCCTAATTTAGTTGTTAACCCTACCCTTGATAAATCAAACCCCAAAAAATTCACCCAATCAAATATGGCTAGAGCTCTTATTATACTAATGGATCAAATTGACTGTGTGGATACGTGGCATTTCTGCCACCCAACAACAAAAGAGTTTTCATTTTATTCCTCTGTCCACCAGACGTACACTCGTATTGATTACTATTTGATGGATAAAACACTCCTACCTACTGTGAAACTGTGAATATTCAGCAATAATGATTTCAGATCACGCCTCCTTAATACTAGATGTAGAATTACTTCCTAAATGTGAAAAACACTTAAACTGGAGACTAAACACTGCATTATTATCTTCTAATGAATTTTGTGAATTTATCTCTGAGAAAATTACTCTCTTCGTTCAAAAACACAAATCTGACTCAACCTCTCCTTCCCTTTTATGGGAAACCTTTAAAGCAGTAATACGTGGCGAAATAATCTCCTACAGTGCTAGGGTACGTAAACAGGGAAAACAAAGACAACAAGAGCTATTGGAAGCAATTCTGCAAATTGACAGACAGTGCTCATCAACTCCAAGCCCAGCTGATGGAGAGACTTAAGCTCCAAACTGAATTTGACCTTTTATCCAATAATAAAGCAGAGTTCCTCTTAAGGCGCACAAAGAGCACTTATTATGAATATGGTGACAAGGCCTGCTGACTGCTAGCATTGCAGCTAAATGCTAATCTGCCTCTCGATTCATAGCTCAAATCCATAAAAACCCCCACACCCTCGTGACAGACCAAACCAAGATAAATAATATTTTTGCTTGGTACTACTCTAATCTTTATAAATCAGAAACACCATCATCAAATTCTTCATTGATCAAATTCTTAGATAATTTAACATTCCGTACAATCAATGAAACAACAAAAAAATAATGTGGATGCCCTAATCCATTTATTACAGGTTACAGCCAGTCTTAAATTAATGCAAAACGGAAATGCACCGGGCCCGGACGGCTTCCCAGCTGACTTTTTAAAGGAATTTTCAGACCAATTAGCTCCCTTGTTATCGGATATGTTCAATGACTCCTTGCAGCATGGCTCTCTCCCTTTCTCTTTAACTCAAGCATCTATTTCACGTATTTCGAAGAAAAAGAAAGACCCAGATGAACGTAGCAGTTGGAGACTTATCAGTTTGCTCAACGCTGATGTAAAGCTATAAGCGAAGACCCTTGCAGGCCGTCTCGATCCCTGCCTACCAAGCATTATCTCTAGTGACCAAACTCAATCTTTTATTTGTATTTCAGTGTTTACCCATAATTCTCCCCAACTCTTTTTTTAAGGAACTAGATAGGAATATTTCCTCATTTATTTGGGCAGGGAAGACCCCAAGGCATACTATTACTCTACCCTACAAAGATCTTAAGAGGATGGTGGCCTTGCATTACCTAATTTTTTTGGCATATTATTTGGCAGCCAATATCCCAAAACATCCCACTTGGCACAATAACCCCGCTACAGACTTGTGTCAAATGGAAGCTTGCTCCTGCAACTCTATTTCTTTGTCACTCTAATATGTGCCCCACTAAATTCATACCCTGTTAAATACACTTCTAACCCAATTAACCTATCTACTTTAAAGACTTTGAGGCAGTTTAGATGCCACTTTAAAATTGTTTCTCTATTTTTACCCCCAGCACTTGACCCAGTCTTCTCTCTGTGGAAGGAGAAAGGCTTGGTTTATTTTAAACAACTTTTTATCGACCCAATGATTGCCTCCTCTGATAACCTTTGAACCAAATTTGACCTTCCACAATCTCAATTATTTAGATATTTTCATATCAGAGACTTCGTTCGCTGCAACTTTCCAAATTTTCCACATCAATCACCAGATTCTCTCATTGATGCAATTTCATCGCTCCCTACAGTCGATGGGATCAGATCAGTTGTGGTGACATTAATCACAGCATCATAACTGACTCCTTTGGAAACAAGGAATACCTGGGAGAAGAAGCTTAGTACTACCTTCTCAGACAAGTGATGGCAGGGGGCCCTTTGTAAGGTTAATTCTACTTCATCTTGTGCCAGTCTGATCCAGTTTAAGGCCCTACACAGGACACACCTGTCCAAAGTCAAACTTAAAAAACAGTTTAACACAAGCAATGTGTGTGACCGATGCTCTCTGTCACATGCCAACCACTCTCATATGTTTTTCTCATGTCAAAGGCTAAGTTCATTCTGGTCCTCTTTTTATGACACCCTCTCAAAGGCCCTATTTTTGGGGTAACTGAAGCATGTACAAGATTCATTACTAAGGAGAAAAATATTATTGCTTTTGCTTCTCTTGTAGCCTACAGGTGCCTTTTACTTCATTGGAAGGATCAGAAGCCTCCAACCTCTCATTCATGGCTGACAGATTTAATGTCCTTCCTATATTTAGAGAAAATTAAGTACAATACTAGGGGATGCTCTGATATATTTTTTTTTTAAAGATTTTTTTTTTTGGCATTTCTGCCTTTATTAGATTGGACAGATCACCAGTGTGAAAGGGGGAGAGAGAGGGGATGACATACAGCAAAGGGCCGTGAGCTGGACTCGAACCCACGACCGCTGCAGCACGGACAGTGCAATTATGCCCTGCTCTGATAATTTTAACAAAACTTGGGGTTCTGTTCTGTCTTTCATAAATTCCATCTCTTCCTTAGAAGATTAATGCTACATATTTAGCCACCAATTTTAATGATTTGTATATTCAACTTATTTGTTTCCATATGTGTTTATTGAGTCTCTTCCCTATGTTTTGGGGTTTTTTTTGTTGTTGTTTGTTTTTTCTCTCTTTCCTTCTTTCTCCTGCCATTGTTTGGGGTTGGAGGCAGGGGACTGTTGTTGTGGCTGCGTGCCATGTTTGATGTTCTTATCATAATGTAAAACTGGGTGACATGTACTTTCTGATGATTGTATGTTGTGAATTGACAACTCAATATATGTGGAAAAATAAAAAGTAGAAACGCTGATGTGAAACGTATGGAATGTCCAAATGCAACGTATCTGTGGTTTGCAGTAACGTACAATGCAAACATTTTCTCTTGGCGACTGAGCCACTGAAGAAATCTGTACATAGTTATTAAATCTGCGCACATTAATGCTGGTAATGCTGTAAAGGCTCAAAATTTCCAAAAACCACTCACACATACAGTATATAGCACAGCTTATGAGCCACACAGAACATTTGAACAGGACCCTGATCCTCTTTGACAGTTGGCTTGATACTCAAATGTTAGACTGAAAGAAGTGGTGGGTAATACGTCTCAGTAACAGATATAACCGTTGTCTCGCTGTCAGCAAGAACTCACACAGCCAATTTGTTTGTCTGATGTTGAAAGCCAAAATGGACTGGGCTGACAGGCTTTTACTGGATTAACAATGACAGCAGCTGCTTTAACTCCTCTTCCACAAGTCGGAATAAACAATTAGGTGGCAACGTTGTGTGGTTCCTGCACTGTATGAGAAACTCTCAACTGCTCTTATGGAGCGCCATCACAGGACCGCTTTTGCTTATTTCATCAACTTATTTTTGATCAGAGCAACACACTGAATTGTAACACAGCCAACACATGCATACAGAGAACATGACTGTAAGCAGGATGCGATATACAGGGAAGAGTGTCCCTGGTGTGACTTCCCGTGGGGATACAGGACACTCGGCACGTCCTGCTGCAGCAGCTGACAGAGAACAGATGCACTAAAACACATGCATACACATTCACACATGGAGCAGCAGAAACACTGCTCCCTCTCCCACCTAGCCTATAGTCTTATCTTTACCTCTCCTTTCTATGCTTTTTATGCTAAACAACACGGCTAGCACTTCTTTAATCAGCCTCATGGTTTACACACAAGCCAAGTGTGTCTTTCTCTTTGTCACACGAATGCAGCATCATCATTAACCTGTGTGCTCTTTATGTAGACCTGGAAATATTGATGAGTGTTGCTTGGAATAAAGAGGTGACAATGGGCTTCCTTCACCTTTATAAGGCATTTACCTGAATTGTGTTTCAATGTGGAAGACGTAACCCTTAGGGCCCGCTTTAATATTACACACACTCAAATCACTCAATTCGAATGCACAAAATGCACTTTTCAAAATCAAGCTGTGAAAAATATTATAAATTACTATTTTTTTCTACTTTCAGTTTATCTTTTTAACAAACATCAGCCCTATTCATGAATATCAAATGTTCATTTGTTTTAAGAATTTTAATTTTTCTTAAGATGACAGAATGAAAAACCTTAATCGTGGTAATGAGTTGATAATCTCAATATACCAGGTAAACAAAGATTGCTTTCTGGAGATAACAAAATACTTAACTCATGATCTTAAGATAACACTATTTAAAAAAAAAGAATTGGAAGGATGGCCGATCTCTTTCTTAAACTGCCTTCTAGTATCGTACTTGTAAATGTAGTCAGTCATCACTGTGAATGACTTCTCCTAAAACAAATGTCATTAACTCTTTGAATCCAGTGCAAAGTGGCTTGATTTCTTTCAGAAACATGGAAGGAGGGCACTGAAAGAAAAACATAACAAAAGATGAAATGACCCCAAATTAGCAAGAAATTATTAAAAAGTACAAGAGAATTACCTGGAACTTTAAAAAAAAAAGGAAAAAAGTTGAAAAAAGTAACAACAAAGAAATTACCTTCAAAAAGCTGTTTAAAAATAAGAATAATTTTGTGATAGAATGTTAAAAATGTTATTATGATTATTTTAATTCTGAATATCGTTTTCCCCTAGCTTTCTTCTTTTTCCCGTAGTCATTTTTTCCTTGCGTTATAAATGATTTTTTAAAACTACTACTCTTTTTTGCAATTTGTGGAACATTTCTCACTTAGGTTGCTCACTGTCTTTTTACCCATTTTTTTGAAAGAAATTGCACCAATTTGCCCAGGATCAAAGGTTAAAATACTTAATAAGGCACCTGAAAGCAGCATTAGAAAAGTGATGTCGCTCCATGTTTTAAAGGGTTAACAGTACCAAAAATTAGGTTTGAATTGAGGCAGATTTCAAGGGTTATAACTTTAACTGCCAAGTCCGTAGAATCCATTCGGTAAGTCATAAAATCTCCTCATTTTCCAACTGATAAGAAAGCGATATGTTTTGATGCAATTTTTAAGTTAATTGCATTATAGTAAATTACTCTTAAAAACACTGCCGGCTAATATGTCATATATACACATTCAATACTGTACATGATACATCTTTACTGTTTGCTAACACCACAGCATGTCTCTGTTTTGTCTAATCCAGCCAAAGTCTGAGAAATTACCCAAAGAGCAGCAGCTGTTAAAGATGAACATTGTTCCTGGACTGTCTCTGCTGATCTCTGTTACACCACTTGAACTCCTCCTGCAATACTTCAAGGAGATAAATTGGCTTCAGTGCTTTTTGTGAAGAGATAAGAAAGCTTGAATTTGTCTTAAAAAATTAGCTATGCCTCGAAATAAGTCTGGATGTGGCCCCTCTGATGTGTATCTTTAATATTTCTCTTACAGTGGCAGATACCCATTATCATAGTTACATGAAAAATAAGAGGAGGTAGAGCTGGAAATGACTAATGGAGGACTGGAGATGAAAACAAACGATGAAACATTTATAAAGCTTCCTCGTGCTTGCTCACTAAGTGCAACACAAAGACAGACAGACCTCAAAACCTCTTTTAATTAAAGCACTTTACAAGAAAGTTATCATTAATGGGCCCTCCTGCCCACCAAGGAATCGCCCCGAATGCATGAGCTGTTGGCAAAACTCTTGTAAATGGCGCTTGGCAGCATTAACACAGCACTGATCTGGGGCTTCTCAGAAGAAATGAAGACATCATAGCAGTTAATGAGCTTCATGTGCAGTTTGGCTTGAGTGATTTAACATTTCTGCACAATTTACAGCTGGACGTTATGCTGATTCATGGTTTAATAAGGGTATTGAATCAGGATCGGAATCAAAAAAGAGCAGTGATAGCAAATTGGGGAATGGTCTCTGCTAGTCGAGGGAGTTGAGTCGTCTGCGGGGACGCTTCAGGCATTAAAGAACAATGGGATGTGGGTTTATCTCTCACCACAGATCAATGGCATGGGTGACTGCGCAAACTATTTGTCAAACTGTGGGCGATATCAAGTTGTGCAGAGGGACATTGTGTTTAGAGTCAATAATGTCTCATGTCCTGTTCCTGTTTTTGATTCATCCAGCTCTGCATTTGTGTGTCAATGTGAAGAGGAAAAAGGCAATTTTGGTTACACTGAGTTCATTTTTCATATTATAACAAAAACATACAGGTATTTCAACATGTGCAGCGAGAACGACTGGAGTCAAAAACTGAATGACTTTAGTTTCATCTTGACAAAATCAAAACAGACTTGCAACTAGACTTGGATTTTAACATCAATGACTTGTAGACTTTGGGTTCAAGCCTTTTGACCTTAAAATAGTTGATTGCGTCAAGCCCAAATATTAACGTTTTTTTTTTAAGTGTGCCATGAATCAATTGTGGATGTATAAAGAGACCTTAGTAAGACTGTTCTCAAGTGCTGTTTGTATGTTTTCCTACAAACAGTAATGCAACATAATTCGCACATATCCCATGTAATCATGAGCCAGTAATTCCCATATAACTTACATATTTGGGAAGACTGAGACCAATGTGCTGATGGGAATACAGAGGGTAGTGTTCCCTTCAGGTTAGGGTGGTGAATAAGTCACAAGATTTGGTTTAGCTAAAACTTAGCTTAACTAAAATGATTCAATCATATGGCTGCTCCAGACTTTCCAAAATGTTTTCAGGTCAAAGGGATTGAATTCTGATGGTGAAAAAATTGTTTTGTGGGGAATGTGACAAAAAAATGTATCCAATGATTTTCGGACATCTCTTTTTCCATGTAATCCATGTCCATGTACCATTTCCATGTCAATGATACAAAAAGTTTTTTTTGGCCGCAAATCATCATTTGACGGATGTTATTCCAATGTCTGTCCACTACGAACATTGGATTAAAAGCCTGATGTACTTGGGAGCCAAGAAACAAATTATTTCCCTTTCCTGACTCAACTAACATTAAAAATGTTTCAATCCTAGTGACACTCAATTCGTCTGATGCAGTTTGTTTGATCCAATCTGACAATATCTTATTAAGTTGTGAGACAGAACCATGAAGAACTGACGGTATGTTATTGATTACCAATTTGAAAAATGAAATTATTCCAAAAAAAGAGAGATTACCAAAAGTAATTTCATTCAGGTACAAAAACTATGCGGTGGTCAACAAAAAATGACCTGGAGTGTGCAAAACATGAAAGTTGAAAATTAAACACAGAAGTAACAACTTCCAACTTTGTTCAAATTTTAAAGTCATCCTGAGGATGGCAAGTCAACACTAATTAATATAGCTCATGTTATTGCTCTGTTGTTTAAATGGCATTACATTTGGTAAAAGGCACAGTATTGGGACTTGATTGCAAAGACTGTGCTATTTCTGATTTGCAAAACAATGACTTGGTTCCACCTCTGATGAATGGTTTATGACACTGAAAGATAATTTGTCAAAATAGACACATAAAATCATTTTAAAAAACCTCAATAAATTGACAAGACAGAATGATAATAATCTGGTGAACAGCATATTAATTTAAATTTGTATGACAGGTCAAGATCAATCAAGTTTTCACATTAGTTAAAAATACCCTTTTTAACTAACCCTTTCTGTAAATCCTTATGCTCAGATTAAGCCATTTCTAGTCCATTTATTATAATATTACAAATCCAGTTTTGCTGATGTTACTGTTGACGATTTTCTGATGCATACCAGAGGTTGTAGATTTTTGCATGCATTTTTCATGCAGAAACTAATTTCCATTAATTTCCCTACAGTAGGAAAATCAACTTGCAGAGTCTTGCCTGAGATACACTAAGTAATCCATCACAGTTAACAGCAGGTTTAGTTTCAATTTTTCAGCCTACCTTACTGTTCTATGGTAATACAAGCAACTTTTTCAAATCAGCCATGATTTAAAACAGCAACAATACTTTAACTTTGACAACAATACAAGCAGACAGTGTGTTCACTTTGATGGATTTCTTAACTCACACGAGTTTCACGGCTCAAGTCTCAGTCTGTAATGAGATTTTCATACAGTAGTAAAAAGAATATAAAACAATAGCTGCCAAGGTAGGAGAAAGAACTTCACCATTTTAAAACAGTTTTGTTGAAAATCAGCTGCCGGCCTGCCAGACAGGGACTTATTGACGAGAGCAACCCACTCAATCATTTAAGATACCAGTTTCCAAGAACATTTTTGCATGTACCAAAAAATGACTAAAACACTGTGTGATGATAGTTTTACTGCTGGAGTCCTGCCTTGTACAGAAAACAACAAGACATGCCTCCTTTTTACCTTAAAGTTTACATTTGTATATATAGTGAATACTTTAAATTAATACAATAATTTAAAGGAAACCAGGATGGATGATCACTTTTAGTTTTAGTGTCCTCTTTATGCTTCCATTGTTTGATGCGTTTTATCTCATCAAATTATGGGGTATCCGTTACAGCTTTTATGAGAAGCCTCAGGCCACTTCTGTGTGCACATACTCTCTAATTAGAGCTAACATAGATGTGTGGTTTAAATCACTTTTATTCAACTCACTCAGAAACAACTAATCCAAATATTAGATGTGCTTCAAAAAGTGTGTTTAAAAGTATCTTTACATATTCTAGATTCCAGTTTAACCTATGGCCTGTCGCGAGGAAAGGGCTTTTCATGAGAGAAAGATGATAGAGAAAACATATTTCCACAGTTCTATATCCTGAGTTCAGGATATTTATGCCTTCTTTACTGGGGACAGCCTGAGGCCTGAGGCATTATGCTTTCAGCTGTCCTTCTGTCCATACATAGATTTTGGTGGTCATAGGTCAAAGGTTGATGTCACCATGACCTTGCACTTGCGTCCATATCAGTCTTATAAATGCAATTTCTTCAAATTTGACACATATGCTCACTTGGACTAATGGATGAACTGATTAGATTTTGGTGTTAACAGGTCAAAGGTCAAGGTTATTATGACCTCATCTATCTCATTCCTATGAAAACAATGTCTCAAAAACACTTTGAGGGAAATTCTTGAGATTTGGCATAAGTGTCTGAGTGAACTCAAGGATGAGCAGATTAGATTTCAGGTGAATTCTCATGAACATGATTCCTCAAGTGGAATTTTTTCTTCAAATTTGGCACAAACGTTTCCTTGGAGTCAAGAATGAACTGATTAGAATTTGGTGATTGAAGGTCAAAGGTCAAGGTCACTGTGAACCTTTTGTTCTCTTTCTTTCTTTACTTATTCATATGCCAAGGGCCTATGAATGTAAATCGGCAGTCCTGCTAAATCTGGCATATTTACATTTGTATTTTATACTGATGTTCATTAATATGCTATATGCCTTTTAAATATACATTAAATAAAAATAATTAAAAACCTCACAATGTTCTCAGGCATAACTCAAGAATTCAAACACTAATTATGACAAAATTTCACACAAATGTCTGATAGGATATAATGAAGTGATGGCAGTTTATATCCAAGAGGTCAAAGGTTTTCATTGTGACACCGTAATGTTCTGTAAAAACTTTTCTGGCGATGATTCAACATCATAACTCAGGAACAGAAGGGGGGACATTTGGTCAGATACTGAACTGGTCTTACTGATCTTGGGTGTCCACCTTTTAACTGTGCTGATTGTAGAGATCTTCTGCACTGCCGGGGGGGGAGGTGTATGTTCAGCATTCATGTTTTCACAGCTATAAACTTATAGTATAACTTGACTGGTGCTCAGAGTCTACAGTCACGAGGCAGTCATTCTAGTGTTTTATTATATCCAGAATACTTTTGTTTTTGCTTTTTATATCAAAACCCTCACTGCCCTTCTTCCCACAATAAAGCAATGAAAATATCTTTGGTGACTCATCTTGAACTTAGGGGTGCAAACATTTATTTATAAAATCAAGTGAGGTTTTGGCTACTAGCTAACCTTGCTGATCTTATAAAACATCATTTCGTCTCACCTTGTGGATCATAGCAGCTAGCAGAGTGAAAATTACACCTAATGAGACAGAAGTGATTATTTATTGAATTAGAACAAACACCTCTAGATTAGCACGTGCCAAATGTTTTCACACTCTATAAATGTACCTCATGCTGTGGGAACTTAGTGTCAAGATGATGTGGCTTACATTGAGGGTTTTTTATTGAACAGGTGTCAAGTGTGAAAAGGCCAGATGAAAAGCTCTCTGTGAATAAGTGCCTCCATAACTACGTCCCAATTCTCCTGTCTGATGGTTTCATTGTGCGCTCACACAGGTCTGAATCATGGGTTGTGTTCTTGCTCACACTTCTCTTTCATTCATTTTAAAACTGCCTTGGTAGAAATGTGTATCGGGTTTGTTTGTGCACCGGTCTTTAGAGAATTTATGATCACAACTATCAATACTCAGCTCGGCATATCAAGCCAAGTCGAACAATTAATTAGATTTTGCTCAGAATGACGTCCACAGAAAAGACGCCTGACTGCTGAGTGTGAGATGCTGAGATGATGAAGCCAATCAGCTCACCTCTGCAGCCAAGCTGGGAGAGGAGAAAGCTGAAAAAAATGGTGCAGGAGCTCATCCACAGACACTATCGTTGCCTTTTATCCAATAAATTTGGCAAACACATGGAGGATGTTTTTCCTCCAAGGTAGACATTTATGAGATAAATGAGAAGTACAAGTTTCATTACCAAACACGACTGCACTGTTCAAGCTGTCATTTACCTCAAAACTGTTAGTTACTACTGCTCAGAAATAAAGGACACACCTGCTACCTGAGCCAATGATTGAAAAGAAAGAATTTAGCATTTTCAATTTTATCTGTCTCATAGCAGTGCCAACCATACTTCTATGCCATAAAACAACAATACAATCATATACTTACATTATGTAGTGCCTTTCAAACCAACACTTTACAAAGTGCTTTAAAAAATGTAAGTTTTCCCAATCTATCTGCTGATGCCTTGCGACTGTATCCACTTCACCCAAAAGCTACATTATGCGGTTCAGCATCTTATTAAAACTTACTGTAGATCTGGTTTCTTTATGGACATAAATGACAAGCAGACACCTTCTGGCAATGCAAAGGTAATGGAGAGCAATGTCCTGTTTTTCCTATCATTGGAGGCGGGACTCAAATGCGCTCCTTATATTTTTTTACTACCAGCAGTCAGCAGCGTTTTTAAACTGATGCAACCTGGCAGCAGATCATACCACCATGATAGTGGGGCTGTATGAGATACTTATGTATAGTGGTTGTATTACATACTGTAGCTAGCAGTGGGCATGCTCCCAGTTTGTAGAAACAGATCGGGCGCGCACCCCACAGGGGTTGATATCAAAGCGTATTTTAGCCACTTTAAAAAGATCTACCTTAAAATTCAATATCAGTCTAACGCCGGATTCACATTGGATGCAAAAGCAGTGCGTGACGGCAACCTTGCCGAACTGAAGCGTGTTTCACGCTCGTGGTGCTCACACTGGCAGCATCGTGGCTACAACACTGCAGGGCTGCCTGCTGCTGAGTTCTGCATTTCCATATTTATAAGCACGAATTCCACTCATTTATGAAGTCGTCCAGCTTCTGCATTGTCAGCAACATGGTTCTACAAATATTTGAAAATATAATGTCTTGTGTCAACGACAACATTTTTAGAGGGCTTTTATTTTGAAATGGAAGCAGGGAAGCTTGAGTAAAACAGACATCTTTTTATTTCCTCATCTCTGTGGCAGAGAGAGACTTAAACCGAAGTAAAAGGGGGTATAGAGTCAATATAATAATCAAAATGCTATTTTCACCATCCATTTCTGCTGACAAAGGCATGGCACACACAAAAAAATGGCGAGCCATCATTTCTTTAGATGTGCCGTGACTGACAGGCAGCTGAGACATTTTAAAAACATTTTAAGACACAAAATTAATATCTTAAAATGTTGAGAACAAAAGTGCCTGAATCGGTATTTTTATGTCCCCTCAAACAGCAGTAGGAGATATTTTTTAACAGAAGGTGCATATTCCTGTGCCATGGTAATGGCCCTGCTTAATACCTGAATAAGGTAGCCTATTATTACTGGATCTAAAGGAGCCACAGCCTTGTCCCCCAAGGTCACACACTGCTGCCACTGTTTGGACTCCCATTTAATGTCCATTTGTCATTTAACCAAGGAGAAGAAAAACACATTGAGCTACTTATGTCTTGCATTCAACAGGCATTGAGCAACATGTCACAGAGTCATGTTTCCATTGAAATGCTGCAGATGTGTCGGTGGCTCGTTCTGAGGCGATGTTATCCTGTTGTCAGTGCTTTCTCTTGTTTTGGTATTTACTCTTAGGAAGAACTGTAGTGTTGAGAATGCAGTGATGAAGGGGATTAGCTGTATTTACGCTCCCAGATGTTTGTCTGGGAAGTGAGTAATCACCAATGAGCGTACTCCAAGATGCCAATCCTGAGGGGAGGTAAGCCCGAGACGGGGGAGGATCTTAGCATTCGGAAAAGAAAAACAAAAAGCAGGGGAGTCTTTGATGGGATTAGAGTCAAGAGACAAACACCGGGAAGAAAAAGCGGAGAGGCTTTATCTTCGTCGTTTCTCTGAGACCACAGAGCTCGCTTTGTACACCTGGTAATTTGTTGATATAAAAACCACATCTTTGGCAAGTAATTATAGCCCCTCCATCACTTTCCTAAAGACTGCTCCCCGTCTCTGTTAGCTTAAAAGCTCCACTGGGGATTGTAGTCAGAATGTATTTCAATTCTATTAACCCAAATCACGTAGCAGGGCATGAACACAATTGTTTTCATGCACGGCGAAAAAAAAAGGAGCTAAATAAATAATTACACACCTAAATGCCAAAGCCTATCAACACTGGTGAGTTAAGCCTCCAAACCTATTCCGACACCCGTCAGTTAGTTAGTTCTGCGGAGCCCAAAAACGGAGGAGGGAAAAGAAAAACAGGCTGTGATGATATGAAGTTCACGCTGTGCTGTGGATGGTCTATTCCACAGGGCCCCCAGCTGTCTCTCTTGGTTGATCTGAGCCCCCCAGCTGGGGTGACCACCAGGCCGCTGTTATCAAAGCCATCTGATGTCTCGCACAGTCGGGACTATAGAGAGCCTACGTGTCCTTTTGTGAATATGTCCCTTCAGTCGTCATTCAAATGAGATGTGTGCGTGGCATGCTAATTATTTCCATTCATCTTGCCAGTGTGGCAGATAATGCTTTAAAAGCCGCTTCACTGACACAAAATCATGAAGTGAATGCATTTCCCAATTCCGGGGAAAGCCTGATGTAACAGTACTGCGACATATTAAGTGCGGATCGCTGCTTCCACATGTGGGTTGAACAGTGGAGAAATGCGGCATGGAAATTGGGATCTTAGGGAGGAAGTGTGGTAAAAATTCGCAGCAGGAGGGGCAGTGACATACAGGCCATCAGATGCTCAGTCAAGGTTACAACCACAGCGTTTTTTACATTCAGCAAGACTCTATGAAAATATTACAGACTAGTGGCAACACCAGCCACATACCCAGCTAGCAGGGAACGTTGTCACAGCACTGGCTAACGTTACCTACAGGTAGCAATAATGCAATAATAATCAATAATGTTTTAAAGAATTAAGTTTAAAGAAATGGCAAAGGGATGATGCTATAGAAGACGGAAAGAATATTTATATATAAACACACATATCTGATAAATATTTATGTCATAATCTGAGAGTGTCCAGTTTCCTAAAAAAGTGGAACAGAGGCCTCATTAGAGGATGAGAGAGTTGCCAGTCTTCCAAATTGTTTGTGTAGCAAATTAAGTTTATGAAGATTAGAAGGTTATGTATTTGGCGGTTCCATGGTGCCATTGAAAATCTGCGGGTGGCACACTTAAACATAAAGCCATAACTGAATTTCAGGGACGCAATTATGCTGTTGAAGTATATAAGTCAGTTGAAAACTATACCAGTATGACAGTTGAGGAATCACATACTTTGCTGTTTTTATTTTACAGTTAATGTAACTAATTATCTGATGTTCTTTGACTAGTACTCGTGCAGTTAAAAGAACTGCATGCCACAGTCTCTTAAAGACAGTTGGGATGACCTTTAATTATTTTGGCAATGGGGGACAAGCAATTGTATCAGGGTGGTCATGACCTCACTGTGGCCCCCCTTGAGGGCACCACTGTACTAGTGAAAGTGCTGCATTCAAAAGTTAACCTTACTCAAAAAATCCTTATCTCAGTGTCCCCTTTCAGAATATTACATATACATATTTTTCTATGCCATTCTTTATATTATATCATATATCATATTTTATCATTTATGCATCAACATCAATCATATATCAGAAGAATCTAAATGTTGTAGCTGGTTCAGGTGGAGAAAATTAACTATTTCATATATTATTAAGTTGTTTAATCAATATAAATATGTGAGACGCAACTACATGCAGACTGTAGGACATGTGCGCGCAACAACCTTGTGCAGACCACAGACATATATCTTTGCAGACTTTGCCAAAAAATGCAAATAAATAGGCTTGAAAAAATGTGCTTTGTAACAATAAAGAAAGAATAAAAAAACAGCGATTTAGCGTCATTCAAACTGCAATTCCACCTTCAACTACAACGTGGGTTGTAATGGCAGAGTAGCACTGTCCGTGTTTTCACTAATTGACTCCACGGGCAGAAGTATTTTTATACAACACAGGCACAGGCAGTTGGTGGATGAGACAAAAGGCTTTGTCAGTATCTACCTGTGGCAGTTCTCAATGGTCATGTGCATTTTCAGATTGATTATGCACCCCATCGAGGAGAAAAATGGATGCAGTCTTTATTCTGTTGTAGGATATTTTAAATTCACCATATATGATCAAATAAATATCTCAAACTTTGCAGTACTGCAGTACATGTGCTTTGTTACTTTCCACCACCACTCAACAGTCTGGAGCAAGTCTGTGGTGAGGACAATGTTGAACAACAGATTTCTTCCTCCTCCGTGGCAGTGAACACAACACATGGGCCCATGATAACTGTGTTGAGCTTCTCAACACATTTAGGGCTGAGTAACAGCAATTCAACCACTCAAAACAGCATGTATTTATCCGTGGCTATGACTACATACTGACACTTCCCACACACATTGGGAGAGCCTCTCTTGTAGGAGTGACGCTCGTCTGGCTACAACACAAGTACCAGCACAGCCGCTCCACCTGTAGCTCCCTTTCCTGACATGGTGTCCTTTTCAATATGTCCTTCATTGGCTATTAAAGTTCTGCTGGCCTTTCCAGCATGGACTCTGAGAAACTAATAGCTAATTGCTTTTTAGGCTCTGACAACTATCCATGCTAGCTAAACGTGCCCCCCCCAAAATTAGCACATATGCACAGTTTGTTTTTTTAAATATGGGTAAACCCACAAAAAATATACTACAGTCTCCTTTTCCATGGCCAGTGGAGCAGAGCTGTGTACACTGCTCTGCAGCATACCAGTACGCCTGTCTGTATGTGAGTTGTTTTTTATTTATTTATTTATTATAGGTATATCACGTTCAACGCCATGGACAGGCCAGAAAAAAGTTTTGGAAACAGTATAAAGCAGCGCTGGACCTGTGAAAACTTTATGGTGGTTGTTTCCTTGTGTGCATGTTTGAGTATGTTTGAGTTTTTTGTTTTGCCGCGTCATTGCATCTCACCAGTTAAGGGACTAAAATTAGCATGTTCACCCAGGTGTTGTGTTTCCACCAATGCTGATCAGACCTGGAGCTGATAAATACCTGTAACTACCACAGAATCATTTCACTGTATGAAAATAATGGATGTAGCTACCATGACATCACTCACCCTTTTGTCAATTCCCATTTTGTGGCCTTGATTTCAGCACTTGGCTGTTGCCATCTTGGATTTTTGGAGCTAACAGTGACCATATTTGGATGGATGGAGCTGTTGAGTTTCTTATGTTTCCAAATTGATTTTGTCATCTGGAGGTGAAGAGAATCATTGTAAACCTGCCAAGCTGCAGAACACTGATCAAGACCAACAAACAACAAAACCAGTTGACTTTAGTGAGCTGTTTTTGTTTTTTTCACTAGGGATAGTGCCACACAAAGCAGATGTTTCTGACTGTGTCATTGCTGCATTTCGTGCCAAGATAGTGCCACAAAAACTGACAAGACATCACAGCACTTCTAGTCTACGTAGTGCCATAAAAAGTGGTGATTTTTTACCAAGTCATCAATGCGCTGCTTCCAAGGACAATACTATGCAAAGTAGTTATTTTTTACAGAGACCTCAGTGCATTTCATGCTGGGATAGTACCACGCAAAGGGGTGGCATTTTACCAAGACATGGCTGTGTTTCCTGCTGGGACAGTGCTACAAAAAACAGCTGTGTTTTACCAAGACAATGCTGCATTTTCTGCCAAACATGTGCCACAAAAACACCTTTACAGAGACATTGCTGTGTTTCCTTCTGAGACAGTTCCACAGGGTTACTGTCTTTTACCGAGTAATCGCTGTGTTTTCAGGTGAGATTGTGACCCCAAAAGCAGGTATTTTAAGCTAAATCATCATCTTTTTGTAATCATAATCAAATGAAATTTGTGTATAAACCTACCCACAAAATGATTACAGCATTGTTGTAAGGTGAAATTTAAATGTATTCACTACATGAACATGTGTAACACATCTGCAAAAACATATATTGCCAACATTTTTCTAGCAACTGGGTTGCACTCAAGGCAGCCATACCAAAAATGACGTGTAAACTTTAAGTCCTAATAAAATTTAAACAGGTAAGTTATCTAAAAATTCAACCCCATAGAGTGGTAATTAATTTTGAATTAAAAGTCAGTATATGGGCCAAAACCATTTTTTGTACCAGGTTGTAAACACTTTAATTTCTGCTGTAAAGTTGGGCATTTTAATATGGAGTTGTACCTCCCATACCCTATATACCCCACCCCATGACCCACATACCCCCTTATCTGCTGAGTTTTGAGCCAGCCTACAGCGGCCATTCAAGAACTGCAGCTTTTGCACTTCAGCTTTTCAGCTGCAGAGGCTGTTGCTTGGTTTCTCAGTGGAATATGAAGACATAAATAAGACACACAAGGATACAGAGATCTATGGTGTATTGACCCATAGAAATTAAAAAGATGAGAGTCTTCACACCTCACTGTCTATTGACGGTTTGCTTTGCTCTTGCTGTCAATGCTCCTGAAAATCACTGTTGCTTTGAACTGAGCTGCCTCTGGTGTTGCTCACATAAACGGCAGCTTGAGATAAATCCGACTCTGTTCTGAAGCAGTGATCGGCGGAAACAAAGGAAGCTAAACCACTTAAAGTATCATCAATCAAAGTGCATTAAAGGAGGAAATCTGTGACGGAGCCTCAAGGCCTCAATTTCCACTTTCACACTCACACCTTTTGCAAGAAAGGTGAGATGGCGTCTCTCTGCTAAATGAGGCTGGCACTATGCTGAGACACCAGTAGTATTTCCTCCATTTGGAGACGGATACAGTAGAATGAGACACAGTATCCCCCCACGCCTCCTGAGCACGGCGTCCTGGAGACATTAGTCCAAAGTTAATTTGAAAGGCTCGGTACAAACCAATGGCCAGGTGCATGGAGCCACAGGATGATCATTATGCTGAGGCTCATTTCCTCCTCTCAACAGCTGGCCAACTGATACTATAGCTACACAGTCACTAGAGGTGGTTCGGCACACGCTGGGCTGAATCAAATAAGCCACAACATGCACAGGGTCTGTGCAGAGGAGAGTGTCTCAATGCTTTGAATAGTAAACCCAATTCCGAACTGTAAATTGACAGAGAGTAATCCCACCAATTCCAGTGAAAGATTAATGCAACAGTTCTGTGGCATACTAAGTCTGCACTGTTATTTACCAAAGCACGAGAGCCTGGGAATTACTGCACAACTATGAGAGGGAAATCAGGTTACTTTCTGCATGAGGACTATATTCAATCACTGACCTTTAGAGCTCAAAAAGGGAGGGCTATGCTATCCTCTCATTCAAATGAAGCCGTAATGGAGACCTCTGCATAAATGATGGATGAGATCTGCACTGAATCTCTGCTATCACAAGAGGCAGTGCATCATTCTTTCGCTGTTCCTTCAGTGTGGAGAAAACGAGAAAAAGGAGGATCCCAGTGTAAAAAAATCACTTGTAGCTATTATTAAACTGTGGCGTCGTGGTTAGCACTGTTGCCTCACAGCAAGAGGGTCCCTGGTTCAAACCCGGGTTGGAATGGGGTTCGGTCCGTGGACGAGGGCCCTTCTGTGCAGAGTTTGCATGTTCTCCCAGTGTCTGCGTGGGTTCTCTCCGGGGTCTCTGGCTTCCTCCCACAGTCCAAAGACATGCAGCTCAGGTTGATTGGTGACTCTAAATTGCCCTTAGGTGTGACTGGTTGCGTGAAAGGTTGTCTGTCTATATGTGTCGGCCCTGCGATAGTCTGGCAACCTGTCCAGGGTGTACCCCGCCTTTCGCCCGATGACAGCTGGGATTGGCTCCAGCCCCCCACGACCCTTATGAAGACAAGCGGCTATGAAAAAATTTTATAGTCAACAGAGTATTGGAGTATTGGTAGCTGTTGCTATTTTAGTGTTTTCAGTTCATGAAAGTTAATTGTAAAATTCTGGTTGCATCAAAGTCTTGGTCAGCTTTTGGTTGTACTACAAAACCTAAGGGCTCAGATATATATATATTTTTTTGCAGTTTGTACATTTTTTTTTAATGTTTTTAAGCATGTTTTTTGGTAGCAAAAACTAGTATTAGCATTAGCTTGACCACAGTTAACCATAACTGTAAAGCACCAAGCAACCAAGCTAGAAGCTAGCACCTGTTGGTCTGAAATGGTCACTCTAGGCTTCAAAAATCAAAGATGATGACAGCCAAAATGCCAAACTTGAGACTTAAAAAATATCATTTTTTGAAACAAAGTTTGCTGATGTGTGTATGCTTCACATCACTGTGACCTTTAACCACTAAATTCCAATCAACACATCTTTGAGTCCATGTGGATGTTCGTGCAACATTGAGATAACGTATTCACAAGAATAGTAGGATGATGTGACAGTTTATATTTGAGTTTAACTAGACATTAGTCCCAAATTTGAAGAAATTCCATCAAGGTGTTCTTGAGCTTTCATGCTCATGAGAGTGGGACAGACAGAAAAAAACATAACGACTGATTTTCATTTTGGACCAGCATCCAGCTATGGTCATAAAGAACCTCACAACATCTGGTCATTGATGGTTCTTTCTAATATTTAGTCAAGTATATAGGGAATCTGATCTCAAACAGTAATATCATTCTAAAGTCTTTAAGAGACTGTAATGAATGAGTTGAGAATTTTAATTTGAACCATCTATTGTTGTGCATCTGAGTCACTAAATAGTGCAATACAAACCCTGTAAGGCTACATGAGCTGCTAGTACAGAGGACTGGGACGGCAGTCAGTGAGACTCTCTCTCTGTCCATGGACAATAGTTTGGCAGCAGACCAGGGCCGCTAATTAAGTAGTCCCATACAATGTTAAATACAGAAGCCCTTTGCAAAGGTGAGGCGCTGGCTGATAACTCTGAGAACAAGGTCAATGTGCTCTACATGATCTCTCTTCATTCCACCCTGCTGGACATGGGGATAATCTAATGCATCTTTAATCCTGTTGTACTATGCTCAGACTGAGGAAATAATGTACAACACTGGAAAAGAGACAAGAGCGCACACACTGCAGAGCAATGAAGCCACATGCAGGAGAACTCAGAGGCTGTGTGGGAACATTTACATGCTTGTCATCATCCTCTGCTGTATGCTTTAAGTTCAAGCTGCTGTATCATCACAGACCCAACTGCTAATTGCCTCTGTAAACCATTACACAAGCCAATAAACACTACTGCACTTCACTGCAGTTCTGACGAGGTTATAATGCAAGAGACATTTCCATTTAAGTACACATCAGATTTCTGCTCTACTCTGATTGTGTCATGATGAAAAACCAACCCTGTATCCACCCTAGGATAATTTTATCATCTTATGAATCATAAATCCATAGTGCTGAGCACATTTGAAGAGTTGGTTATTTTATGAAATGTATTTTTTCACCATGCTAGTGGCATGGCTCAAGGAACAGCAATGTTGGCCTTTACACCACTTCAGAGCAAACTCAAATATTTAAACAACTGTTGGATGGATTGCAATGAAATCTTGTACATACATTCATGTTCCCCAGAGGAAACATTCTCAGAGCTTTGATGATTCTACCACTTTTCCTGTACCCCCACCGGCAGGTCAAAGTTTTCACTAAGTCAGTGATATATAATCAGCATCCACTTGATTGATTTATATCAGATTTCATAAACATATTCACAGATGATAATACTCTTGACTTTGGTACACTCCTGGCTATCCCACCTCTTCATATATCTACCAGAGGATGAACTGCTATAATTTCTGATCCCCTGACTTTTTATCTGGTACAGTCTTAGTATTTGAGCACTTTGGAATGAGAAGAGCTTATATCAACAACAAGTATGTCCAACTTTGATTTAGGACTAAATATTGAAGCTTAAATGCAAGACACGGATGGTAAACATGGTAAACATTGTACATGCCACACATTAGCAGCTAGCATTGCTGTTAGGAGCATGCATAGACTGTAAAAATAATAGACGTAGCTACTGTGACGTCACCTTTTGGTTTGTGGATTTCCATTTTGAAGCCTTGAGTTCGCCATCTTGGTTTTGTTTGGAGCCAGAAGTGACTATATTTGGGCAAGGGGTGGATCTAACTGAAAAGCCAAGCAAACTATCAGAAGACTGCCTGTCACTCAAAGTGGCCCGCCCTAAGACATGCTTAACTTTAAGCCTAAATAAAATGTACACAGAGTTATATAAAAAAATCACCCCATACAGTTATCATGAAGAGGTAAATTAGCTTTAGAGACCAAAACCCTTTTTCTGGTATCAGGCAGGCAGCCAACCTCATGATGAACTGCAGTTTTTGGCACTTCTGTATTGGCAAAATTTTCCTCTTGGAAGCATCTTAGCATGCTGATGTTACAGTTTGGCTCAAGGTTTAAGGGTTAGGGTTAGGGTTAGCTTTCGGGTTACAGCTGGGGTCTCACTAAGCCTCACAGAGCTGCTTACAAGACTGTAGACACCTAGTCTTATTTACACGCCACCTCATGCAACATTAGGAAAGAATTTGCTTTTTGTTTTTACTATCAGAGAATGAAACTGAACTTATTGGCGTCAATTAAATCTGGGTGTATGACCATATTAACATAACCAGGAACATTATCATCACTGAGATAAAAACCATTATCGTACAGATGGTTGTACTAATGTAATTGGTGCCACAGGTTCTGCTGACTGAATCTGAGGCAGAGATTCGGCGAGGAATGCAATCAGCCCCCCAGGGGTAGACTGATCTGAACACAGTGCACATGTCGCCAACATATGGAATATGCATAATTTCAACAGACAAGCCCAAGGAAAGAAATTATTGCAGGAATATGAGGGAAAAAGAAGCAGACTACAGTAGCTGAAGGGGTACAGCCAGCTGTGAGTTGCAGGTAGAAAGTGCAGAGATAAACATGCAGCTGATGACTGTTTTTAAAATGTGATTACTGTTGATGTTGTAGCACACGTGAGTTATGTGTCCTGCATAAAGGAACACAATGCATAAACAATACGGCCTGTCTTTGGAATTAAAAAAGGGCTTGTGGGTGTTTGGCATTCTCCTTCACTGAAGAGGAGAAATTAGCACTGTGTCTATTCTGCAATGTGTTTCTCTGTTTACAGACAACAGTGTGTTTGTGCAACATGACTCCAAAGAAGTCCAAAGTCTTATTTTAAGAGACCAGATTTACCACTGATGCCTTACATCACTAAAACCTTTTCTGCCATCAAAGTCAGCTGCTATATAAACATCGTGGCTTGGCATTATGTCTTCTGTGATTGGCCCGTCACCCTGAGGAATACAAGCGGTTACACGGCAATAGGCTGCATTTTTAATGCAGCTAAAATGTTTGAGAGCGCAGTCACCCTCTAACATATGCCATTTGACGGGGGCTTTCATTCAGAGTGCCTGATCGCACCATGAGCATGCATATATTTTCAACATATGTGGCCCCAGAGGGAATCCACGCGTAAATCCCGGCTTTGTGAAGGCAGCGCTCTCCCCTCAGAGCTACACAGCTCCAACACAATTTAAAAGTGTATCTAGGAGCCATAAGAACTGTAAACAAAACAAAACCAACAAACCCACTATTTATCAATTTAAAAGCACTTAAAGTCAAAGACTTTGGTTAATTTCAAATCTGTTCAAATCATGTACAGAGCTAAAAATCATAATAATACCTAATACAAAAGTTGTTTCAAATGAAAGAACATTTTCATGATTTGAGAGAAATCTGTATGTTTATGAAACAGTTGGTGAGGACTAATGCAAAATATCATTGTATTGCAGTTAAAGGTGTTAATTTATGGAACGGCTGTAGTGTGGAATTGAAAACATGTCGAACATTTGACAAACATGCTTTTTTTAAACGAATATCATAGGGATGTGACAAGGTTAAACAGAGAGGGAAATGGGCACAGTAAGATATGATACAAGTAAGTTGGTTGCTCTTGATAGTGTGACATTGTTTGCTGTATAAACGTGTTGTTTTTTTTTTTGTTCTGTGATGTGTATGTGTGTGTGTGTGTCTGTGTGCGTGCTTAGTTAGCGTTATCTAATGTAAGCTAGATAACAGTACCACAGCTAGAGACTAAAATATGACTGATTGACACTTAACTGCATTATTGGAGCTTTGAAAAAAGTTGAGGCCAGCTCCTGCTGATAGCACTTATGCTTCAAAAATCATAATTCATTTATGAAGATTGTCTTGCTGAACAAAATGAACAAATGTTTGTTTACCACAGAGCTTATTTTCTGCAAGAATCCAAAATTGAATGGAAAAATCATAGAAATTTATCGAGGCAAAGAGGGTGACTTCTGCATCGGCCTAAGAAAAAAAATCCTCCCTGCACCACTCTATATGTGAGGAAATAAAGGAGTGAGAGATTTAATAGGAGGTCTTTTTAGTTTCTCAAGACATAAAATAGAGAATCAACAAAAAAGGAGCCTTTGAGTGTTCAGTGAAACAAAGAAAGACGAGGCTATGAAGTATTGCCAAACTCATCTTTTATCCTTGTTAGTTGTGGATGTTATGTATAATTTTAATACTCAATGGCTTGTTTTTTTCCATAAATGCCTGCAGATGTCTGCTAAAATTATACATGATTATCACTTTGATGTAAACTATTATTGTTGGTATACAGCCCTTTGCAAATATCATGGTCTCATTATATTGTTATGCCGAGTGCTCTGCAGCAATTTCTTTAATCGCTTGCTAATTGCAGAAAACTATAAGCATTAATTGTTAAGGTACAGCCATAATGCACTCGGACAGAGCTGGAGACAGAGACGGCTCTGCGCTCTTCCAGTCTGCTAAATTCTCCTCCTATTCTCCAGAAAGTAGTCAGACAGCCATTACTGAAGTTCAAGCATCAACTGTGACCAATATCAGTCAGCAAGTGTTTGATTTACCCTCTCTGCAATGGATTCTGTGCACAACTGCCGCAGCCACCATCAACTCTCGCTCACTTTAAACATACTTCAATGATGCCTTGAAATAGCTCTCCCCGGAGCTCATTTTATTAACTTGACAAATCTTCCCCCGTTTCACTGCATCATCACCCTTGATAATCTCTCACAGCGTGGGAGATCCGGATAGGAATGATATTTCCACGTGAGGCACAGAAGTAGAAGGACTCTAATGGTATTAAATGATTCATAACTGGGTTATCAATAGTAATGTCCCTCAGGAGGAGAGTTGGTTGGCTGTGCTCTCTGGTAGATGCTCTTGGAGGGTTAATGCTTGAGAGGGACATGTAACATGAAGGTGCATATTCACAGAGCAATATCAAAATAAAAGAACAGTAATTAGCTTTGTATACGGGAATAAGAATTTTTTCCCTAATTTATATAGAAAAAGAAAGGTTGAATGAGTGTTTTATCTGTTTTAGATTATGGAGATGCAATATATGGAAAAGCTGCAGCCTCTACATTAAACTTACTGGATGCTGTATATATATTTCAGCCCTAAGATTCATGCCCGATGACCCTTACAGCACCCACCACTTCTATCTTGAGGTGAGGCGGGAACAGCATTGGTTTTCATTCATCTATAAAGCTTTGAAGCAGATGCTTCCTCCCTATATTTCATCCCTTTTAACTCTGAAATCACATCATCTTGGTACCCGTTCGCACAGTAGCTTGTTGCTCCACATTCCCCAAATCAGAACTGAACTAGGTCATTCGCTTACACTGCATCTTATACATGAAATAATCTGCAAAGGAACTTGGAAGCTGGACACTCTTCCAACATTACGGCTGTTCAAATAACTTATTTCAGATTGTTTTAATTGAGTTCGGATGTTTTCTATTATACTTCTACACCTTAACATGTTAGTGATCCTGTATTTTTATTTTTAGTTATTCTCATTACTATTTTTGTGTGTTGTTTTATACAATTTTATTTCTATTTTATCTGCTATTTCTTTGCTTGTTGATTGTTTTGAATGTCTTTGTTCATGCTTGGCATCATTGAAAATGAGAGTCTCCCTAAATTGATTTTTTTCCGAGTCTTAAATAAAGGTTTGAATGAATGAATGAATGAATGAAAAATCAGGTCATCCATTCCAGGGCAGGATTACCGTGCTAGGAGGCCTGGGGGCAATACCTCATGGGCCCCCACTGAGACCCCCACACATGTTTCTTCAACCCATTTTGCCCCTGATCAGTAGTCCTTTGACAGAATACTACTTAGTGAAGGTTTGCTGCATAACATTTAGTTTGAGATAATTAAATCAAAGGTACCCTGTGGAAGTTGCTGATAAACAGTTGCTGATTTTTTATACTCAGTGTCTCATTAAAAGTGTTGTGTATCATTAAGACCTAGCAAATGTGTTAACTGCATTTCCCCAACCGACAAACAGTTTTAATTGTTTCTATTGTTTAAACCCTGCTATTATACAGTATGTGCCAGGATATATTATATCATAAACTTTTCATATGTTTTTTGCTGCGATATTTCTTTTGTTTCCACCCAGAAAGTATTCGATTAACCCTTAGGGCCAACTTTTCAAAATTAAGCTTTGAAAAATACTATGCATTAATATCATTTTCTACTTTCATACATTTTTTTTTTTTTAACTAGCATTAGTCCTAATCAGAAATATGAAATATTAATTAATTTTCAGAATTTTAACACTTTAAATGCCAGGTTTTTGTTATTTTAGGCGCACGCAAAAGGTGCCTTTTGACATAGCCTCTTACATCAAAAGCACTGACAAAGCAGCACTATTTTACAAGTTCGGAATGAGAATGGGCTTTTGCTTCAACTCAATCCCATGCTGGAGTCTCTAATACCCAATGTCAACCAAATTAGCGTTAGTTGTTGAGCCAGTTCTATTCAATGTTCCTTCAACCCTGATGCTATCTCGTGAACCCACATGCGTTTCCACCAGTTTTAAGTGAAAACCTTTGTAAATAAGAATGTGCCATCAATAGAGGCTGTTGCACAATACACAATGGAAGTAATCAGTGGTACCAAGATGGCGGATCAGTCTGATTACCTGCCAGCTTTTGTTCTCTCTTCCTGATAATTGTTTTTATCCAAAATACAAGCATGGACCAACTAATAGATAAGAAGACATAGAAGTCTATTACATACAGGACGCTATCCTCTCTTTCCAACCTGTAGAATATGAGCCCACTGATGTCATCAGGGTTTGCACTTCAGGTTAAGGAAAACAAGCTGTGTTTTGGATCCAGCTGGGAACTACCATGCTGACTTCTGAACCAATTTGTTTTTGGTTGAAATGCTCAGAAACCAGAACAGCACCAGTTCCATTTGGTAGAAATGGGCTCAAAGAGTCTTTGGCTTGGGGGGAAGTCCCACGTTGGTAATCCAGCTGTAATCAATGCCATAAACAGGAAGCCATAGGCTCAGTCCCATAGCTTGAGGTAGGGGACTCTGCTGTGTGACAAAGTGTCCTTGTACAGGATTCTGTCACTTCACATTCTTGGTGAAATGCTGACTACTGTGGGTGCCAGATGAATATGCAAAAATGACAATTACACGGTATAACATGATGATTGTGCTGGTCTACAGAGGAAGAAAGCATTTTTCCAAGGTTTCATAATTATGCACATCCTTGCATACAAGCATGGGACAAGAATCAAAAACTCACAGATGAAGTAGTTCATGAGGACAATTTCATGCAGTCATTCTGAAATGATCATGAACCAGTCAAAGGTAATCATGTAGTCCATTTGTCTCTTTGCCTCGATTGGTAGACTTGCACAGAAATACATTATATTGCACAAGCACTGCACCAGAAGCTTTTCCTTTGCATTGAATATGTATGAATACAAATGCAAACTCTCAGCATGAGTGCACAAGTACAAAAGACGTTTGATTGAAGGCCGTATCCACATCACCGGAAATGTGACACCATGGATGATGTGTAGAAAATGAGTGCAACTATGGGAGCATATTGATGGAAATATTTCTCCCCAGCGGAAAAAAAAGGTTATCATTTTATGCTTCTGTGATATTACATCCACAGTATAAAGCAATGGGGAAACAGTGGGGCATGATGGCGTGTTTGCCAGTTTGCAAAAGAGAAACCAGCAGCAAAGTAAATCACAGAGGCCCACTTTTTTACGTTATCAAAAACACATTTTACTGGAATACACTAAAGCAGGGATACGCAACTGGCTGTGCTTAGTGGCCACTTTTGCAAAATGGAAAGAGGCCAGGGGCCAGCCACATCAGCCCCATACTTATTTCTTGGTTTTTATGACATTTCTAAGATTATAGGACATTTGTAGGATTTTAGGATGTGTCTAGGATTCCAGGACATTTCTAGGATTTTGGCAGGGTTTTTTTTTTTAAAGATTTTAAGATATTCCTAGGATTTTAGAACATTTCTCAGATTTTAGGATGTTTAGGATTATAGGACATTTTTAGGATTTTAGGACATTTCTAAGATTATAGGACATTTGTAGGACTTTAGGATGTGTCTCTAATT
Organism: Plectropomus leopardus; assembly: GCF_026936395.1. Lineage (NCBI taxonomy): Eukaryota > Metazoa > Chordata > Actinopteri > Perciformes > Serranidae > Plectropomus > Plectropomus leopardus. The sequence continues at coordinate 34,922,046 of NC_142179.1, forward strand.
TTAGGATGTTTCTAAGACTTCAGGACACTTCTGGAATTTTAGGACATTTATTTTAGGGTGTTTCTAGGATTTTAGGACATTTCTCAAATTTTAGGATGTTTCTCAGATTTTAGGACATTTCTATAACTTTAGGACATTTCTCAGATTTTAGGACATATCTGATTAAAGTACATTTCTAGCATTTTAGGGCATTTCTTGGGGGGCTAGGTTTTAAGGGGGGTTATCTAGGACCTCTGGAGGTATGTGGAATTTGCCAGCGGCACTTTTTCCTGATGAACAAGCTCTATTTTGATGCTGTTTATGCACACTGGCACCTAAAAGTTCAAAAACAATTCCAAGTGTGAATCACTTTATTTTCATAGTGAAGCAGAAAATGGTTGGGAGGGCCACCTGGCACCCTATCGGGGGCAAGATTTGGCCCCTGGGCCCTAAGTTGAATATCACTGCACTAAGGCAACCTCATACGAAAATAAAAGAGCACTGATGCTTATAATCCCTGAGGACAAAGTTCTCTTTTAGTTACTAAAGATCCTTTTGTTGATAGCAGCTGCTTCAAGGAGTAAACTTGAAAAACAGCAACACCCCCAGGACTGGGATTTAATTTCTAACTTTGTTTAAGAAAAAAATGTTATGAATGTGCTAAGGTAATGCAATTTCAGCCGCCATATTTCTGTAGTATAAAAATCTAATTTCCAGAGGTTGTTTTGTGCTCCTTTATTGCGTGGAGATCAATAAAGGTGCCAGTGCAGCTCCAGTCGTGCGAGGGGCCAGCCACTGTTTACTGGAACACGATGGGAACTATTCACAAATATTAGGTATGAACAGCGTTTATGTCATGAATATAGAGCAGGCCTTGAGGCTGGGTGTTTAATAATAGGGGAAATAATGGGGGGAAGTAGGTATGAGGGACCTTGAAAAAGCAGTTTGGTGTTAGCTAGCCCACAAAACATAATTTTCCCTCCCACCGCTCGAGAAGGTGACCCTCCAACACAGAGCGAGGACACTATATGACGCAGATTATCATCTTTATATGCTCGCTGTGTGTCCGATCATGATTTGGAAAATAGCCTCCCTGTGTGTGTGTGTGTGTGTGTGGGGGGGGGTTCATTTTATTACACATCCTCTTAGAAGAGCAGCAAATGAAAGCGTGCTGAAATGACTAACTATCATATGATAGTTTAACACATTTAAAAGCTGACTGCTGAAGCAAAAAATTATGTTTATTCATTTTTGCACACAATATATGTAACGCTCCCTCATGAATAATGCAAAAGAGCAAAATGCACTTTTGTCCCATTTTCACGTAATTCAATTCTTGCAACTTTGCATTGTTTGTCTTTATCACTGTCTCCTGAAGAAGAAAAAAAAACAACAATAATAAAGTTTACTGTTTTCTGGGTAAAACAACATAAAAACAAAAGCAGCATAAAACAGATTTTCCGCTCTCATTTACATAATCCATTTGACACCTTCTGTTTTTCCCCCCTTCTCTCACCACCTGCAATGCTGATGAATCCATAAAACATCCCAGTGATATGGAGCATGTATTAAATCAAGTAGTTGTTAACCAAATCAGTGCTTTCGTGTGTACCGCTAGTACCGGAGACAGCTGAGGTGATGGGGAAGTACTGAGCGTCTCCGTCCCCAGAGAGCCTGTGCCGATGATATGCTAATGCTCTCTTCACATGTCTGTCAACGGCTGCACGAGTGTACCTTTGCCGAGAAACTAATCTGAGTTTTATTGGCCTGCCAGAAGGAATTTATACATTACTATTAGATTACTGGGCTTGGCAGCTGTACAGTGCGTAGAACTAATGTACTCTGTCACAGATTGTGTGCATAATGAACTTGGGAGGAAAGTAGCCAAGGCAAGTCCAGAAAAGCATGCAGTTGTAATACAGCATCAAAAGGCCCGCTTCTAGTCAACAAGCAGGGAAATAGCATCTGTCTTGATGGCTCGCTGCAGCGACGAGTCATCCTTTAAAGACAATATGCCCATGCAGCGTTTCACTCCGCGGGAAGTTCAATGCTGCCACGAATTCAGACAAATTGATCCGATCAACAGTAACTGAGCGAGATACAAGGGAGTGATTTCCACTGGGGATGCAGGAGGGCATGGTCCACCACATCACCTTCACTTCCACTTTGATTTATTCACGCAAATATCTCTAAAAAGTCTGTCTAGCTGCTGCGATACAGACGAGAGAAGCTCGGAGTTAATAAAACTGTTGAAACACTCACGGGTCTCCTTCAATTATTATTGTATGCTCATAGCAATAGGGTTTATGAGCAGCAGCAAGTGCAGCTATATCAATGTGCTTCATAATTTTGATGTTGCCTCTCACACTACATACAGGCAACTATACTCTGTGATTAATGGAGGTTGTTGGGCTGAATGTTACCTGAAAATTGGACATTCAGACATCGAAAAAAAAAAAACAACCTCTTTTGCATATTCAGTATGCAGAGCTAGCCCTGACCTCCCTGGGGCCCGATAAGGGGCCCTCCTACCTGACCTCAGAGCTATGCAAACCTTTGCCATTCCTGCACAGTCACAACCAACACCATAGTGCTTCAACTACAATCTTCCCTCCTTCCAGGAGTATTCTTCATCTGTTGGAATTAAAAATAAGTATACTTATCCCTTATTGCATCTCAGAGACAGATATTGTACCTTTTACTTCACTACATCATTTGACAGCTTTACTTATTAGTCACATTTCAGATTACAATTTTTATCTTTTATGGAATGCGAAAATTCTATTTTTGAGTTAAAAACAAAGCTAGAATGTGAAAAGTTTAGTTTTTAGAGATACATCTTTCTCACAGGACATCTACATTACAAATATATGACGATATTGTTTAGTACAATGCATTACTGTACATTAAACTACCCAGCAGTATATAAATTTAGGCTAGTTAAAATAAGCTTAACCCCTGAACATCTGCAGCAGTAAAATGCAGCGCATAAATTAGCAATAAAAATAACCCCTAAACATCACATATGATAGTAAAACACTGACAAAGGCCACTATACTGCACCATGAATACTTCTACCTTAGGTACAAGTACATTTTGCTAACATATTGTCAGTATGTCTTTTAAGAAACTAAATCTATAATAACTAATTATACTTAAAAGTTAAGAGAAAAACCTGACTTTATTTACGCTTTTTAAAAATATTATTTCACTGGTTGTGTTAACATTGTGTTCACCAAAATAATTTGAGAGCAGCTTCCTTTAAAAGCAGTCCAACACAGCAACACACAAGTCAAAAGTTTAGCTAAAGGAGTTACCACGTCACAATTAGCTAAAGAATGAGAGGTGAAAAAACGAGATAGAGATAAAACTGAAAGTGTGCACCTGCAATCCCTCACTGCACAGGAAAAGCTTGTGATCATTAGAGCTGTATATCATTAAACAAAATCACAATACCAGTACCAATACCAGTACTTTAAAATGATACATGTACCAGGAGAGAAATGATACCCTTTTCCCCTCATGCATTTGATACCTATCATACGAGTGAATGCATTCAGTTTCGTAAAATGCCATTGCACACCATAGACATCTAGTATAGCCATACTTTCGAACATTTTGGTGGCATCCTGAACTGCCAACTCGCCAACGCTCTACTTCACTATACCACAGACTGTATGGGTTGTAGCTGCTTAGTAGTGGGCTAATCACACATCACATCAAATTTAAGAATGCTTTCCGGTACTGCCAAGCAAAACCATACAAATATTGTTTTTTTTTTCTTTTGTAAATCTGGGTACCAGTGATGTGCAGGTCAAGATATTGTTTTAAAACACGCCCCACCTGACCCATTATGAGAGCCAATCCACCCTGCCCAAAACGTTCACAGGCATGACAGGAAACCGACCTGTAAACTCAAAACTGGCACTAAAAGTTTCCCTTGATGACCATCACTAATAACAAACAACAGCAGGTAACTACCCATCTTTAAATGTTTGAAGTATGATCTTAAGCACACAGCTGATAACTTGTGTGGTTTGTTTACCTGAGCGCACAACAAATAGGTACAGTGGTTTGTTTACATGATGTCACAGATATGCATATTTAACAGATTCATTATAGACAGAGAGGCACTTGCTTACTGGCAGGATATATTTAAAGAGTGTATGAGTTGTCTGTACAAGGTTTTCAACATGGAGGTGGCTGAGCTGGTGGCTATCGGCTAATGGCTAACCCTCCGTAAAGTTGGGATCGAAATATTCCGACCTTGTGCTAGAAAAGTACAACGGATCGCCACTCAAAGTCGGAGCTCCTACTTGTGAACTCAGGGGAAATCCATGTACCCTGACTTCAGCTGGCTCTGACGTCACGCAACAGTGGCAGGTCATGGGGGCCAAAGAGGCGCACAGACATCAACTAGAAGGCAACATAAAGTATACTGCATGTATTTAATTAAAATAATACATTTAGTATCACACAGTAAAACCTGTTCTGCATGTAAATTATTGTCAAAATATATTGCCAATGTTATTAGGTAGCTGGTTATGGTAAACAATTTTTGAACCTATTTTACTCACATGTGCAAAGAGGTGGCCCCACTGACCAAGGACTAGCCACAGAAACATCAGTTTGTCACCGCCTGCCATGTTTTTTCTTTATGTTGCATACCTGGAATGCTTTGAAGTCAGATATTTCAACTGGGAAATTCCGACCTCCGACTTTGAATGGAAGTCAGGGTTCATCAGCAGAAAACAGAAGGGTGGGCGCTACGCTTCTGCAATGACGCCAACCCGATATCAGCATTTACCTCCATATGAGTGCAGTGCAAACCAGCAGCAATGAGCCTGGTAGTGGAATACACACATGCACTGACATGCACATGCACAGATAAGTCCTGTAATTGTTTTAGTAAAGGCCAGATGCATTTTAGAAGGATGTTATTGTGCTTACAGGAGCGGCAGATCAGGAAATGCTATAATAAATGTCAAACAACTGTTTTGTTATTAACATAATGCAAATTGCCAAATTAGTATAGATGTACATAAATAGAAGAAATATAGAACTGCCTATGAATTTTGGTTGAAGAAGTGCTGACTTTAAGTCCCCACACACTCACCTCTGAGACCGAGCCTTTGCGATTGGATACACACCTACAGAAAGTAACTTCTAGCCCCTCTCACATCCCTCTGTGGCATCTGCAACTTTTCTCCCGTTCATGCTGACACATCCCTCAGGCAGCAGGTCTTATTATGTGGCCGCCCTAAAGACATCAATGATATAAACACACTTTCATAAGCATAACAACAGTGTGAGAGAGAGAGGGGGCAACAAAAACACACACAGAATGCACAGCCTTCTGTGAGGGCACTGGGGAATAAGGGGGTGTGGAGCATTATCATAGATAGAGAAGCGGGCCGACTGCCCAGAGATGTAGTCAGCGTGTTGTATCAGCGAGACTGTTCAATGAATCACACGTTGTGCAGCCGCTTAGGTGATAAATACACAAGCATGAGGTCTAACATACAAGATAGGACTCATTGTTGGTAGGGCCCGGCCTGTATTTCATAGCCTGGGCAGCCCCGATGATGGATGGCCTGGTGCTCGGTAATATTTCTTCCACAATCTCGGTTCAGACATTATGTTGAAAGTGCAGGAAGCGGTCCACTGTGGAGGTAAAATAAAGGTGGGACGAGGAGGGCTCTGGTGAGTGCCGGGGGAACGGGCGGTTCACTCGTCGTGTGAGGCAACCCCGTGATTAGCTGGGAGAGAAATTAGATTATTCATGAATCACTTGGGTGGAATGCTAAAATGGTTCTGCTCGGTTTCAGACTGAATAACAAAATCAATCAGGCCTTTTCAAGCGATTGCACGATATTCTCTCTGACAGCCACCTGAAATTTCACTGAAAACCCAAATGATAGATTTCTTTTTGTGCAAGTGTGTGTGTGTGTGTGTGTGTGTGTGTTTGGTTTAGTTAGTTTCCCTCATGCCTGTCTCAGCAGTGACATGATTGTTTCTACAAAGCCTGTATAACTAAATTAAACGCCACCAAACTTTAACAGGACGACCTTCACCAGAGAAACTTTGTTTTTTAGCTCTGTGGCCTTTTTCTCTGCCCCGACTGGGCGGTTGTTTTCTCATGTAGAGTCCATACTACACATAAGACAGCTGTTAATTTTCTCTTAAAAGTCTGTTTTTTTGTTTTTTTTTAATTGAGATATTTTATTGAGCAACTCTTTTAATTTTAATTTTTTCTTGCATATTTCGTCATATTTTGTTTTTTGTTTATCTAGTTTATCTGTTTGTATTGTGCTGTATTGTTTTTTAATGTTGGAAATATTTGCCATAATTTGTATTGCACTATAAAACGGTCACTTGTTCTGTGTGATGTGTTTCCACATCTCTTGCATAAAATAAAATAAAATAAAATAGGTAGGTTTCCATTAACCCTCAAACTGGGCATATTGAATCTGCGAATATAAAATAGAAATGAATAAAATATAAATTAATTGCATGAATGTATAATTCATCTATGGTTTTAGTTAAGGTATTTTTTCGGAGGCCTCAGAGTCCTTCACACTGTGCATGCAGGCATAAGAGGAGGCGTCAGAGTTTCTTAAGGTTAAGAAACTGCAAATTCCACACCTGGTAGATGTTTAGATTCCAGTGTTAGCTGAATGACGTGTTACCTACACTTTAAAAGGTTGAATCATTGTTCTGTTTATTTAAGTTTTTGGTATGTCCTTGTCAATGTACGTATTGTGCCAAGAGCTTCTTAGATCTGATTTGTGTTGTTGTTAAAACTTTATATCCAACTAAGATCAACTGTGGCTCATTGAGTTTATTTCATTCTTTGTCAAAATGAAGATTGATCAAGTGTACAAGGTTTTTTTCCACATCAATCCAGAAGCTCCTGTTTCCTCCCGCAGCCTGAAGACATGCAGGTCAGGAAACAGGGCAGCTGCTGTTTAGGCACCATCTCTCATACTTAAATGTATGTCACATGACAGGCATCACATACGCAACTGGTGTTATGTAATGCTACACATACAAGCACACTATGCTACAATTTCATCAAAAGACATCAACTTTGACTCACAGCCATGAACAGTTTGTTTTTAATGGGCCAAAAAAAGGCAAACCAAACCCACCCACGAGAGGCCAAACCCAGTCTGTCCCTGATCATCACAGAAAATACTGAGCCTGACCCTGCAAAAAGCACCAGTCAGCTTCTAAAGCCAGGGACACACCCGCTATGTGGAAGGAGAGAGCCCACAGAGCCTGGCTTCTTTCTCTCGCTCTCTCTCTCTCTCTCTGTACCTGCAGGATCAGAGGGAGCTGCTGTCTGATGCTGAAATCAATCAATCAATGAACATATAATATCTAAGGCCTATAACGTGTGTTGATATGTTGATATGCATTTTAAATAAATACAATTTAAGGGGAAAGAGCTCACATTTTATTATTTTCAAGGGGCTTATTGTTTTGTTTTGGCCTGAGCCCTACCTGACCCAGCCAATTAGTTTTTCGTCCTGATCCCGACCCAACCCACTGGGCTTTTGGGTCCTGTCGGGCTTGGGTTGAGATGGAAAACTTTCGTCTCTTGAGGAAAAGTATTTTGCTTGTTTAAACCGCCCACCCTCTGGGGACCTCCATCACAGGACAGCAATACACAGACTTTGTCGCTTTTTATGCTGCTTAACGTCACTTCCTTCTCTGTTCCTGTAATACAGACTAGAGGGCGCCACCTTACAATAAACATCAGTATGGGTCCTACTATGCTGTTAGCGCAGCCCACATAAATGGCTTTATTTTCAGTGACAGTGGCTTGAGAAAGTAAAGTAGATTGTTTATCTGAGGGTTTGCGGTTTGATTCCAGGCTCCTTCTGTCCACGTCTCAGTTTCCCCAAGTTGCTACTGGAGTCAATTTAAAAATAAAAATAAATTGATAAGCATAGCAACAGCAAATATGCTATACTATGCTGCTTTTATTCCGAGTCAAGGAGCTCCAGTCAGCCTTTGCAGAAATTCTATTGTCCCTCAACACATCAAAGACTTGAGCCCTTTTCACACTGATGTCCTTAAAATGAATAAAACAACTGACACTTTTAAGTGAGAAAGTTAAGTAATGTGATTACATTTCCATCCATGGATCAATGACACAAATAATTAATGTGTGTGTGTGTGTGTGTGTGTGTGTGTGTGTGTGTGTGTGTGTGTGTGTGTGTGTATGTGTGTGCGTGTGTGCGTGTGTGTGTGTGTGGAGGGGGTTATCCACTTCATTTTGGGGGTGTTGTAAATACAACACTTTCAGGCAGCAAACAGAGCCACAAGGTCCAAAATGTATTCATGTGTACTCTTGTTGTTTCCTGGCAACATGTTCCCAGGAGAAAACAACAACTCCTTGAATAGTGTTGCCCTTCATAAACCTCACAACATTTGCCTTGTATATCACTGCCTTTAGTAGAACAACTCTGAAGGCAATGTGATAGATGCTAAAGGGGAGCATAATAAATAACGACGGATAAAAGCAGAAACACAACCCGAGGTGGGGTCTTGACACCTTGTCCAATTATCAGCCTTTTTTAAACAACAGCCGACAGCTCCGATCTGATCAGTCGACAAGCCTGCACTGCCACACAAAGGCGGACCCGGCATACGAACACCCACACAAGGAAAATGACACGTTTGCACCGGCGGACTCCATCACCTTGTGATTGCAGCCAAAACGAAACGGTGCACACACTCGCCGGCACTCTCTGTCAGTGTCACTAAAACCATCTCGCCTCTCGTTCTGACGTCAAGCTGAACGAGCCAGACCGGAGGACTCAGACATTACTCCTGGCGCACCTTGTATTTTGCCTCTGCCCATTTATTCGACGTGTTTCTCTCTTATTGTGTTTCTCTCCGGCTGCCTGTCCCCTCTCTCCTACTGCATCCAGAAAATAAATCAAAACCCCCTGAAGGGCTCTTCCATGAAAAAATAAAGTCAAGGTGGCGATTCAAGAAGTGATACTTTGAGGCTTACAGCAAGTTTGTTTCCTGTGACCTCTGGGGTTCCACAAATATGGATTTTTTTTTTCAAAGCCACTTTAATACAAAATGTACGATGACAGGTGTCTATATTTTATCTTCACTATCCTAAAATATTTCTAACATTAACAAAATAATAATTGCATTTTTCAGTGCTTCAGTGTTTTCTTCTGAAGTATCTGAATTTGATTGTCATGTGGCACTCAAACACTTTTAAATCCAGGATAGGGAGGTTGTTTAGGACCTGCACTTGCATGATGCTATTTTCTGTTCAGTCATCTTCGTTTAAAAATCATAACAAATGTGCAAAGAAAATAAACTTTAACGTTCTTACGTCTTCTGCTGAATGACCCACAAATTAGGCCTAGTCCACAGGTAGACACGTATTCTTAGCAATGTAGCTTTTCTGTGCGTTTTGTCCTTTTGTACACATGCAAACAGAGTTTTTGGTCACTGAAAACACACATTTTGGAATATCTCTACCCGGCCAGGGTAGAGATATTCAGAAATTCTGTTTTGTGTGGACAGGAAAAACAGGGTTATTTGGCTCACATCCTTTGTTTTTGACACCCGAGTGTGTGTTGATATCTCCGCCTACAACATGCTGCATGCCTGAGCAGCGCATGACGGCAACCTCACAGAGCTGCAACGTGTTGCACGCTCATGGTGTTCATACACAGCGTTGCTGTAACACTTCTACATGGCTGCCCTCTTGCTGAGAGCTCTGTATTTCCACATCTATAAGCACAAATTCTACTAATTTATGAAGTCATGCAGCTCCTGCATTAATAAAAACATGGTCCTGCAAATGTTTCACGGTAAAATGCCCCTCTGTACACAGAGATGTTGTCAGAGGACTTTTATTTTGAAAAGGAAGTAGGGAAGCTTGAGTGTCACAGATGTATTTGTATTTCCGCCTCTCTGTGACAGATAGAGACATCGAAACTGTATAAAAGGTGGTATAGGGCCAATAAAATTATCAAAATGCTATTTTCACTGTCTATTGCAGAGTGTGTGTGACTTCACTTCAGTCTCCCCTGTGATGAACTATTGTTGTTGTTTTTGTTGTGCATTTCTGGTAATGATTTCAGGCTTCTGATTGGCCAACGTGGCCTCGCGATAGAGGTTATATCGTTATGTGACCTCTTGTAGCTCCTGCTGCATCATGCCAGAGGGAGCCAGTTCCTACTGACAAGCACATAGCCATAGCATCCTGTTACCTAGAAAAGTGAAAAAAAAAAAGTGGTTCTGTTGCAGTTTTGCAAAATATGGCTCTTGAAATACCACTTCATGGAAGCTTAAAAACTTTTTTGTGAATAATGGGATTTTTTCTTTAAATTGATGTGTTTCCATTAGTCATATTTTATATTTGCAATTTGCACAATTTTAGGGTTAATTTAAACACACCTAAGGTCAGGGTTAGTCAGAAAAACTCCTTGGTCAGGTTTACCAAAATGAACATGTTTTGGGTTAAAACAAGTGTTAAGTAATGCAACATGACGTAAATATGTCATGTCAGAAACATCGATTTGCAAAGATCATACGTAAATTGCATAAAATTATGATAAAACAACATTCACTTTTTGTTTTATACAGGATGTAGGTATGTAAGTGACATAAAGCTACTTACAAACAAATACAGACTTTCCTGGCTGGATCCAGTTTTGTTTGACCAATCCAACATCCCTGCCACTCTACATTTTTTTTCCACGTCAGTTGCTCTTAGTGTCAAATATTGCCATGAATGGGTTTACACTGGAGTAAGTTCAAGCCTTGTGCATCTTTATAAAGACGCAATAGTGTGCCTTTGGCATTGATATGACACGCTGAGGGACGTGACTAAGCATTGGTATTTGACAACCTGGGAATGAGAATGGACTGATACATTTTTCCCTGAGGTCTAGGTTAATAATTAATAAAATCAGATTTAACATTAAGTAACAGTGAATTCCATAAAGGGTTTTCAAAAATATCCAGCCCATAAACTGTTGTCTCATTGCTCATATTACTGAATTTTTCTGTAAGCTGCCTCTTAGAGGTTAAATACCAAAAAGACCTACAGCTAGTATTATTCTTAACTTGCAGTGATGACGACAAAAATACAACACAGCTGCAGCTGTGCACAGTATTTGCTGAGATAATCTTCTGTACTGTATGTGTGTGTGTGTGTGTGTGTGTGTAAAGTGACTTCAAGCCATGTTTGACTTAAGCAGAGCAGCCACTGATACACGGAGCCCCAGGGAATCATCGTCTCTAGAGACATTCTGACTTTCTCTTCCCCGACTACAGTGTGCGCTCTCTTAGTCTGAGAACTTATCCCCTCATCTTTCATTTCATTACAGAGTTAAAAGACATCACTGCAGTGTTTAGAGCCCAACTGGAAATCATGTCTGTAAAAGCTTTCGGAGCAGAATTCCACTTTACAAAACTGAGATTTCATGTTACATTAACCCTTTTTTTCCTTTTCTAAAACCTTAACAAAATCCAGTTTCATTTTATACAGATCTGCTTAAGCTGTCCTATAAAATAAAGACAAAAAAAGCCCCCAAAATAATCTTCAAAAATAAAAACATTAACTATTTGCTTTTTTCTACCATACATTTTACATTAGAATTTACTACTACACAATTATTTGTATTTATTTTTCTATATATTTTTTTTAATATTATGAAATTACTTTTATTTTCAACTTTTTACATTTCTTTTGACATTTTTTCCCGAGACTTTTTAAAATATTTATCTCTTTATTGTTGTTTATTTATTTATATATGATTATTCATAAGGTTATTTTTTGATTTCTATTATAAAACACTGACTTTTGCACCTTTTACAATGCATAATACTGGGAAACTTTTTACTACTACTTTTTTTTCTTTATAAATTGATGCATTTTGTTAACATATTCTACAGTCTATAATGTTGTATAATGTTTTGCAAAGGCATTTCTTAATGTGACAGTTGAAAAATTGCAAAATTGATATTATGGAGCAGAGAACGTTCCCTTTTTAATCAGTCAGTATCAAGAGTATTCACACCATCCCTGCTAAGTTAAAGGACTATCTTATTAAATGTATTTTTGTGTCTGACTGCCATTATTTGAACAGCTTATAAGTTTCTTCCTCTCATGTAACCTATTAATTTTTTTTCCCACGAACTTTAAGCTGCACTCAGAGCTGCTGTGTCGTGGAGCAACTGATGAACACCTATGAATGAGCTCTTTGTAAGCCTAAAGGAGAGAGTCCCGCTGTTCCTCCACACTACACTATGAAGCCTCCATGCTATTTTACAGATGTACCCTCTCCCTCAGTGCAGCTGCTCAGGCTTTAAAGAAGCAATTAAAACAAGACATTCTCCTGGAACTTCACTGGGCTGCTCTCCTCATATGTTGCTGCAGATAAGCTGCTCAAACGGCAAGCCTATTTTTCTACCTCTCAAGGCGCGGGGTGGATCAGAAGGAGAGGAAGGGGGGGATAACACCCTCTTTCTGTAAAGCTCTGTATCAACGACGGAAACTGAGTCAGGAAAATCAGGGGCAACAAATGATCTTAATTTGCTAATCACAGATGATTTTTGGCTATAGGTCAAAGCAATGATTTATTTTAAAAACTAACTGATCTGTCCTGTTAAGTCACCTACTTAAATTAGTAATGACAAAAAACAGATCTGTCTCATGGAAATATGTGAAATGGACACAAAGTCTGAACAACGCATTACGTAGCGGTGTTCACAAAATGTGTTAAAAAATAGGTGCTGGAGACACAAAAACAATACCAATGCAAAGTCAATGAGGATCTTTTGTCATGGAGGATATAGAAATTAAGTGTGAAAAGGGAGAACATCTGCAAGGGTGGGCAGAAGCGGAGGTGGATGGGTCAAACAAACATGGACATTCAACCAAGAGAGTGCTGTTTGTGTCACATACAGCAAAAGTCAAAGTAATTACATAACTGTATAGAGTTTACATAACTATGCAAAGTACTTTATGGAGATACTTCGCTGCAGTAATAATGAAAGTACATAAAGTCAATAACGTTCCATACCTAGTTATTTAAAGCCAAACCACAATTTTTTCCCAATATTAACCAGGTATATTTTTTGTTCTCTACACCAGGATCGCAAAAGCATCAGGGGAGAAAAAGGGCACACACATGGTTAGCTTTGTAAGATTCTCCTCAATTCAATCATTTAGTTAATTTTGCTGAAAACATGAGCACCAAAGATAACAGGAATACCTGCCTAGTGAACAAGAGAGATTTGAAAAAGAGGTTTAAGTAAATAATTTGATTATATTTCCCATCTTTGCAGAGCAAAAGTTTTGTGTGAAAAGAATTAAAAGCCTGTGCTATATAGATGCCTGCCCCAAATACAAGCCTGTTGAGTTCAGTGGTTTATGCACCTTTTTTTTTTTTTACAGTTTTACAGTAATTTGAAAGGTTGACTAAATAAATTTCAAAATCATTTGGTCAGGATCTGCTTTTTTTTTTTTTAAATCAATGAAACCATATCAGACATTTTATGAGTTTTCAGATACACATCTGTCCTCTCTACAGCCCTCACTGTCTCATAGAGGTGACTTAAATGTTGACTTTGGCATGAACCTGACAACTTCTCTGTTTTCCAAATATAAAAAGCACCATGCTGCAGTGTCCTGTAAAGGCCACTTCCATGGGTAGCCCAGCTGGCGGAGGCAGCTGAGAAATGGCTCTGGGACCTGCCCATCTATCACAATCTGCCCCCCTTTTTCATGGAGAATCCATCACCTGAGATTTGGCCCGGAGTCACTCCCTCACCCAGGTAATTTTCAGCCGGGGGAAGGAAGCTGAGCCGGGTCAGAACGTGAGGTTTTACTCATAAAAGTGACCTCAAAGGGAAAGTGAGAGGTGGCTGGATGGACAGATTTACCTCCTCTGGTGCCTTTTACTCTGATGATAGTATGAACTTAGATGTGCGCTGTATATAAAGGTGTGTTGGTCAAGCGTAAATACAATGCTCCTGGTGGTTAAAAGAGTGGCTTGTTTTTTGTTTTGTTTTTTTTGTTTTTTTTTTATCATTGACATATTAAACCCCCAATATTGATCTGTCCCTCTCTTAGAGTTGCTTTTCTCTCTCTCTCTGCTGTCCTCAACTTGGGTTTAAGATATATAAATCCCTGACCTCCCTATCAGCTCCATCGGGACAGATCAAAGATTGCCAATCTTGTTCAAAGACTGTTCTCCCACAGGCGCTGTAGTGAGTTTCGTTTCGCAAACAATTCAAACACAACATGGTTTTTGTGGTCACTACTACTGGTCTCCATCTGTACTTTCAAATCAAGGAAACACACAGAGCAAATTGAAAAAGAGACAAATAGCCGGGACCTTTGGTAAGCTACATTTATCAACAGACACAATCTGATTTAAGTATCTCAGGTGCCATTCAGATTGAGCACCTAGGTAGTAAAAACCCTTAAGGGTTCAGTATGCTTGAAATGAACTAGGTTGCACGATGTGCTGTTGGACCACAACATGCCGTCAAACCTTCTCTTGGCTGCATCTTTATGCCTCCCAGGAAGACTTCTGTCTTTTTCATGTAATTGGAGTGCCATCCAGCGCTGTAAATGCATTTAAATGCCATGTAACCATCTCTCAGACTCTCAAATATGTAGCTCCAACTGACCCTTTACACATACTTCACATCAGTTTACTCTAAGGTGTTCTCAAACTGGACTCCCTCTGAGTCAATTCTAACATAACTTGTTTTGCATTTTGGTAGAATATTGTATCCTGTGATAAGAGAGCATCCATTAAGCCACTTATTGCTGTAGAAATGAAACAAACAAACACTGAAACTACCAGGCATGAGCACTGAGCTACTTTTACGGAGGGTATGAATGAATGACTGGGAGTTTACGCCATATTTTAGGCCTATGAGTTCTTACAAAAATAAAAAAACTTCTGTAATTAGCATTATGTTAATTTTTGTTACACTTAATATGCTGTCAGAATTTTAAATCTGAGGCTTTTTACATCTCCACTGAATAATGATGCAATGAGGAGAATGAGACACTGCAGGTTTCCATTAACCCTCAAACTGCAAAAACTAAAAAACTGCAAATATAAAATATGCCTAACAGAAACACGTCAGTTTTGAAAAGAAAATTACATTTATTGCAAATATAAAATGACGCTCACATGAGGTGGTATTTCAGATGATTAGAAAAAGCCATATTTTGCATAACTGCAATGAAAACACTTTTTTGCTTTTATAGGTCACATGATGTACAACAATCTGTTGTGCCTTACGCACACGCAAAGCAATGTACTGCCTCATCAGTTTTGTGCATATAGCTTGGCATACATTATACACACACAAAATGCTGATTTAATTTCCTGTGGGCTCTTGTCTTAGATTTCAACAAATTCTGACAGAGTAGCTGAAAAAAGGCAACAACATTTTAATTTTCAAAACCACTACTGTTTTGCCCTCAACAGTATGAATCATAAAAAGCTTGAGACTGAAAAAAGAAGCCAATGTGACGCCAAAAGCTGCTGTTCCTCTAAAGGCCACTTGAGGCTGGCTCCAAACATGAGTAATTCCCCATGGAGTGCCCCAGAGATGATGTTTTTCTATATGCAGATGCTGAAGTTAGCATCGCTGGCTCCTTAGTCAAAAAGCCAATGGGATTTTTCCATTTGATTTTGGATCATTTCAGAAAAAATGCTCAGAGGCAAACAATGTTTCTGACACTTGTTTTGTTCAGAAAGATAATCTTTACAAAGAACACCACTTTCAGGACTTCTGAAGCCTAAAAGCCAGTGGTACAAAGCTATTGTTAGGCTATGAACAAACTACATCACATTCAAGTCACCACCACTACGAGCCTGTAAAGCTGTGTTTGGCACAACTGGGCGTAGTGACATTCTGTAGTCCCCTTTAGCCACTTGCTAGCAACCGCCTCTTTAAAGACACATTAAAGCTACAAAGTTCGCAAGTTGAGTATTTACTGACATACAATATGTCAAAGAACAAAACTTGAAAGTCTCTTAAAAGCTTGTGTTAACCACAGACCTCATTTCAAGCTTCTAACCAAAATTCTATTCAAAAAAGCCAGTGACTTTGAGACGAGGGAACTGGAGGTGCTGAATTGCTAACTAATTTACGTGTTTTTTATTATGGGGGTTCTCTATAGACCCCCATGTTAAAATGTCCAACTTTAAAGCAGAAAGACATACAGCCCGGTACAAAAAAAGCCAGTTTTAGTCTCTGTTTCTCGATCTCTTGCTCCTCATAAGCTCCACACTCTCATCTAAAAATGGTCACTTCCTGCACCAAAAAAGCATGCTAAGACCTTAAGGAAAGGAGAGTGGATGTTGGGGTTACCAGGTTGGAGGCTCCAATCTCAGATGTTACATTGAATCAGGCCCACAACACCTAAAGATAGCTCCACTTGAGAACCTCCCTCCACCCCACCAGCTCTCAACACTAATCACATTTACACTGAGCCACAATAATGGAGTGATCAGGGGAACTCAGCCAATGTGTAGAGGGTCAACAAGCTCCTTAACTTTTCACAGTCATTGGATGTCAGCAGCCACTCAGATCGCCATGCTTCCTTGATTCCACACCAATGTAATTCTGTTCCACAACCAATAGCTGTTGGCTGTGAGCGCAAAATCAATGAGAAGTTGATTACAGCCATTCAATGCTATTTGAAAGGCTACAGGAATAAGCATCTCCCAAAACAATGATCGCAGGACGCTTGCATGCATTGTTGGGGCTGATGGTGAGCTTAAAAGCAAATGTATTGATTTTGCAATGTTTATTTCCCATTACAGATATCTAATTAGCGCTTGTAGCATTATGAAACACAGTACTTTTTCTTTTTTATCCTGTCAATTTTTTGGGGGGAGGGGGTCAGAGCCCCTTACACTGCCTTCAAGTCTGTCAGAGAAGAGCGGCCCATCAACCAAGTCGCTCGCGGTGTGAATGTGAAGTTTACTTGGCTTGTAGCAGTACACCTCCAAAATTCCCAGCCCCAACCTCAATCACAACTTCAGCCTTCAACCTTTTGCCTCAAGGCAGAGAGATCAATGCACAGAAAATGAAAAGCACAAACTTGGGTCACAACATAAAATGAATGGCCTCTTTTTCCACTTTCTATAGTATTTTCACACCATCCTTAAACCTAAAGAGGCATCAGTGAGATTTTTACTTTCCCCCTAACAGAAAATGAACCTCCAGGGACACATATATTACTTTATGCTCCTTAAAATAACCAGCAGCAGCAGTGATGTTGTAGCAACAGGGTGCACGTAGAGAAACATCAATGGGTGATTGTAGGTGATGGATAACGTTGGCCAAACAATTACCCACAGACAACTTTTCCATGCAGCTGTGGTCAGCATCAGCCAGTGTTTCCTGCTCAGAATAAACTGACTTTCTGTGGTTCATTCATCAGAACTATGATCAATTTAACCATTACGTGAGGATAAACTTGGGCGGTAACATGGTATTATGAGAAATCAAGGTATTTAGAGATTTGAAAGGTATGTTTTTCAATGGCATCATAAATAGGTCAGTCTCCGGTCTCTACCAGTGGAACAGGCAGCTAAGCTGAGAGACACTGCAAAACCTAGTTGTGGAGGGATAAGTAACAGGACTGTAAACAAGCAGCGGCCAGCAACAGCACATCTAACTTGGTATATTAAGGATTTATTTCGACCAAACCTGAGCTGATTGTAACCGTGGACTTACGAATCACATTACTAGCAGAGATTTATCTATTTATTTATTTTGTTTCTGTCAAATTTGAATGAAGTATGTTTAATGATGAGTTAACCCTTTGAAACTTGGGCAAATTGACTTAATTTCTTTCAAAAACACAGGAGGAATCGAGGAAGATAATGGGCAACAAAAGAAGAAATTACCCCAATTAGCAAGAAATTAGAAAGAAGTACATGAAAAATTATCTGTAAATTAGTAAAACATAACAAACGTAAATTATATGGAAAAAGTGTAAAAACAATTATTACATTTCTGTCACATATTTTAAAATATGTAGTTATGATAATTAACAATAAATCTATTTTTTTTTTTTAATCTATACATTTTTTTCACTTTGTGGAACATTTCTTACCAATTTGCTCCTTGCCTTTTCCCCCCCATGTTTTTGAAAGCAACTGCACCAATTTCCTGGAGTTCAATGGTTTAAATACTTGTGAAAGGTGTCAGAAAGCAGCACGAGAAAAGTGATGTCTCTCCAGGTTTCCAAGTGTTAACGAGGCAATCAGACTAAGCGTCGTCAGTCTTCCATTACCGAGCGAAAGTTGAATTCAAGAGATGTATAGTTGATTTCTCTGTTTATTAAGGACACTTATACTGACATATACTGTATACCCAAGTAAAATTTCCGGAAGGTATGACAGTATGAAATATTACGTACTGCCCAAGCCTAGGAGAACAAATATATACACCAGTACAGAACAATAGAAGAACAGGAGAAACACAGAATTTGGAAATCATTTTTCCTCCTAAATTTTGGATGCCTTCACAGCCGTGTTCATTATGAGTTTGTTTACCATATTAAGGCTTACAGATGGAAACCAGTCCCTTTGGAGATTTCCTAATGCCTCATAACTGACAATGATAAAACAATTTACTGCCTAAAATGCCATCAAACACGTTTCGCCACCACATACTGTCGGGCTGAAGTCAAAAAGTCAGACAATATATTCTGGTGCACAAAAAAAAGGGAAAAAATCTATCTAATAAATCACTGTGTAAACATGCGGGGCTTCAAGTACTCCCAGTCTCCATATTGTTGAAGAAAAAAAATCAGCAGTACACCTCTCAACGTCTGCATCATCATCTTTGTGGATCCCACATCAGGGATTAGACTCGGCATTTATTAGATGGATTTCTACCCATGCCTGCAGGCAAATACAATGGAACAAACAATCATAAACCATGCCTACTGGATACATATCAAACCAGCACATGACAAATAAGCCTGTCAAAGCCTTTTCTAATCTTTGTGGCCCAAAAGATACGGTTGCCTTTGACAGTTCTTATTGTGAGATAATGAATTACATGTCAACATTTTACACAACAGGATTCAGATGGAGTGACGTGTCTGGAGGGCTTTGTCCAGAAGGCCAATTCAGTTTGTCTCATTGTGTAACACAATCAGTGATAGCCCAGGCGTATCATTTGTATATGATTTGAAACATGTGACCGTAAAACATCATTGTCCAAACTACTGGTTTACAATTGTAGCTGTAGATTAGTTTCTTGAAAGCAGCAAAAATATATATAGGGACACAGCAGAACAGCAGTATTTGTACAGCTCTTTTCTGGATACTCAAAGACACTAAATTGGTAACTAAAACTCCAACTAATTCACCAGAAAAAAATTGGTATTATTTGGCATTTCGGCCGTGTATATTTGGAGCAAAAAGTGACCATATTTGGATGAGAGGGTGGAGCTGTGGCTGACTGAAAATCAGAGGACACTATCTGTAGACACTCAAAGTGGCCAAAGTTTTAAATTACGTAACTTTAAGCCTTATTTACAATTTAAGTGAGTTATATAAAAATCCACCCCCAAACAGTTGTCATTAATGTTTAAATTAGCAAATTTGCACTAATCTACCATGTAAATTTCTGCTGTAAATTTGGGCATTTTAACATGAGGGTCAATGGGGATTGACTCTGTGACACTGTTTTGGAGCCAGCCTCAATTGGCCATTCGATGAACTATAGTTTTTGGCAGTTGACATCATTTTTCAGCCCCGAAGCTAGCAAGCTAGCTAAAAGAGGACATCAGCCCCCACCTATCAAACAAAAAACAGTCCAACTCCTTATAGGCATCTATCAACATCTTCTCTCTCAGTGATGGCTTGTGAAATCTGGCACCTCGTCTTTACCTTTTTATAATTGTGTATTGTGCCAAGGTAACATCAAGCGGGTCCTAAGTGATGACTGAAAGTCCATACTTTCTTATATTGGAAAATTCCAGCCCGTTCTTATTGCAAAGTCCTCAAATACCATCGCTTTCGCAGTGATTTTGGCATAAGATCCTGCGCCAAAAGCCACCTTTTGCGACTGTATGATACGCCACCGGGCAGCATCAACTGAAAATGTAGCTGGACAGAAACTAGCAGTGTTAAGATTATTATGGAGGCTTTTTATTCCCTTATTTCAATAGGACAACTTAAACATGAAAGGGAGAGAGAGAGGGGATGACAGTTTGGAGTCAAACCCATGGACACTGCGGCGGGGACAAAGCCTCTGTACATGGGCGTCCGCTCTTCCAGGTGAGCTACTGGGAGCCCCGAATATTGCCAGTAATGAGGTAATTTAAGGAGCACGAAGGTCTCCATCGGGCATGCGGACAGGAGGGGTAGTGGATGGGTTTGGCTTAAACCTAACAATGTGTGCTCTTGTTGCATAATCCTGAACATGTGCTCCTTATGATGTCTGGGTGCTGGTTGCCCTACTAAACATAACCACAAACATTTGCAGCGTAATCCCACCATGTGCTTTTGTTGCTGACGTTGTTAGCAGCATCCTGGAACATCAAAAGCTGACGAAGAAGGATACCTAGAGCGTAATACATAGATGAGGAAGTCCACTGACAAAGCAGTTGAAAATCCTGCATAGTATACATTGAAAAATCTAGTGTGTAGGAATCAGTGGCATCTAGTGGCGAGGCTACAGACTGCAACCAACAGATACTTTTTTATGCCAAGCATAAAACCACGGTGGCCGATACAAAAATGCATCAATCCTGATCCAGCGATTGGTTTGTTCGTTCTGGGCTACTGTAGAAATAACATGCAGACGCTGAGGAAGAGGACCCGCTTTGTATGTCGATAAACATCTCATTCTAAGGTAATAAATCACAATTTTTCGTAGTTTCATGCGATTATACATAAACAAAAACATAGAT
The DNA here is from genome assembly GCF_026936395.1 of Plectropomus leopardus. Lineage (NCBI taxonomy): Eukaryota > Metazoa > Chordata > Actinopteri > Perciformes > Serranidae > Plectropomus > Plectropomus leopardus. Next base: position 34,942,987 of record NC_142179.1, read on the forward strand.
ATGAATTTTTTATACGGTCTCTGCCAGTATATGCCCCTAAATCTTACACAGTGGACCTTAGGCAGAATAGCACAATCATTTGAAGCGGCATTCCACAGAAAATAAAAGCTGAGTCTTCTTAATGATTCAATAAACGATCAGCTGTAGAGCCAGTGTTTGGTGGCTTGTTTAATTGGCCACGGGATATTATCACATTTAGTTAGCAGCTGACGTGTTCATTGTCAACTCTGGGTTTATTAAACATCTTTGTTACTGGGCCGCACATACTGGCAATCAGTGGTCATAGCTGAATAAGCTGAGTATTGCTTTCTCACATCCATGGAAACATTAGAATCCATCATTTGCATATTGGAGACTTTATTAATTCATAACGTCTCAGATGCTCCTGCAAATGAGCGAATAGAAGGGGACAGCTGACAAGAGCTAACAAGTCAAGACGGAGGAGAAGAAGGAATGAGTTTTCAAAAGAGTTACAACAAGGCAGTAAAGGAAGTGCGGGGGAAACTTCTTTTGCAGATAAGAGAGACTCCTCCACCAACAGATAACAGCCTAGAACAGAGAGTGGAGAGTAAAAGCTACTATATTTAGACAGAGAGAATGGCTTTCAATGGATTTGCCAGTACGCGGGTTTTTATAATCCAAACCGCTGCCAATATTAAGAAAGTGCCAGCCGTTTGAACTTGGGAGAGATATTATCACGAGGGGGAGAAAAGACAAAAAGTCATATGAACTGTAGATAAAAAATTAAAATAGTTGGAGTTAGTCCAGTTTGCTGGGCTGCATCAATAATTCTCCGAGGATTAGCAAAGTCATAACTGGCAGGTAACTTCAAAAATAAAAAATGGAAAGGAGTTCAAAGCCCGAGCGGTTTGAAAACAGCTCATGTGGTGCCATTTAGTTCTTTCTGTCTCTTTCTGGACGCTCTCACCTGTCACTCCTGACACTCTGGCTTGTGATAACAGATTATGAGGAGGACCTGCGGATGACGACGTGGGCAGTATGACTGGCGTGACCTCTGCCACTCCCCGCAAATTGTCTTGCAAAGTGTTGCATTTGCAAAGGCTGAACAAGTTATTCGGACGACCATTCATTAGAAAGTGATGTGTCTCAATGTGATGGGCTCCATCGCCGCACCTATTCTTTGTTTTCGTGACTCTGCCTGTCAACGCCCAGCCTTCAGCGTGTGCGCAGGTGGCATATGAGTTAACGTGAAATGGACAATCAAAAAGAGATCAGAGCAGGTGATATTCCTCTGCCCAGGCCTTTTCTCTCAGAATGTCAACCAGGTAATTTCTTGCATATTTCAAATGATCTGAGCTGTATAAGTATCTGTTGTGGCCAGGGACATTTTTTCTTTTTTTTTTTTTTACTGATATATCATCTGTGGCATTCGCAGCGCTTCGACGCAGGCTAGCTTTTGTTAGGATCTGAATGTGGGAGATGAACAGAACATCCGAAGAGCATGTCATTTTAGAAACTGTGTGTGTGTGTGTGTGTGCGTGCGCGTGTGTGTGTGTGTGTGTGTGGAGGTGAAATGAATACATGTTGATGTTTCATGTTGAGCCAGAAGTGACCGTATTTTGACAGAGGCTGGAGCGAGGGGTGGAACTGACTGAAGCCGAGGACACTATCGGCAACATATTCCCATACCAACTAAATATCGCTGCTACAGTTTCTGTTCATTTAATACATAGTATTTCTAAAAAAAAACACTTCAAAACACCACATATTTATGCTTATTTCCTTGTGCAACAAAAGCATGGTTGATGCTAGAAAATGGATCGTCCTGATGGAGGTGGGTGGGATCTCCCCCGCACATCATCAAATGTTGACAGCGGAATCAACCAATCACAGCAGTGTGTAGTTTCTGGCAGATCTTTTTAGTTTATCAGTCTTATAGACTGTATATAATATCTGTGTCTTTACATACAGTCTATGATCTGTCTGCATCATTCCCGTTCAGAAGTGTGACTCTGCAAAGTTAGATTAATTTCTCAAAGTAGTGAAGAAAGAGTTTATTACTCACAGTGTGGAGCGACATTACAGTGACAAACGTGAAGAAATTAACAGTGAACAATTGATTTCTTGCAAACTAACGTTACATATAAGCCAGGAAACGTCACATTAGCTACAGTGTTGTAGGTTATATTTAGCTTATCTGACTGCACTCATTTGATAACTGCAGAGTTAAATCTCCATGAGAAGTGGCTACATTAATGTCAAATAAATCTATTGTAGCAGAAAGTACAATATTTCCCACTGAAATGTAATGGAATACAAGTATAAAGTAGTCCAGTGGAATTACCCATGTAATGCTACCTCAAATTGTGACTAACAAGCTAGATTACCTGAGTAAATATCGACCAGTATGATTAATTTTCGAGGCAGTGACACTCATCATTGCGCTCTGAGTAACTCCTCGTACATGCAGCACATACAGCTCTTAATATCATTTCTCTTCCAGCTTCAACTGAACAAATTAAACAAATGTATGTTTTGTGACATGTTGATGCTGTGACAGCAATTGAGCTGATTCAACCCTTTAACAGGCATTGCAACTGCACGATCACTAAAAACTTGGCAAAATCCAATTTAATACAAATGTTTATATACAATGCATTTTATTTTGATTATACTGTAATTCTATTCAGTTCTATTTTTATTATATTGAACTTACAATTTGTGATACTAAGTATTTATTATATGTATTTATTTTAAGACTTATTTTGTTTGTTTATTCGTCAATTTTATTGAATGAATTGTAAATTCTGATTTTTATTACATGATATTGCCAATTTTTTGTAACCATAAATACTTCACAGATTTTTTTTCCCATTTATTTATATTTGCATCTAGTTATTTTTTCTCATTTATTACTGGATGTTTATTATGTGATTCCCCCCAGACCTCTACTATAGTACACTGACATTGCACTTTTTACAATGATCATACAAGGAAAATGTTTTTTTTGTTTTTTTTAAATAAATGGATGCATTTTGTTAACATATTCTATGGTCTATAATGTCATTTATTTTTTACAACAGTATTTCTTAGTGTGATTGTTAAAGCGTTAAAAAGAGGTTTGGAAAATTCAGACTGAATCTTTAAACATTTGATTAGCAAGAGTGCAGTCTCTGTAATTACTATATGAATCTCGCAGTTAGAGAAAGCTTGAAGTCCTCCATGTTAAAAAAATCTGCCAGAAACTAAATGCTGCTGTGACTGGTTGGCTCCGCTGTGAGCATTTGATGAGATGCAGCGGTGACTGCCCACCTCAGTGGGTGGTAAGGTTTAAAGAAAAAAAAAAACACACTCTCATCCCAAGTCGTTATATATTGCCGCTTCCAGTGCACTTCGCTGTCCACATATTACACTCTGGGTATCCTTATGCATCTCATGTTGACATTCTGGGATGCCACTACTGTGATGTCAAAACAAGCACATAGGTTTGGGCAAAAGAGGCACATGGTAAGGTGGAGGAAAAAATTATCTCACTGAGATGGGAAGCAAACATTAGACTCCTGCATCAAAGTCCAGGGTTTGCTGGACCCATTCACTGCTGACACCCACCTGCCGTATAGGGACCTTATATCATGTTGTTACCAGCAGCACTTCAACCTCATGCTATACAGCAGTGCATCATGTAGACACCACAGGTTCTATCCAGCCACTTTCTCAACTGACACCTACCTTCGGTAAATCATGCTGCCAAGGCAGGTACTGTCCAGCAGCGTATAATAAAACCACACAATGGTTCTGTACAGCCGCCTTCTCAGTTGCCGCTGTCCAGCGGTGTATTATGCAGATGCAAAAGGTGGCTGGTAGCGGCAGTATTTGATGACTTTGGAATAAAAATAGACTGTCCAACTGTACCACCCACCTTACAGGGACTTTTCAAGTCCTTATATTATGTTGTTGCCAGCAGCGTTTCAAACTGACTGGCTGTGTATCATACCGCCACGAGAGGTGGCCTTTTGCGTCCGTTTCTTGTCTCTTTGGACAAGAACGAGGAGCTAAAGAGTGAGAGGTGGCTCTGACTGGGAGCTGAGGGCACTATTGACAGACTATGGGCTTTAATTAAATGTAAACAGTTTTATAAAAAAAATCACCCCTTGTACACTTGTCATGAGTGTTGAAATTATCTAGAAAGACCAAGCCCATTTTTTGTAAAAGGGTGCAAACATGTTTATTTCTGCTGTAACGTTGGGCATTTAACATGGGGGTCTATGGGCACTGACTCTGTTTTGGAGCCTGCCTCAAATAGACATCAGATGAATTTCAGTTTTTGGCATTTCCACATTGGCTTTATTTTTCAGCCTCAGAGGCTGCTCCTTGTGCAGACCTTTACAGCAGATTTCAGGACCAGGGTAGAACTTTTAACACATAATTTCACCAGTTCACAGCACTCTGTAAATGATGTTTCAGTGTTTATTGCATGTTCTAATTACAGATACTCTATGACATAAATCACAGCTCATCTGATGTGTTAGCCTTGGCACATCTTACCTGCTCCTAATTAACGGATGAAAACTTGTCAACTTGATCACGGGCTTTCACTGGTTTATTCTATTTGCACATGCACATAAGCACAAATAATCAGACCCTGAGGTGCAGTTTTGCAGTTTCAAAAGTTTAAGTTATACTAAAATGTGCAAAAATTAAAAAAAACTGGCTTTTTTTCTATCCACCCAGCCTCTATTCACAGGGACATCACTCATCATCTGATGGGTATACTGTATCTATCCATTAATTCTAACTAAAAAAAAAAATAATAATAATAATTTTTCTCCAGCAAGGTCATTGACTTGGGAGTGGCACCATCACACATTTGGTTTGTGATGAGACATTAAAAGAAAACTGGTGAGTCAGGGGAAATTGTATTGAGTCTTTCAGTGGGAAATGGCATTGAAATTTATAAGCGTGAAAATGAGGAGGGGTGGAATATGGTTCGTGACAATGGAGAGCCGGGGTGTGCTAAATGCCAACATTAATGCCGCATAGATAAAAGAAACAAGTGTATCTTGAAGATGATGTTTTTAGATTATTTCTAAGCAGGATGAAAGTGAACATATTGATATTCAGGTCACTCAACATGGAGACAGAAGCACTGTCTCTTCACTTCAGAATGCCCACTTAAAACACTTACAGCTTGTGTCTGAATACATCAATGGAGAGGTTTTATTGTTTATCTGTGGAAATACAAGAACAGGGCTATATTAACATTTTGGGCATATAACTGACACTGTCAAGTCGAGTCTGCCATGCCTTTTCATATTTTGTGTCATATATAGTGTTACAATAAAGGCGTCATCAAGTCATCAAGAAGGGATACCTAAAGCGTAATATGTAGACGCAGAAGTCCACTGTAAAGCGGTAACCTGATGACTTGGGGTGAGAATGTGTTTGGTCATCTACTCCACACGCGCTATTGCAGGGTGTTTACATTACCTAGCCTACGTTATGCCGCCTCACCATTCTGTACATCATGTGATTCCCTGTGGCCCAAAAAGACTTTTCCCCTTTGACTTACATTACAAAAGAGATCTTTGAATTATTTTACAATTTTGGAGCATTACAACACTTTCATTTAATCCATTCAGTACGATAAAATTCATGAAGTCTCGTGCCCACGACCGAATCACAGCTGTGATGATATAAGAGCACAACATCACTCTCTTGTGTGATATTGCTTAATTAGGACTGATGTTGGTTAAAAAATGAACTCATTGAAAGTAGAATATAGTATTAATGTACAATATTTTTTAAAGCTTGATTTTGAAAAGCACATGTGCACAGAGCGATGCGAATGTGTGTAACATTAAAGCGGACCCTAAGGGTTAAATACAACGGCAGGACCCAGGGTAGGAATCACTCTGGTAACTTTGACAGACAAATCAAATTTGTTGTGGTTTGTCTTACAGTATAATCTATGCCTGATAAAGGGGGAGGAATTTTACAGATTGGTTTTAAATTTGTCACATAATAGTAAATACAGCATGTATTACATGTGACCTTGGTTAAAGTAACTTTTGTGTTTTGCCCAGTGCGCTTGCTTTATGGGCTCCACAATGTGGAGGATCTGGATAATATCATACAGCGAAATTAAAATTTTCTGGCTTAAAGCGCCACTGAGCAACTTTCAAAGGAATGAAAATGGCCTGGCCTCCAACACAAAATCTTTAACAGTCTCCAAACCCTCAAATGCAAATACAATGATTTTGAGCTTGGTAATTGGATGTTTTTTTTGGATGATTTTTACCAAAATGCACCTTAACATATGGTTCATTAACATAGAGCCATTTATTTTCTGACACACCGTTCATCTTTTTTTTTCACTGATGATTCAACCACAAGAGCGTCATCTTCGCCCAAGTCTTGGAAACTCTCCAACTGTCAGTCACTTGACACTGACAATGAATAGGACTGAATAGGACTTTCACATCAAAGTCATGTTTAGTATGTGCATGCATTGTTTCACTGTGACAGTGAAAAGTCACAATATATGTACATTCCATGGCTATTGCTGAAGAAATACCACCACTAATCGCATCAAAAATGGGGCTTGAAATGATGCAAATCTTGAGATTATAACCGCATTGTATCTTATGAGTTATTTTGTGATGAAGTGTTGTGATTTATCTTCCTCTTTCCCTCAACCTGACTTGTCTACTTGAACTTCTCCTTCAGACAGCCATTCCCCACATTCCCCAGAGACTCACCTGCAATTGTTGCATCCTGCTGGGTTTTATTTGTAGGGGGAGGAAGCGATAACAACCGCATTAGTGTCAGTAACAGCAAGGGAGCTGAAGTAGCGTCTCTAGTTGAAAAACACAAGACTTGTAGCTTGTTTCCTTTCCTCTGTGTTTTGTGGCTTCATTGCAGACTGGTTTGGTGTGGAGAAATAGGTATCTGCCCGTTTTTGGACGAATTTTCCCTGGTGTGACTGTTGAATATTTAAATGTATAATTGTGAGGCTAAACAGAGAATTTTGCTTTTTGATTCCGAGGTGTGTTTATCATTCTGTTTTACATAGATTATATATTTTTCTGCTGTTAAACTGCATAGTAGCAGCTAGAAACATAATTCATGATATCACACTGTCAACTATGGTCAAGAAAAATGCAAAAGATGTTTTAAGTCACTATTTTAGGGTGAAACTGCTCATTTATTCTGGTAAATGAAAGCACAGAGACATCGGCCAATACAAGACCATGGCCTCTTTCCTTCGTGATGAGTCATTTTAGCTCAGTAAGCAGGCGTAAATCGACTGGCTGAATACATCAATCTATTTTTTGCTTTGTTTGACACAACGGGACTGATTAAAAAAGCAAAACTGATAGCCATTGGCAATGTGCTAATTCTCTACACTGTAACAGTGAGAAAATTCCTGCTACCACAGCTGACCTTCTTTGATGTAATTGTACTCCATTGCACACACATGCAACCCACGGCAAGACCTTAAGTAGGTAAGTCCATTTATTTGGCCCAATGGATTCTGAAACACTTTTCATATTGCACTTGTGTAATAGCTCAGCCTTAGAAAATGGGACTGATGCCACATGATTTCACACTGAAAAATACTGTCATTTAGCCCTTGTCCGCTGTTCCAACACATTCTCATCCCAAGTAGTCACATATTGCCACTTTGCAGTGGACTTCTGAGCCTACAATTTACCCTCTAGGTACCCCTTTCTGTCTGCTATTTATGTTCATGGATGCTGCCACCTTGGTGTCAACAAAAACACATGATGTCACTATGCTACACAGGGTTAGGGTTATGTTTATGCAACAACGGCACACTAGGACATTAACAAACATACATGCTGATATGGATGGTTAGGATTAGGCAACTAGGGCAGAGATGGTTAGATTTAGGCAAAAGAGGCATATGGTAAGGTGTAGAAAAAAACATCACATTCCAACAGGAAGCAAACACTGGACTCCTGCATGCATGTCCAGGGTTTGTTGAATCTGTCCACTCTCCCAGCTACCCTTAAGGGACCTAAGTGGTCCTTTTATTACTTTGTTACTGGCAGCATTTCAACCTGATGCCATCCAGCAGCATATCATACAGACACGTCAAGTTCTTTTCAGCTGCATTCTCAAGTGACACCGCCCGTGCATTGCATGTGGACATGCACAGTGCCGTCCGGCCATTTGCCGGAGTAAAATAACAACACCACCACTTCTGTACCAGTGCATTCTCAAGTGACACCATCCAGCCGTGTTCGGATTGGACATGGAAGCTGAATTTCGGTGCCAGGTTCGTACACCAAAAGCTCTGACAGCGCAGACGTATTTAACAAGTTTGGAGTGAGAATGGGCTAATCATGCAAACGCGAGAGATGGCTTTTTGAATCAGAATGTTACACCCAAATCACTGCAAAAGCAGCAGTATTTGAAGACTGCAGAATGAGAACAGGCTGGCTGTCCTTTTGATCAATGATTGTTCCTTGATCAAACAGAAATCACCAGTTCAGGTGCAGCTAAGCTGAGTGGTACAGCGCTGAGGAACATTTGTTTAAACTGTTAATAATGCATCAACACAACTGGCAGCAATGACAAAGCCCTGCTGAATGTAAGAAACTGGCTTTCCTAAAGTGAATTTCCTGGACTAGTACAACAAAATAATCAGTTTAAAGAAACATGAACTCATTAAAGAGTGGAAAGCTATTCGTCAGTATTTTGCAAAGAAAATGGACACAAAGCATGGCCCACATTTCAAGGTCCTCAGGAAATTGAGTGTAATTGATGTTATTCTGGCCCTTCTGGCCTGTGTAGCCTTGAACATATTGTGTATGAAACACTACGCTTTGCTTTTATTGTGAATCTGCCAAGTTTCCAACATAACAGACACAAAATATGAAGACAGGCAGCACCCTAGCCACCTATAGATTGGACAAATAGCCAATGTAGTGTCCAAGGGGAGAATATTTTCCTCAGCTTTCCTTTCTGAATGTGTAATGGCTGAGCTCCATGAATGCAACATGAGCATGGCCGCAGAGTCCCCGGAAAGAATGATGGCAGGCGCATTTACAAGTTTCATGTTGTTAGGCTTGAGATAAACTATTTCACTTTATGTAGTGCTTTGGTCATTAATCTTGGTGGATTGCACAGACAGTGCCTTCCCCTTTCATTTTATTTATCATAGCTTCACACAGGAGCCTCGCTCCCCCCACCAAGCAGTAACCTTAAGCACAGCACTGCTCCACTTCCCTGCCTTCAGCCGCACCGCTCGTTTTAGGGTGACACCTATTCCCGTTGTAACTGTGTGGATATACTCTCTGAGAGGAGCAATAATGGGACCAATGATAGACTGTTGACACCCATGGTAAACCTTCTAGAGGACAATGCACAGGGGTAGGGAGGTGACCACAAAGAGATGCAAAACGTATACAAAGAAACACAAAACAACTACAAAGAAACGAGAAAGAACCACAAAGCCATGCAAAACTACCACAGAGAGACATAGAATTACCACAAAGAGACCTAAAACTACAACAAAGAGATGTAAAATGACCACAAAGAAACACAAAATGACCACATAGATGCAAAAGTACCACAAAGAAACCAAGAACGACAATAGAAAGATGCAAATGATCACAAAGAGATGCAAAACTAACACAAAGAGATGCTCAAAGACAACAAAATGGTCCAAAATTACCACAGAGGCATCCAAAACCGATACATATGGCATAATCTGGCTCTGTGTTCAGGTGCCTTCAGCCTATTGGTGAAGATTGGGCTGAGTTGTGTTTTGGGAAAACTGTTTGACGTGATAGGCAAATCTGTTAGTTTTCTACTTGCCGCAGATAAAGAGGTTGCAGGTTATAAAGTTGTGTGCATAAAGACCCAGACACTCCAAACGGACATCAATGACCTTGTCACCTCATGTTGCCTGTATCTTTGCCAAGAAGTTGCACCAGAACACACAGCAAAGACTACAGTCGATGGCCAACTAGCACATGTATTCTGCACCTACATGACACTTCATACCAGCAGATGGCGGTAGTCTATATTAGTCATTTAGAAAAGGATACTGAAAGATCAACAGGATAGATTTGAGTCCTTGGTCACAGTGGCCAGAAAGCACACTGACAAAACAACTAAAGGATTTTTACCTTGTGCTTGCAAACAATAATAGTTATGAACCATTTCTGCTTAAGAACTTAATGCCTAATAAAATAACACTGACCTACCTGATATACCAAGTTTGTTTTGATTTAATGCCTTCTTTACTTTATCGTTTGTTTGTTTTCCTCACTTCCATTTCTCTTCTTGAGCACTGAGCTGAACTGCCAACCAAAGTGATTTCTCTCACCAGCATGCCACCCGCACTGTGATTCTACATATTGAATCAGATGGGAAAAAAGTATGGACATAGGCCATAAAGAGACAACTAGTGTGAATGATGCAGGACACATCTCCAAAGCTTGGGCAAGAGACACTCACTGATGGCCCAACAATGACCAATGGCCAAAGGACCTTTGGTGCGTCAGGGCCCTTAGTTTGCATTCACGTGTATTCTTGGTTTGATGTATGTCAGATCAATATTTAGAGGATTGTGTTTTCTGGGTTTCTGACTTTCTGTTTGCTGTGTTTTTTCCTCCTCTGTCCCTGTGCTTCCTTTTGCTTCTTTACAATCTACACACCTGCTCTGCCTCAATCTTGTTAGTCCCTCTGTGTTCCCACAGTTTTACCACTGCCAATCAGCTCCCTGGCTGGTTTCTTACCTGATCACCTTATTCCCTTAACCTAAGTTTTTCTGCCCTTCTTTTCCCCCGCAATTTATCCCCTTGTCAGATTAGTTTGCATTTAAATCCTGGTTTTCAGTCTTTGTTGGATCATGGGTTTTGTTCTGTTCTGATCAGATTGGTTTGTCTTGCCTGAACAACCTTGAATAAAAGTTATTTCTTTGTGTTCCTGGTACCTGAACTCTCCTGCATTTGGATCCACTTTCTCCACCCTTTATGACAACAAAGACTTGCAAAATGACCACAAAGAGATGCCTCTCTTGCCGTCTGGGGGATCTTGCTACTGAATAGGAGGGGTGGTGAATCCATTTACATGTCTATGCCAAGGTTGCGTCTATGGTTTTTCCAACCCACCTTAGATTAAACCACGCTCACTTTTGAATAATAAAAGCAGACTACTAGATGTCAAGACCCATTGATTGACTGCCAGCCCACTGCTGAAGGTTGTACTGGCTGTGGCACACAAGAAGTCAGTGCTGGTTGAAAGAGGCGTCTTATAGCTGGGCACCCTGTGAAATGGCACACCATAAGTTCATCAGTGGCTTCAAACACCATTCTACCTCCTATAAATCTGGTCATTCTTTTCAGATGTGCATGCATCCCGTGTTTATCTGTTAGTACTGGCTAGATTTGAGTTGCAACAGCTGCTAAAGGAAAACTGCCAATTATAAATCAGTTCTGTAATCACAGTGTAGGCAGTGGGTGCAGATGGCTGTTGTTTAGCTTGACCCCATGCAGCGGGCACCCAGAGTTCCCCACTCACTTGCTGGCAGTGGTCCGTTGGTTTTTGTCTGGCCACACTGCCATGTCACAAAGCTGGCTGAAAGTCTTTAATTCACCGATATCACTATTTTCCAAGCAACTGTAGCCATCATATTTTGCAAGGACAGACAATCGGTGGCTGGACCAACACAGACTCCCTACCAGATGAGCCAACATGTGCTCATCCTAACTCATCACATGGTGGTGCTCTGTCAGTGACCTTCCACGTCTACTTATAAAGTTTCAGGTATACGTCTGTGGTGGCTATTTACATTTTGGGATGCCGTTACCGTGATGTAAACAAATGCACATGGTGGGATGATGCTGCAAAGTCCTTATGTTTATATAGCATGAGCACATGGCAACCAACACCAGCCATCACGATGATTAGGATTAGGCACCAAAGTCATGGATGGAGACGTTTAGGCAAGTAGGGTGTAGATACATGTAAAGGTGTAGAAAAAAAAAATCACATCCACACGGGAAGTGAACTCTGGACTCTTGCATGACAGCCAGTTGTTGCGAATCCTATCCACCATCCCTAACACCCACCCTATAAGCGCACTCGTGCTCCTTATATTATGTCTTCACCAGCAGCATTATTACCTGACGCCATCCTTTGGCATTTCATGTGCACGCGACCGATTCCGTCTAGCTGCATTCTCAAGTGATGCTGCCTGTGTGCATTGCATGTAAACGTGCCTGGTGTTTGCCGTCCAGCCGTTCACCAGCGCAACCGGTTCTGTCTGGGCGTGCTATCATCTGATGGGTCCAGCCGCATTCCAGATAGATGTGGCTTTTGGCGTCACACTGGTATGCTGAAAGCACTGACAAAGCAAACGTATTTAACAAGTTCGGAATGAGAATGGGCTGGATGAGCAAACCTTCTGTCTTTGTAGTCAGAGCAGTGGGGAGTAAGGAGGGGCACATCCATGGTTGCGCTTGCAAGCTAGCAGCAGTCGCTTTCAATGGTGCTGGCTAGCAGTAGGCTAGCAGCCATCATCAGGCTTGGTATCTGGCAGTCCACTTGTTTTCATGTGGAAGTTGGCATGGTTTCATCTAGAGTAAGTTGGAAAAATGATAGAAATGCCTAGGGGTTTTTGTCATAATCTATCCATAAATGAAGACTACTTAAACATAGCAGCACTTAACTGATATAGTTTCATATTAGAATATTTTAAAGGTTTGAATTGCCATTTGTTTATTATGTTGCATTAACAATGTAATTTTTAATAATCCGCAGTTTCCAAGAACATGTATAATTCCACATGTGGCTGTTGGTAATGTGAGTCTGTGACGGCTTTGGCTTTGCAGGGAAATAACTTGCAGTCTCACATAATCAGATTTCTCCTCCATAACCCCAGCACAGATCTGTGAACGCTGATAACCCCAATGAGCTCTGATGCATGGGTCTGTCTCATAATATGGGATGCATGAGTTTATCTCTTTGCTGTTAATGTAGGTTACAACCAACAGCCACGACTTACTCTCCGCAGGCCTCCGCGAGGAATCCAAATCAGGATATTGACTTTGTGGTATTATAAAAGACTGCATTAAGTCAAGGCAGGGATGTGACATTGCGAAGGAACTAGCTGATGAAACTGAGCTTATTCAGAGCCATCGCAGATCAATTGTGCAGCTCAGGCAGACAAGATCCATCATATGCACTTATAATCCTGTCAGCTGTATCAGATGAGATCTTGAGCTTTGTCTCTGTTCTCAAACATGACATGTTTTCTAATGTAAAGTGAAGTGAGCCTTGTGTTGTTTGGACAGTCAGCTTATGGCACTCTGTTTACAACCTCTCTGCGGTCCAACATTCACTTAGCAATAATGATGGTGACAGTTGTTGCTTCCCAGATGTGCTATGAAAGAACGGAATCTAAGACATTAAGCAAATTTTACTTCTTAAGATTTACACTTTCATCCCAGTTAAAGTTGGGGGACTTGTCACTATTCATTTTAATCAACTTTTAACTGAATTGGATTATGATGGTACATTATTAGAGATGTCATGATCACATTTTTTGTCCCAATCCAAGTCATTTGACATCTGTCATTACCGAGTCCAGATCTGATACTCCTGTTTTTCTAAAGTGATATTTTGTGAGTTTTGAAATGGGGCCGTATGACACTTATTTATGTACAGTGAGTTTGTACATAAAGTAGCTGGTGGCGGGCGCGCTCCCAGTTTGCAGAAACAGATGGGGCACGCACCCCACAGCTCAGCATTACCATGCTGTATAGAGAGGTTGATATCAAAATGTATTTTACCCACTTTAAAACCAGCCACACCTACCTAAAAATACAGTATCTTTCTAGGTGGATGCTATGTTGAGTGTGTTCAACATAAAATGTTGTTCCAGTCAGATGGTGCAACAGCCGCTAACAGCACTTTCTGACCCTAACAACTGGCCAGCAGCAGATGAGAAATCTAGTGCCAAAGGAAAACGCTGTGTGGCAATGAGATAAAGCCATAGCGACAACATGATGCTATGTGACAAGATGACTTTAAGTTCTAGCGTAATGTTAACTAAGCTATGCAACATGAAATTACATAAATTCTTAACTCAGAATAACTCAACATTGACTTTTGGTTTTACATGTGACACGAACAGTTGTCTCCTGGATCGAAGTCCTGTGTTTGTTTGACCCATTCCTTCACTTTGACCATGGATGTATAAAAAATAACTGGAAACAGCATTGGCGTACATTTCTATGAAAGTTGCTCAGTGGTGCATGAAGCTAAAATGGTTAAACTGCCATTTATAATCACCCGGGTGATCAGCACTGCCACTGCACAGTCTAAGCCTAGAAACTTCAATAAGCTGAGCCTGCTATTCCCTGTTCAGCACTCTGTAAACTTTAAAGGGGATAAACTGATTCAAACGTGCAGCTCCATTAGACTTTCTAACTGTTATCTAACTGAATGGTTAAAATCCTGAAAGCTTAACAAGTAAAGAAAAAAACATAGGGAAAAAGTCATTTTGGGCCACAGTGTGTCAGCTGGTGGTGATGAAAATTGGCTTCAAAGCCTGGCGCACTTACTAGGGGCCTGATCCTAAAGACTTTACTGAGTGGAATTTGTCGCTCTTTATATGATGTGTCCCCCGACTTCCTCCTTTGCTCCCGTCATAATTATTACAGCCACTAGAGGCCTACACAAAACATCATATGTGTCACAATAAGCTGCTTGTACAAACAACCTATGGACATTATTTAATTGCTTGAGTTACCATTTATGAAACACAAAATGCAGATATTTCAAATTAAAAACCTACCAAGACAAAAAGGGACTATGTGTTTAGTGGAACGCAGTTAAGTGCTTTGAATCCATTGGATTCATATGTATGGAATTATTGAGACATTTGTCATAGTGGATGGATATGGATGTTGGAAAGTATACTTATTCATATTGTGATAATGACTGACTCTATGTAGATGGTAGAAATTTATGACTAGTTGTTGAAGCCAGTGCAGAAATTCCCAAACAGAGTCATCGAACCATTATCTAGGGGCTTTCATTTCTGTAGTTCAGTTCATTTGGTCCATACTAGGGAAACATTTAACACATTGTTGCATTTAAGTCCCAGTCAAATACACTTTAAAACTAGGAAATTTACAAATTAAAACAACTGTCTCTGAAATCTTCTTAAGAAAAGAGGCCGGATTCTCTCTGGAACTGAGGTTAAAAAAAAACCCACAAACACTATTATTAACAACTGTGACAAGTTAGTATTGTTGTCATTGAGTTAGTCTGTGTCTGTGTGTGAGTGTGTGTGTGTGTGTGTGTGTGTGTGTGTGTGTGTGATCACAGCAATATGTTGTCCTGGTGGCACCTATCCAAGCAGGAACTACTACAAAAGCACCTTTGAGCATTTTATCAGATGTTTGTATTTTTACTCCATTGACAGATTTTGTCACTATGATAGCATCTCAACTGTGCAAGTTGCAGTCACGAAACTTTAAAGCTATGTAGATGAGATATCACAATGAAGGCCAAGTTTTTGGTCCAAGCAACAATGCCAGAAATAAAGCGGTAGAGAGTAGGGAAGGGGCCACTGGATCCTCCACTTAACATCCTTGTTTTTAAGTCGCGGATCACTGTATTGTAGCTGGAGTGATCCAGTTGCAAGTTGTACTCTAGTTGAAGATGGAATCAATTTTGTTGAGAAAAGTGATGAGAAAAGCTCAAATTTCTGTGTATGAAACTACAACATTATTACATTAACTCAGCCAGTGGGTTCATTTATCAAATCAGACAGATGCATGTTATGAATATTTTCTTTTGATTACTGCAATTTTTGACCCCAGCTGCCTGGGCAGAAAGTGGAAACGCGGTGGTAGAGAAGGTTGAGGTGAGGGGTAAAGTAACATCTGTGTGGACCTTTTACTATGAGCCAGCAGGCAGATTTGTCCTGGAGGAAGCAAAGCAGCTGCTCCGGAGAGATGTCCTGCCAGCTGAAAGCTAATGTTCACCCAAGTGTGGGAAGAGACCCCTGCCTGATTGACAAAACCTTTGGCCAAGGTCAGCGAGTATGTGTGGGCACGTGGGTGAATGTGTGTGTGGTGGTGTTGCTGTCGGTGGTGCTGAGGGGCCAATGAGAGTAATCACCCCTCTCCGGTTTTTCATTCAAGTGGGCGGTAGTAATCTCCATGCTAGCGTTGAGTCTAACCATTACAGACACATTCTGTTTTAGAAAATCACCTTGGGAGCATTCAACTTTAAAAATCATACTGTTTCTACTCAGCAAACCTTTGATGGACAGCGATGTGTGGGAGGCAGCCAAGTCCAACCCTTTAGGTTTGCATAGCAGATCAGCTCCATATCAACTAACAAGCACCAAAAATCCCAATGTATTCTGAAAATTAAAGACTACAACAGCTTCAGAGGTAAATTCTCCTTCATTTGAACAAAATAATGCAGGTGTAGTATTTTTTCACCAAGGTCTAATTCTCACAATCATGGCCGCTCTGCCTATGGGTCATGATCACTTTATGCTCACAACCTCCATTGTAGAGATTTGGGAAATGCAACATAAGCAATAAAAAAAAAGAAAGAGAATAAATACATAAATTGGGACGAGCCAGCTGAAGCGTTCGATATGAAATGAAAATGTACAGGAAATATTACATTTACTTGTCTCCTAGTCCACAAAAAATGTAGAAAATATATTCACTATCCACTTAGATTTGTATTGTAGCTAACTTTATAGGAATCTACTAATAGGACAAGTTATTGACAAATCAAGCTAGCTAATTGCAATACCAAACATGAGTTATTTGTTGGATGATTTGACTTACACTGAGGCAAACTGATATTGCAGTTTGTACCGAAAGTGAATTAGAGTTTCCTTGCGTAGGCATAACCTGCCCCGTTTTGTCTCACTTTACCTCCAATTGGCTTACCCTGGCCTTTTCACCTTCCCAATCCCATTCCTCTCGCCTCATTGTAAACAATGAGGCAACAATAACAACCCCTCATTGTAAACAATGAGGCGACAACAACAAACAAAAGCTACTAGAGTACTATCCAGTCATCAGAGGGAGAGGAGGAAGGGTCATGGCTTTGCTATCCTAGGAAATGCAAATTTCTGTCCTGAAAGGCTTTGATTTCCTTGCAGGGGTTGTTATTGTTGCTTAATGTATGGACAGCTCGATGGAGCCTCCCTTTTTAGCTCATTTTGGAAGGTGAAACAGTCTTCAGCATGGAAATCTAAGCCAAGAATTAGATGCAGTTGCACAAGCAGGGTCAGTCTCATCCAAAGACATGTCTAGATTTTCCATGTCTGGCATCAACAAGTCCCACCCCTAGCTGCAAAGTTTTTTACTTCAGTCTGAAGAACAGTGACTGGAAGCCAACACTTTTGAATTGCATTGTCTTGTGAGACAGTCCTCTAACTACGTTTCTGCCTCCATGCCCTTTTCCCCCAAATGCAACAACAAATATTTTCTCCAGTGCTAACTGTGACAGACAGGTAAGGTCCTCTGTGTACTCCATATTGAATAAACGTGACAAAGTAAAATGACTCATATAAAACAAACTGGTGTTTAAAAATAAACAAGCAGATAGTTAGATTAGCCAGCAAGCCTTAAATCCCTATGGCATTTTCTTTCCCTGCTGGAAGAAAATACCAGGGTGGTTGCCTATGAAGAAGCTGAATCGCTCTATACATTAAATGAGTAACATGTTTTGTATCAGATGAATAAAGAGGTTTCTCTCATTGCTAGCTAGCTAGCCATAGTATTTAATCCACAAAGTTACTTTGTGTATTTACATTTTATGTAAAATAAAAGTTTATCTGGAAATGTGGAGGCTTGTACTATTAGCAACTGTAAATTTTTCAAACAACAACCATGATGATCAATCATGAAATGACAATCATTGACCTATTATTTTTCCACGATGTAGATAAAATGAAACAACCAGACTAAAACTCTGAATAAATAAAATGACTAAAATGTGACGAAAACTAATTGGCATTTTTGTCTCAAGACCAAGACTGAACCACAAATAATTGCCAGAATTAGCACTGCTACTTGCCACCAATATACATTTTCTAGTCTCATTCTCACTTGGGTGGTGTCAAGGTATTATGGTATACCAGGGTATTTAGAAATCTCCAAGGTATGTTTTTTTAATACTGTCATAAATACAGACGCTCCTCTTTCTATTAAACTCTTTGTATGTAGTGCACAGCATGGACCGGGGGGTCCCCAGGCAGCTGAGCTGAAAGAAACTGAGACACCTAGTGGTGGAGGGAGAAGTTACAGGACTGTAAACAGCTAGCGGCCAGCAAGAGCAGAGAGAGACCGTGGGGAATAACAGCATGTTTTTTCCATATAAATCTGTGAATTAAGGATTTATTTCAACCAACTTAGAGCTGGTAATTGTCAAATATTAATTTTCTTAACATTTTGTCAGCTTCTTTTGTGTATTTATTAGTCTGAGAAGCTGAAAATAAGTAGCACACTTGTCTTTGGGGGATGTTAGGGCCACGCACTTACTGTCATACACTGTATTCCCTGCTAAAATTTCAAAAAGGTATGAAATATTACATAACCCCTAAGTCTATGACCAGTTATCAGAACATCAATCATTAGAATAAAGGAAATCTCCTTTAACTGTGCAAACACTGCTTTTTTCATGTTGACCCAGACATTGATGTATAAACATCACTTCTCAAGTGTTAGCTGTAAAGCTCCATGCAAAGACAAACATCTGAGCAGATCATGAATGCCCTTAACTGGCAAACACGACTCTCTGTAGGTCTCCAAAGCCGATCAAACAGCTCACCCAATCAATAATTCACTTCCACTGACACCTCCCTGTATCCAGGTGTACTTTCCATACACCATTGGCTTTCCCGGTCAAATGAGACAATCAATTTCACAGCCCTGCATGTTTTATAAGCCTAATAAAATCTTGGCGCTGTCAACTAGGTGCGGAATATTTAAGAGTTCAATTCATACTGCTGCTAGTGTAGCGAGGCTGGGCAACGGTTGGAAGCCAGGAGGGACCAGTTGGTAGAAAGGTCAGGTATCAGCTACTCTGACCATGCCAAATGTCAGCAAGACAATCTGATAATTTGTGACCCAGGGGTGTGGAGAAAATCAAAAAAGCCTATATGCAGGATCTGTAAAAGACCCAGCGCAAAATGTCAGACAAATATACGGCGGGATGAAGTGAGATGTCAGTCTGAGATCAGTGTCAGTATTCAGAGAGCACACACTTTGTCTGCCGCAGTAAGTTCACTGTAATGCCTGGGTAATAAAAACTACTAGCAGTGGCAAATAAGTTTTTTATCTGATGGGAATAATTTCTTATGTGTTCTTCTTTATGTATTTTTTATTTTATTTTAACCCTTTAATGTCCTGTTAAATGTCCTGCTAAATCATTTTTGAGAGCAGATTTTGAGTCACTGCATCTTAATGGAAAAACTCAGCCTGATTGTGCTTTCTCCATTCTTCGGTTTACGAATGTTATGCTGCAAATATCCACTAGGCTGTGTCTTTATACCGTCTAACTTTTCAGTATGCCTCCTACAGGAAGTTAGTAACAAGAAAAATCACACCCGACATGAGGTAGGCATATTTTTTTGACATGTAGTAAAAGACGACTTACTGAACAGATTTATTTAACTTTAAGTAAAAAATAAAAATCTAATAAGGGTCAAATAAAAATAACAAAACAGAAAACCCATACTCTACCAAACAGTTGATTTGGCCTTTTATGGTAAGGGAAGTAACGCTAAGCTAATGCAATTTTGCTGAGATTTGAATAAACTAATGATCATTTATTGTTGTTAAATGACACATTTTTTAAAATCCATTATATACAGTATATGCTAAAATTACTTTGTAATTGGCCTTTCAAAGTAAAGGTAGTGATGTTCAGATAACACATTTTCATTTTTTATTAAATAAAAATGAATGAATATTCATTGATGTTAATACCATATATTAAATGTTATTTTATTATATATTTGATGAAAGGAATTATATCAATGTGATTTTTTCACAATTTCTAAGATGGTAAATGTGAGGAAAAATAATTATAGCACTGTTAATACTACTGTTTTCATGATCACAAATTGATATATGTTGACATACTAACAATTTATAATTATATATGATATTTTGATTCTGTTGTACCATTGCCAGCCATCCCAACTGTTTGGTCAGGGCCTATATTTAAGATACTTCGGGGTCAGTTAAAATAATAAAGTAGATGAAAATATAAAATAGATTTTTGTTTGGAGGACATACAAATCCAAGTATTTTTTTTCCATCGCTTTTTTCTTAGTGAGGACTTTAAAGGGTTTTATCACTGAGATGATGACAACGCGGTTCAGTGGATTTCGATTGTACAACAACTGGGATGTTTAGAAAACAGCCAACTCATTAAAATTCAGGAAACTAATGCTAACTGTTCATCTCAATGTCACACAGTTTGTGATGACACAATGCGAGATATTCTTGCCATTTTTTTTTCAAAAACCAATTAAAACCAGAGCTGAGGAGAATCAGAGACGAATAAATCATTTGAAAAATCCCATTAGAACAGACACAGAGGACTCAGCTGTGTTTTTAAAAGCCAACAGGGTCAAAGAAAAAAAAATTAATAGGCTTCATAGGTAGAAATAAATAGACTGGGGAAAGGTGTCTCTGACGGGAAATGAGTTTTAATAAAAAGCAGTCAGTTTTCCTAACAGTGGGGTAGGCAGAATACAGAATATGCCAGTATGATCGGCTGCTTTGGCTGGTGGCTCCAGAGCCTCGTTGAAACAATCAGCTCAGAGGCAGAGCACTAAAACAACCCAACCTTGCCACAAATGTGGCTTCCCTTGGTCTGGGTTGGATGATCCAATCGCAAAACATGAATAACCTCGGTGCAGAAAAGCAATTACCCCGCAGCCTAGACAAAGGGGCCAAGGCACCGTCACCTCCAGGGCCAGAGTGGCAGTGTGGGGCTGCCTCTGTCTGTGCCACGCTACAATTTAATACTCTGTGCATTGCTGTTTAATCACATGGAAACAGGGGCCAACATCATGGGCTTTTTGTGCGGAATCCTGAATGTTTCAACTAATAATCTGTGACATTTTTTTTTCATGTAAATGTCTGTTTTACTGCTCCCTCTTGCCAATAGATTCAATACATGTCCAGTTCAGGAAAGCTTTTACATTTGGTGCTCTAATCACCTGCCACAGAGAGGTTTTTCCTGGGAAAATAGGCTGTTGCACGAAAAATGATGTGGTTTATCAAGAATAAACATCCCTAAACAGATAAAACAGACCATGTGCTTCAGTTTAAAGCAGCTACTGTTTGACTGACAGGTGGGAAGTGCAGTGGAGTCCTCAGCAAGGTTATTGTAGTTAACTAAAACTGAAAACTAGGTGTTACCTAAAAGTAAAAAAAAACTAGACTTTAGAAAAAATTGAAAACTGAATGACAACTAAAACAACATCAGATTTGTCAACACAAGCATGAGGAGCTATTGGTGGATATCTTTCTAGAGACTGGGATGTAAACATGAATGTTATTGCTCCTCAAAGTGTTTTTTGTATTGTAGTACCTAACTTTTTCCTCAAATGCTGACATTTGCTAATTGTCACTAAACACAAGGTACAGCTGAGGCTGATGGAAATGTCACTTTTGCATGTATTTAGTCATAAAATAATGTATGTGGTGGGTTTATATCAGGGCTGTCAAACTATAATTTAATTGCAAAATTTCTATAGTTAATTGCAACTGATTGCATTTTTTTTTGCATGTTGACAATTGCATTATTTTGCATTTCAAATCTGTTCCAAAGTCCATAATAACAAGTTTGAGCAATTCTCTCCAAGATTGATTCGATTGAGAATCAAATGACAGCATGTTTCACTTTTCAAGAGTCCCAGTTTAGTTGCTTTCTCTGATCCATACAGGTCATGTATGCATGAAAACTATTGTTCCACGACATATGACTAGTCCATATGTCAACCTGAGGACGTCACTTGGACCTGAGTCTTCCACAATGCTGACTGGCCTGCAGTCACTTTCCACCCGTTTAGCAGCGCTCTAGTTAACTTCTTCCATTTAACACACTCTAAAATAATGCTTTAGCATCTTTGGTGACGTGGATGCCCGCTGAGTCTGATTAGATGCACTGGTGTGCTTAGCTCGTAGGTGGCAGAAATTTCAAGTATGTTTATGGACCCCAATATGCAGAAATATTCAAATACTTCAGGCGAAAATGACATTTAAATTGCATGCAAAAAACTGCATGCTTTGCCAAAAACTGCATGGGACTAGCCTGAGGTGGGCATGTCTGTAAATACATGGGTACCCATAGAACCCACATTCACTCAGATATCTTGAGGTTAGAGGTCAAAGGACCCCTGTGAAAGGCTATGCTGTTTCCCTAGCAAAAAGTTAGTCTAACCTGTGAGCTTTACAACTCAGTCTGGCACAGCCTCTTAGAGACAGGAATGTAGGCCAGGATCACCCCCAATTTAAAAAAATTAATGCGTTACGTACAAACTTTAATCACATCACAATTAATATGTTAATGCTGAGAGCCCTAGTTTATATTTATTATAAAGAATGCATCCTCTCAGCACTCTCACTCTGTGTAGCAGATTTCACAGCACTACAACAGCCATAAAATTTCACTCAAAAGCTAAACTTGCAACACACAACTAACAGGAGGAGATGCCTCGTTTGGCACTAAACTCACTTGGACTTTCTTTCTTTCTTTGGGATACTGGCTGGGCTCGTGAACTACACATGTTGAGTGACCAAACGACCTTTTAGGTCCGTTTGATGATCTTGTCTCAACTGCTTTGCCAGGTCAAAGCAGGGACATTTGCACAGACGCTGTAAATAGGTGTTTGCTTCCAGAGTCATTCTATGAGGTAATCAACATTAATTCCAGCAGTGTGCTGTGGCTGTTCCACGAGGTGGGACTACTGCACTAAAGCTCTGTTTGCCCATTTTCAAACAACAGTATTTTTAAAGTAGACCTATTTCTCATGTCACAGAAACCACATAGAGTGAATACTGTGTTTCACATGTTATTTACATATTGTTGGTGATGTGTCAGTGTTTTTGTTGACAGCTACCCAGTCGCATGCTGTCATCCTCAGCTCTCTGACCCCCTGCGTGGCACATTCGCCAGGCAAAGGTGGAGGTGATGGCTGCTCGGACATCCTCAAGGGCTGCAGGCAGACAATAACCTTATTTTAGTTTCATAAAATATAACCAAATTTATAAATATTTATGATATTGCTGGAGACCTTCCTGTAATCTTATGTGGCACACTGGGAAAACCAGCTGTTCTATATTTAGAGACGCAACCAGCTAGAAGTCGGCAGGTTACCCTACGGCAGTGTTGCCACATTTGTTAAAAAACAAAAAGTATGAGCTTGAAATTTAATTTTGAAAGAAGTACTTAAAGAAACGCTCGCACTATGACAAACCAAGCAAGAATTTTGACAAACCAACCAACTTTTACTGAAATAATTAATCAATTAGTCAATCAGTCAGACTTCATTTGTATGTCACTTTTCATACAAACAAACTGTAACACAAAGTGCTTTATATAACAAAACCAAAACCTGATAATCCAACCTGCAAAGGTTTTTATAATACTTGGATAAACAGACATTTCATTCAGATCCAGATTGCAAGTTTTGGAATACTGGCTCCTTGGGGAGTGTGAATGTCACCATGTCATCTCTAGAGCCAGGCTAAAAAATATCAACATGCATGATACATACATGATTTGGCAAAAATTGTGGATCAGTACATTCTGTAATTAAATGAGCAGCTGTGGTGTGTTGGTTGGTTAATGGGTAATTTGTTCACAAATTATTTTTCAGTTGGTGGTTTTATGTTGACTTTTGAGTATGATAGTTAAGAATAAGACTTGGTTGTTTTTTTTGTTTAATTTTATTTGAATTGGTTGATTGATTAGTGAATTAATTATTATTATCTTTTGATTACTATCATTAAAGAAGTTGTATTTTTGCATTATTATTAGTTTTTATTTGTTTACTTATTTTATTGATTACTTTTATTATTATTAATTTTTATTACTGTTTGTTTTTGTTGTAATGTAATGTTTTGCTGACTAGCTTGTTGCCTAGGCTTCTGCTTATGGGGACCCTTTTAATAAACAAATAAAAATTCATTCAAAAGAGCATAAACCTAAATAAACTTCACAAGGAGAAAGCATTTGTGTCACAGCATCTTCACACCTCTTCCCTCTAAAGCAATCAATCCCAGTACAAAGCATGGAGCTGAATTTGTAATCGCTGTTCCAGAGGACTTAAATCTACGGATCTGACCCTTTGTGAAGCTGCGTGGCCATGGGAAGTACAGAGGGAGAGTCAATTTAAAGCCTCTTCAGTAAAAACGGTTGTAAATCTTACACTTAATTAAAAGGACCCCAATTTACTGCTCTTATCTTAGGTAATCATGTTAACCAATAGGGGTGCTAAAAACTCATTAGGGGTATGGATTTTAATTAGCAGCTTTCTGGATGCAACATAAAATACCCCCCCAAACAGTAATGGGAATATTCAGGCTGCATGGTTGTTTGGAAAGATAATTATTAACTAACCAAGTGTATTTTTTCCCCTTTTGTGCTATTTGGTGTCTTCCTTTTGGACATTTTACCCTGGTCCTAAATATATTATTGTGTTTAAACTGACCATACACGTTTAATACACTGTAGGAGATTCACAGATGTGGGTTTGTTAGTACATTTAAGATGTAATGGAAGTAAAATGATCTGCCATGTTGAAATAACTGCCCTGAAGGGTAAATGAAAATGAGGTAGATCATTTCTAAATGTTTGATAGCTCCTGTAGATTTGCTGTGAACTTTAAATCAGATCTAAATTCTTGTCTGTTTATGCATATGATCTAAGCTACTGCTTTATTGGGATTTAAATAGCTGACTGCCATAGGATATAGTATCTTTAATTTATCAGCACTGTTAGAGCCATTAAACAGTTAGTCACAGTCACAGCACATCGCTAACAGTGTTCCTTCACATTATCAGGTGTAGAAAAAAAGAAAAGAGTGGCACTGTGGTGTAACAGGAAGCCACAGGTATTTACTGCCCACCATTCCTCACAGTTAAGTCATTTTAAGATAGATAGATAGATAGATAGATAGATAGATAGATAGACAGATAGATAGATAGATGATTCTTCCATGATCCTTGGAGGTAACTGAAATTGCTCCAGAAATCCTCAGTCTGAATTGAATTCCTCATCCTGTTGAGTGAAAGGTGGCCAAATGCCACCAATGTCCAAAGTCAACCACAAAAAGCACCGCCAGGACTGAGGGGTCAAGGGACCCCTGTGAAATGGCCATGCCATTTTTCCATTACCAAAATGTTGCCTAAATTTGGAGCATTATTCCGCCTCATAACTCTAGCTCTAAAACTAAAGACGGAAATGTTGGACGGTGATTAACACGATTAAAAAAAGAGTAACACATTAATTATGGACCTTAATCACATTGCGATTTCACGAAAAACACGTTAATACTAATAATTTATTATATATATATATATATATATATATATATATATATATATATATATATGCATGTGTGCGTGTTTGTGCGTGGTGTGCATATGTGTTTAACTTGTTCAGTTTTCTTCAGTTTTCTTTTTGTTTTGCCTGTCTGTCTAATTCTGTGTATCTCCTGTATGTTCATTATGACAGAGGTTCCTCCATGACCCTATTCACCTCATTTACATGTCAGCATTTTATGTTTTTCTTATACTTCTTTTACTTAAATTTAATTTCTTAATCAGTCTTCAAAGCCCCACATCTGAAAAATAAGAGGCTGGTGTGAATATCACGACTTAATCTAGTGTAGGGCGAGCCAACTAGCAGGCGCCGAGTGTGAAGGTATTTTACTTTTCCCTGAGGTAGAAATTAAAGGTGATATCAAAAGGTCAGGGAAAATGTGGATCCACAGGAAACAGTGCTGGATGATGAAAGTGTTGCTTGTGGAATGAGCTGCGTGTGATCATACCCGCCAGATCTTCCAGTTAACTCGGAGGAGGAAACAGCAGTCCATCCATTACTTTGCTCAGAGTACCTGTATAGAATCACGGACAGCAATAATCAATTGTTCAAGTGCGAGGGTGCTGTGGACAGCATAAAATCCAGCCGATGATACGAGGAAGCGCCGCTGAGGTTGGCTGGGATCAGGTCTACAGTGGCACGCAGAGGAGGAGGAGGAAACATTTTGCTGCAGGCCTGTACTGCACGGTGCGAGTGCACAGAAGCAGGAAAGTAAACTGTCAAGGTCTAGACATTTTGGAAATGAAATCCTACTGGATAAGATGAAACTGTTGAAGAGGAAAAATCATCCATGCTCCAACAGGAAACAATGTTTAGGCTGGCCTCATTTCCATATTTTTCTATTTTTAATTCTTTGATCAATTCAGGAATAATCATGTAAGGCGCAGAGTTTTCAGAGCTGAGGCCTTCCCCAGTGTGCAGGCTCTTCCCTGCTCATGTCAGACTCCATTTTACTCCACATGAAGGGTTCCTAAACTTTACAGTGCTGGGCTAAAAAACCTTATTTACACTCAGCTTGCATTGTGAAAATGATTATTCATCCTTCCATTATCACACATTACACATAAATTCATTTCAATTTAATAATCCAACAATTCAATATTCTGACATGGGCCATTTTGCTGTTTGTAATTCTGTACTTTGACTTAAAGGTGTAGTGTGTAGGATTTAGTAGCTTCTTGGGGAGAAGTTGCAGATTCAACCAACAAAAACTACTCGGGGGCCCACACAAAAACACAAATTGCCCTGTATAGAACCAACCAAACATTCATCCATTCATCCATCCATCCATCAATTTTATCCTGCTATGACAATGGCAGTGCATGGTGATGCAGCAAACAAGTAGCTCCGCAAATCCTTGCTACTTTTGTGTTATATATCTACGGAAGTAGGACTTTTCAACGATAGAGAAGAATTTATTAACGTCAAGAAAAGTTGTGTGGGTTTTGGACTGAATGCAGCAGACCGGGAGAGAATCCCCACCAATGGCATACGCCGAGGGGCCAGTCGTACCAGAGGGGAGAAACAAAACCGAAAGCACCGGACAAAGAGAGGGAGGAGAGCCAGCATCAGAGCGAGGCTGACTGACCCGACTTGGAGCGAGAGCTGTTCCTTAACCAAGCCTTCTTCTGGCTAATGTCCATTTACAGGAGAATAAAGTGGATGAGATGCGATTGAGGCTAACTCAGCAACAGGAAATCAGAGACTTCTCTGTGCACATCTTCACCGAGACATGGTTAACTCCTAACATCCCAGATCAAGATGTTGCTCTGGATGGGCGGACCTTGTTCAGAGCCGACAGGACACAAGACTTCAAAAACTGCACTGCAGGAATTGTATTCATCATCAGCAGCAACATGCCTGAGCAACTGGATGGAATTTTCATGGTAGCTGCTGATTTTAATCAACTCATCCTTTCCAAAGATGTAGCAGGATCAAGACAAATTACAGGTTAATTCTTTAAACTTTTTTTGTAAACTTTGTTAAATTCTGAAAGGCATGCTATCAAGAAAATTCGTTTATGTTTAATATTTAGCAAGCTGAACATGCAGACTTTGGCACTCAGATGTCATTCCCATCTGCAAGGAGAAGGCTGCCGTTCTCCAAACTCAAACAATATTACTTTGTTTAAGATGAATGCTAGATCAAGAAGAGAAGGAGAGTCAAGTTGCCTAACCTTGTGGTACATAAACTTATACTGTATTGTTCACAACCACCCAGGGTAAATATTTTGACACCCCTGCTTAAAAGTTTCCACTCCTGCTTTCTCTATCTCTATTCCATGTGCCACATGAATGTCAGCCTACTCCCTGCTTTGGAACTAAATGCTGCCACTGAACATAAAGTACTATTGCAAATTAGTTACACATGAATGTAAATCATGGGAGGCAGGATTGACTGCATACCACATGGGCAAAATAAATCACATCTTGAAGGAAAAGACTGTGCACACATCCAGAGCAAATTATAGCTGAAATTACCAAGAGTTGAATTTGCATGAAAATTGTATTTTCAGGACTTTGGCCTTCACCAGTTTCCCTCTGAAAACATCACAAATCACAGACTCCGATATTTGTTTGAAAGAACTGACAACAATAATAATCACAACACACAGAAAACCATATTTGCATCACTTTGGTCTCCATCACACATTTCGATCCAGCTTTTGTAATAACAAAAGCATTTCAGACATGAAGTCTATTGTTCTTATAAAGAAGGAACATTGCTTCCTTGACAATTTCCAGCTGTGGTGAAATGTAACACTAATTGCCCCAATTAGTTAGTTAGTTCACAGTTAGTTAGTTATATTGTCTTATTCATTTTATCTCTGGTGCTTTTATCTTCATTTAACTGTTGTACTTCACTTTTGCTTTGAATTCTTGCTGATTGTGTTCCTCACATTTCTCAGGGTTGGTTTAACATTCTCAGGCTGTTATTGCAATTATCATTTTCACAATTTTATTTTGTTCGAATTATTGAATTTTCTGACAATATTAATAATTATTGGAAATGTTAGAATCCTTGTCACAACTATCATCTTTATTATATTCTATCTTTCTCACAGTTTTATGTGCAAAGTACTTTGTAACTTTGTTTTGAAAAGTGCTATATAAATAAAGTTTATTATTATTATTATTATTAAGGCAAATGTTTTTAAAGATTATCTGAAATAGATTTACAGTATTAGTATGTCATTGTGTAGTTTCAACAACACTGTGGTTACCATATGGTTGGGTTTAGGCATAAAAACCTCTTGGTTATGAAAAAGAGGGGATCATATTTTGGCTTAAAATATGTGGTTTTAGGGGCACAATCCCCACAATCCCTGCCAATGGGTTGCTACAAAACACCCACATTTGGAGCTTAAAAAGCCTATGAAAAACACAAGATGGCTCACTACAAAAAAAATTTAAAACGTTTGGAGCTTCATAAGTCGATGGAAGCATGCTGATGATTGCTACAAAACATCCAGGTTATAAGCCTAAAAAGCAGATCGAAGCACACAGATGGTTCTCTAAAAAACACCTAAGTCTGGAGCCTGAGAAGCAGATGGAAAATCACAAGACAGGTTGCTTCAAGAATCCATGTTTGGAGCCATGAAGGCGTATGGAAACGCACCTACAGGTTGCTTCAAAACACCCATGTTTAGAGCTTAAATAGCTGATGATAAACACAGGGTTGTTTGCTACAAAACAAAACAAAACTGTTTGGAGCCTAAAAAGCAACAGAAACATACTGACAGGTTGCTACAAAACATCAAGTTAAAGGCCTAAGAAGCGGATAGAAACACACTGATGGTTTGCTAAAACACAAAGTTTGCAGCCTAAGACTCAGATGAAAACACTGAGTTGCTACAAAACACCCATGTTTGGAGCCTAAAATGTAGATGAAAAAATACCAACAGCTTGCTAAAAAACACTTTTCTGAAGGCTAAAAAAGACGATAGAATTACTACATTGGATCTCTACAAAACACCCACATTTGGAGCCTAGAAGGCAATGGAAACACCCAAACGGGTTGCTGAAAAACACCCACATTTGAAGGCGGAAAAAAACAGATGGAAACACAGCGATGGGTTGCTTCAAAACACCCATATTTGGAGCCTAAAAAGTGGATGAAAAAAGCACCAACAGGTTGCTACAAAACACTCTGTTTGGAGCCTTAAATGCCAATGGACACCACTAAACACCCAAGTTTGAAGCCTAAAAGGCACTGGAAACACACCAGCAGGTTCCTTAAAAACACCCAATTTTGGAGGCTAAAAAGCAGATGTGTGTGTGTGTTTATGTTTGAAACATGCAAATGTAACATTCATGGTTTTCAAAAAGGTATAATGCTATTTTGTGTATGGTGACTGGGCTGATAAGGTACAATCATTATGGTCTTGTGTGTGGGACTCTTTTTTTTTCACCAGGTTTGTTTCTCCATGAATTGCATACGATTACAGATGGTTTGACATTTTTTCACTGAAGTGACATTGATTAACTTAAACCCTCAGCAACACTGAAAATCTAAGTAACAAAGAACTCCAACTTTTCCAATTTTGTCTTTTACAATTCTTGACAGTAGTGACTGCTCTTTTTCAAAACAAAGAGTTTGGCTCCACAAGCAGGTCATTTACACGTTTGTTTTTTGTTTTACTCTCTTTTTTTGTTTTATTTATTTGTGAATAATTTTCAAGTAATTTTCTTGTAACCTTACCAGTGTCTTACTAATCTGGGGGTCATTGCCTTCTTCCAATATTTTTGACAGAAATCAAGCCAAATTGCACAGTTTAGTAAGTAAAGTAAGTACTGTAGTAAAGTAAACAGTTAAGTAACACCCATGGCTCAAAAACAAGTGAAACTACATCACATACAAAAGCTCAAACTACAACAGAGATACTGAGGAACTCTCATCACTGTTTAACTGACAGCTGATGTCTGAGACTGCAAAAATCCCAACAGCATTACGTTTTTCTAGCACTAAGAGATAAAAAACAAAATCAAAACAAAAACTGCTTTAACTACACAGGACGGTGTAATTCTTTGTTTTTATTGGTTTTGTTTGAGCTGACTGGAGCTGTTTGGTTTGTTTCATTTCATTTGTGTTGCCGCTGATTTGCCAGCCAGCCATGGCGCATCAGGACTGGAAAAAAAAAAATCTCATGCACCTCACACTTGTGTGTCAACAATAGACTGAGTGAACTGTGAAACAAACAACACATAAATGAAAGCTTCATCATTATTCTCCACCTCATTGCTGCGTCTGTAAAACAGATCCCACTTTAAGACTGAAGCACAACTGCTTCAGAAGTCATTTTGCAGATCTGCAGGAAATATTATATTTGGAATCATTTTTCATTCATCTTTTATAAGTCTATTGGTTGGGCTGCGTTAGAACGCTTGGCGGTGGTCCAGCCAGACAGCGACAGTAAGTTTAAACCTTGCAGGATGCAGACCACACATCACATGATGGCTGGGTCACTGTTGTCTCGCAATACACAATTTCAGGTTGTGTTTTGCTCAGCTCAGTATGTAGGTAGTATGACATCATTCACAGCTGTAACTACTTGATACTGCCTGCTGAACAACAGCTCCAGGGTGAATTAAGAGAAGTAAGATGTTTTACTTAATCATTTCTTTCACTGCATTCCCTCTAGCTCTGAATTTGTACATGCAGCCAGCAAAAAGAGAAAAGCCATCTAAGATCTTCTCCTTCAAAAAAGACCTCAGTTATCATTTTCACTGACACTCTCTCCTCTGCTGTGGAGGATGCATGGCTTCATTTCACACTTGAGTTCTCTATATATACCAGTCATTGCTTTTGACTGACTCCATTCACATTGTAAGATCCATTTTGGCCAAATGAATTAAAAAGTATGGTTTTAATACAGGGGCTCTGTTAACAGGCACTGGTGGTGCACAGTAGACATTTTATTTGCGTTCAGATTGCTTCACTAAAAACTTGGCAAACTCAATTTAATTTTATACAGATGGTTTTATACGATGCATTTTAGTATTTTGATATACTGTTTCAATTCTATCTGTATTACATTAAATTAATTATGTTTTTTTTTCTACCATATATTTTGAACAGATTTTGTTACTTGATTTTTTTATTTGTATTTTTATTTTTATATGTTTAGTTTTTATATTTATTTTGTTTGTTTTTTCTATTAAGTTAATGTTATTTTCATATTTGTATCATATAACACTGAGTTTGGGGTTTTTTTTGCCTAAAATTCTATATAGTTTCTTTTATTAGATTAATTTTTATTTGCATCTGTATATATATTTTTTTAAATTTATTTTAATGTGTTTATTGTATTGAGGTATATTATATTTCATTGCCTTTTGCATTTTTTCCAATGCATTATACTAGAAAAAAAGTTTTTTTCTTAATAAATTGATGCATTTGTCAACGTATTCTACAGTCTATAATGTTGTATAATGTTTTGCAAATGTATTCCTTAGTGAGTCTTAGCTGATTAAAATTTGTTAACTGTATGTTGAGCAGCAGAGTATAATCCATGAAGTATTCATAATGACAAACTTACAACAAGAAGAGTTAGTCCTACTTACCTTCAATGAATCAAGGTTGCAACTGTCTAACTTGGGGTTGGAATATTCTCACTTCAGCTCCCTCCAGATTCTGAAAAGACCAAAACCAACTGTGCATTAGTCCCTCTTAGTCCATTCCAACATCCTTATCCCGGCTGGACCACTTAGTCCCAAGCCCTTTTGTTCCTACTGTTCAGAATAAATGAGGCAAATGTAGCTGCTCTTTGCAAATTAGCATTAGATACGAAGAAATATACAAAGAAGTTAGCATCATGATTGTATGAACCATGCTGCTGACAAAAGGGCAGGAGAGGAGGAGACCGTGCTATACTGAGTGAGAGAATGTCACCTAGCAGTTTAACACAAAACTAGATAGTATTTTATTTGGAGACTATATTACAGTACTTGTACATTCCATCACTCGATTGAATAAACAGTTTAATTGGTTTAAAGTGTGTTTTATTTTTTCTGTCTTTAAATAGATTCAGGGTCTTACATTTAGGCATAGCCTATTCACATTGTTTATTAGAGAAAAAAAACATTTATAAATAAATTTGATGGAAGCATTTGAAACATTTGAATTGGTGAAGACTTAAGAAATTTTATACATTTAAATTCCAAACTAATTACAAACATTTGACATCCAATGTAAAAAAATTAAAAAAGTCTTGAATTTACATATATTATTTAAAAAGTTTGTAATTTGTCATATAATATAAAGCCTCTATTAACTTTTAAAACTTTAAAAAATTAGTTCTTTTGTCTGTGAATCTATTTGTTATTTCATGGGAAATGAAACATGAAGAAGACTCGGGCTGCACCTAGCGATTATTTTTTCAATTAATCGATTAATTTATTGATTATTTTTTTAATTGAGCTAACTATTATTTTTTTTATTACTCAATAAATATAACAACAAATTTACTAAAAATAACATTTTAAAACTTGTCATACACTGCAGGGCATTATTCCCCAACAAAAAATAGTCCAGTCTTAACTGGTAATCTGTGTTTTACAGTCTGATATAAAGTCTCTCCAAAATAAAATTAATGCAAGAGCTTGTTCCACTCAAGTAAAAGGAATGTAGTGCATCTACATTTAGCAATCCAACAGCAAAATAAATAAAACAATGTAAAATTCAAGTCACGTTTAGGAGGAGTAACAAAACAGTTACTCTTTGTTACAGTAACAAACCTCAAATCTAGCAGCCCAACCAAACATCTTACAGTAAAATTAGTGCAATTTGAATAACACTATAATTTTCTCTAACAGAAATAATTATAACTAGTACATTCTTTCTGCATCAAAATATTCTAGCCTTAACTGGGCCTTAAGGCATACAGCTGCCTGCTGATATGAGTGCTGTATTTTCATATTTATAAGCACATATTCCACTCATTTATGAAGTTATACGAGCTCCTGCACAGCTGACAACCACGTCCTGTAAATGTTTCAAAATAAAATGCATTGTATCAGCAACTGATGGCATTCTGTCCACAGAGACACAGTTAGATAGCTTTTGTTTTGAAAGGGAGGCAAGGAAGTTGAGGTAAAACAAACATCTTTGTATTTCCTCATCTCTGTGACAGAGAGAGACTTTAAACTGCAGTATAAAGTGGTATTGATTCAACAAATGCGAGCGTCATGCCTAAAAAAACGGCAAGCCACCATTTCTCTAGACGTGCTGCAGCTGACACGCAGCTCAGACGCGCCTGACAAGCGCTGCTCAGGTGAGCAGTGCGCACACTCTAACTTTATACAAGAGCACCGGAACAAAAAACAACATGCCCAGCGCTGCTCACACTCTCATGACGCGCGCCGTATGAAACAGTGTGCTGCGTCAATGCACGTAATTTGAATCAACACATTCAGGTAATCGATTATGTCGATTACGTCATTGCGTCGCCCTAGCCTGAAAGAAGAACAACTCTTGCTGGTGAGATTACGTTATTTCCTGTTAAGATCTCTGGTGTGCACACATTAAAGGAGATCTTGCTGAACATGCGGTAATGGAAATTGTATTATGCATGCGTGAACCGAGCTCTGTGTGTCTGCAGCTTGGTGGTCTTGCATCGACCTGACACCACTGTGACGAGACGGCCGAAAGAGAGAAGGTCGCAGAAAGTAACTGATTGTGGACAAGGGGAAGCAATAAGGAGAAAGACATCTCTATCAACAGGACTACAGTGGAGAGTCACTGAGATTCACGCCAGCAAGAACCTGACCTGGACCCACCACACAGACAGCATCTTAAAGACACATGGGCCAATGACTCTTCTTCCACAAGCTGCGGAGGTTCCACAGGGACTCCAGGACGCTTTCTACGGGTGCACCATTGAGAGCAACCTGACCGATGGCATCAACAGCTGGTATGGCAGTGGTACTGCCTTCAACCGCAGGGTATGACAGAGATGGTAATAACTGCTCAACACATCACCAGGGCAGAGCTACCATCCATGGAGAAACTCCACACCCTACACTGCAGGAGGAAGGCCAACAGGATTATCAGGGGCCCCAGACACCTGAGCCTCACACTGTTGTGCCTGCTGCCGTCTGGCAGACAGCATCGTAGCATCTGGTCCTGCACCACCAGGCTCAGGGACACCCTCATCCCACAGGCTTAACACTTTTGAACTCCTGAGCTTGAAGCTCATCACTTTGATGCAGCCACTTGACCAATATATTGAATCTTCTTTATATACTTTTACTCACTGTTTTATTAGCTAGTACTGCCATAACACCTGAAAGTGAGGGGACCAAAAGTCTTGTTGTCCCCCATACTCCCAGCGCCAGAACGTAAACATGTTGTACTGGAGTACTTGCTGAAATGACCGATGCTGTTGTTCTTCCTGATAACATGAGCTGTAGAGGTACTGGTAGGCAGATTTTGTACAGGTTATGTAAACTATTTAAATACGTACATTATTGATTTGGTGGTTTTTGTTATTATACTAATTGTACTGAGTAGAGTGCAAAGACATTGTGATAGATGCCTTAATTACTCTGGCGCCACTGTACGTTTTTACTGCACTGCAGATAACAAAAATGCTCGATGACATCATTACGAGTGTTCAACGTGATAAAATGGAAGACAGAAGCCTTAGATTTCTACTCCAAAAATAATGAATGGTCAGGCTTATACGGTTTTGATTTTAGAGCCATATATTACATGTCCTTTACAGGGAAATTTGGGTATAATTCCAGCAAAACACT
Organism: Plectropomus leopardus; assembly: GCF_026936395.1. NCBI lineage: Eukaryota > Metazoa > Chordata > Actinopteri > Perciformes > Serranidae > Plectropomus > Plectropomus leopardus. The sequence continues at coordinate 34,978,350 of NC_142179.1, forward strand.
ACATTTGCACCGCATGTAAGGTAAGTTACATAAGATGATGACATGATGACAGGGAGGACAGCAGCTTAAGTATTAGCTATAACTATTAGTTTTAAATTATGTTTACTTTGTATCTAATTGTTTTCTCAAAATGTATCTATATTTACTTAATTTTGTGAAGTTGTTGCAACTTAAAAATGATAAATGATTATTTTGTTCTTTCTAAGTGGTAGCAACCTTTGTAAACTAAGTTAGTCTGACTTAAAATAATCATCACAAAGATTTTTTCAATGATAAATTTAGGAAATCTGCAATTCTGTTTTGTTGACATGTCAAGAAAATGCAAATCATTATCTAGTTTGCAACTAGCACAATACAGATATACCGTACAGTAAACTTGGTTTAACAATGTTAATAAAAATTAGAAATATTGATTTAATTAAACTTAAACTTTAAGTTGCAACAACTTCACAAAATCCAGTAAATATGACTAACTTTTCAGCAAACTTAACATTTAGATATAAAGTAAACAAAAGTTCAGAATAAAAGCTTTATTGACTAACATTTTGCTAGGCAATTGGTTTCCACAATTTTTTTTTTAGTAAAGTCAAGTAAAATCACTTGTCAAATTTTACAGGGTATGGTTCCTATTCTTGATAACATACAGTACAGTCATGACATGATAAGGGGGAAGACAGAAGCCTTACCTACAAAAACTAAGAATGCTCTGACTATTATGGCTCTTATTTTGGGTCTATTTCAACAGACTCGTGCAAAAAAAGACCATTTTTAAAGGGTTAAGCTAACCAGCTGCTGGCTTTGGCTTCACCGTTACTGTGAACCTGAAAGGTTGATCTTACATGAAATAATCCTGGAAATTGAAGTAAATATAACTATAAATCTTAATTCATGTTTACTTTATATCTGAGTATTAAGTTAACTCAAAATCTAACTGCATTTACTTAATATTGTGAAGTTGTTGCAACCTAAAAATGAAAAGTGTAAGCTTCTTCTTTCTTAAAGTTAGCAACTTCAGCAAAACAAGTTAGTCTGACTTCACTTGATCATCACAAAGAGGATTTCCCCAGTAATGAGATACAAATACGACTGATATACTACTAGCAGAATACAGGTATACAGCACAGTACACTTAGAAAGACTGATTTGAGTAAACTTGTCATTTTTTAATTGCAACAACTTTACAGAATTAAGTTCAAATAACAACAGTTTTAGTGAACTGAACACTTTGATACAAAGTTATCATAAATTAAGATTAACAGTCGTATCTATTTACAATTTTGAAGGCAGTGGGTTTCCTAGACTATAATAGCAGTAAAATCAACTTGTCAGGTTTTTCATGAGAATAGTGGCATCTTCTCATCTTGCTCAGGCAAGAAAGCAAAAAAAAAAAAATAAAATGTTTCCAAAAATGTCAAAGTATGTGTTAAACATAAATAAATTATATATATATATATATATATATAAAAGCATCATCTTTATATTCCCTAAAATATCCTGACTGGGCAAAAACTGTTGCAAAAATGTCCTCCCCTCACATGTTTTGCACATTTAACAAAACAAAACCCAAAGACTCTTTTTAGCATGGTCTTAGGAAATTATTCTTTCGTTTGTGGTGAAAAACATGTTTACTGTGTCTTTGTGACTTTGGCTCATTTGTACTTGTTTACAATTCCTTCCTTGATGTGCCAGAGTCGCTCTGGCACAAAGTGGCAGCAACATCATCATGTTGCCTTTTTGCAGAGGCACCTTGGGAGCAAGGTTGTTCAGAGCTGCAGTCAGTGTCGGGTTGTGTAGCTTTAATCTCTGTGTGGGAATTGGTTATCATGAGGTGGCCGGCCATTGAACACAGATTGCCATGTCAGATAGGATTAAAGATAGCATTGCTTTGATTGATATGTTTGTGCGTGCGGCTGATGGATGCTGATGTGACAGGAAGGGTATGATGACCTCTTGTACGAGAGGCTGTTTCAGGTAAACACTCAGATTGGCTCAAGATGTATCAGTTTTGAAGATTAATAGGGTGCATTTGACATTAGAGTTTCGTTAAGTTGTGCATTTGCATTGTTGCTACCACACAGCCCATTTTTTTATTTGCTGTATGTCATTTCAGGCTTGCTACATCACTATCCTCTTTTAAATCACCTTTGAAGACTTATTTTTATCATAAGGCATTCCTTTAATTCTCTTTACAGAATTATTTTGTTAATATATTTTGCTTTTGAAACTGCACTTAACTCTTGCAATGCTCTGTTTTTGTATGTCAAATTGTTGTCAAATACATTTTTCTTTTGTGTTGTGTTTCTTTTTTGCTATTTATATTTTTTCTTGTGTGTTGCTCTTATATTTTTCTTTTGTGTTTGTGTTTTAAAATTTTTCCTGTGTATTTTTTTTTTAATTTTAAGTGTAAAACACTTTGTAACGTTGTTACATTATTAATTATTATTATAATTATTATAATTATTATCATTCTTATAGGGGGAAAAAGAACTCATGGAGAGCTCTGCCTCCAAATTCAGAGGTTTTCTCAGGTCTCACTGACCTGAGAAAACCTCTGAATTTAGAGCATAGACACAGAATCATACAAAGGGACACATGCATTTAAAAGACAATAACAAAAAAAGGTTTGCCATCATCTAATGCTAATGGTAAGGTAGCAAGTTAATTTCATGCTTGCTAACTTAACTCATGGCTAATTCATTACAATGAAATAATGCCAATAAGCGTGACTAAACCTACTGTTAATAAAACTAATACATTCCCTCATCTGTGAACATGATTTTTGCTGGAGTCACGTCAGATAGATTTTCATCAGCAATGGCGGCTGTTTAACAATGAAGATAATAACTCCCCTGATCCCACACTAGTTCACGGCAACACCAAAGTCCATCTTTTGTTATTGTTTTGATTATGAGTGCCCAGCGGCGGAAATTACATTTCGTGCGTTTAAATGTGTTGATATGCTGTGCTGCACAAAAAATGGAAATGGCTGCCTTCATATTATTCTATAACAGCACTTATAGAGTGCTTTTCACAGCAGTAAAATATACTTTACATGGGTTAAAGGCAATCATAAAATAGAGTACATCAAAATACACAACATCACTAACACATAAAAAGATGATTTTTTATGGGGGGGTTATGGACCTCTCTGCACATTTTGTGTCATTACACAGCTAGTTATTTTAGACTTCAAACTACTCATAATAACCTGACAAAGTCGTGTAATATATAAGCAGAGTATACAAACTCCAACAAGAATTAAGAAGCCCTGAAACTTTTTTGGGGGGGCAAGAAAAACATTTTTTGGGGGAGGGGGCATGAAGGAAAACATTTTTTGGGGGGCAAGAAAAAAAAATTCAGGAGGAAAATAAGGCTAATTTTTTTTAAGTGTTTCTTTTTGTAATACTCATTTTGACCACAAGAGGCTGAAGCATACCACCAAGGGACTTTTCATTTCTCTCTGCACTCTAAAAACAACATGCATCTTTTGTTATTGAAATTCTGATATATGAGCACTTTCCTTTTACATAAATTGTTATGGTCATAGTGCTGTCACTTGCAGCAGTTACAGTACACTGCATTTGTGTTTTCTCATGTTTTATCTTCAAAATGCAAAATGCAAAATCTGACATCAACAGTAGTAAGTACCAGCAGACTCCAGCACGGGGAGCATTCAACTGTTGGGATGCGTTCCTCATAATAAGGGTTTATGGTAACCTCTGTTTTAGGTCAATGTGTACATCTGCTCAGGACACTATTTGTAACACTTGTAATACTCAGGACACTACTTGTCATACTATTTGCACTTTTCATGCATTTTGATCTTGGCAATATGACTATGGTTATCATTCATGGTTATGATGATATAGAATTGGACACTGTTTATTGAATACTGCAATTATAATGCTGTGCTTATTTAATCAGTCCTTTAATTAACAGTTAAATCACTCAGATAAATCTAAATCACCACTCAGGCCCGTCAGCTCATTTTTGATTGTTTCATATTTCACTGGGAGGTCTACATTTAAGTTGTGTGTCCAACAGTTTCAACTTAGGGGTGTAAACTGACTGAGGGGGATGTTAAAGATTCCGAGGGGGAGATTTGTTTTTTTTATATAGTATAAAATTCATTAATTTACCCATGCAATGAGAACATAAATGTACTGTTTAGAAATTACAGACTACAGTTAGTAATCAGAGCAAAGAAACGCAGAACAAGCTGAGCACTAAAAATGTTTTGAGTCTATGAACACTGTCCAAAGTTTGACGCTAGACTCGGCCATCAAACTTTTGACAGTGCTACCTGCTGGAGGCTGCTGGTACTTACTACTGTTGATGTTAGATTTTGTATTTTGCATTTTGAAGATAAAACATGAGAAAACACAAATGCAGTGTACTGTAATTGCTGCAAGTGACAGTGACCACTATGACCATAACATTTTATATAACATGAAAGGGCTCATATATCAGAATTTGAATAAGAGATGCATGTTGTGTTTAGAGTGCAGAGAGAAACGAAAAGTCCACAGTGGTGCACTTCAGTCTCTTGTGGTCAAAACGAGTATTACAAAAAGAAACACTTACGCCTCCCTCACTCCTGACCCCGCCCCCCAACCAAAAAAAAACTTCTTGCCCCCCCCCCAAATTTTCTTTTTCTCGAACAAAAAAACATTTTTTCTTCTTTTTTTTCTTGCACCCCCCAAAAAAATATTTTTTACCTGCCCCTCAGGGCTTCTGTAGAAATGATATTCATACTCTGCAAATATAAAAAAAAATTCTAAATCCCTCAATTGAAAACCAAATAGCTACATAATTAATGAATATTCAAAAAGCTATGTGTAACTATGATGATGGAAACCTTCTCAGACACTCTGCATGCATCAGTAAATGCTGTGACAGCCATAATAGCTTTGTAGTTTGTTGCAGTCTCAGTAACATATCCGGTACTAGCTTTTATTGGTGATTTACTGGACAAACAGATTATGTAAAGTTTTTGGATTAATCTGATGTCACTGCAATGTGAAAAAATACAAAAGAATATCTGAGACAACCCTGTGCAGCAAAGGTTCAGGATTAAAATATTAATCCACTTGCCTCAACGAGTATATAGAGCGCTTAAAGGACCACTCACGGGCTCTATTGAAGAGGGGAGGCACTGCGTCACGCTCATACTGTGTGTACCAGAACAATGTCTGCACTCCATTTGGCCATACCGCTGTGCTACCTGTTCTGTGGCGGTGAGAGCAAAGAGACCTGCTTAATGGAGTGTAGTCTGAACATGAAGCTGCAGGAAGAGGGGCTCAAACTGTGGGAAGTGTCCTTGTTGAGGATGAGTTGTATTAAGGGTAACTAGAAGGAGGCAAAATCAGGCAGGGCTGCACATGTCTGCAAGTATTATTCAGGTCCTTCCAAGAGAGAGTGCAGCGTCTTTTCAAATCAAAAAAAAAAGTGACACACCTCATCAAAGATGTGCCTACCAAAGGCTATTGTAGTATTTAACCAGCTGTCAGTCAACATTTCACGCTCCAGACATGCTTAAAACATATAAAATGATCTGATTTGAATAAGTACCCTCTCTGTGTGTGACATGGGTTTTCTACAAATAAGCTAATGATGCTCATTTTCAGGTTCATACTTGTATTTACGGTTTCTACTAAAACACATTTACACACTTTTATGGTCAAAAAACACTTAATTTTCCTCATACTGTCTGTGTCAGAACACCTTCTGTCTGAGAAGGCTCTATTTAGCGCTTCTTTCTTCTATTTTTTTTTCTCTCTAGAAAAAAACCATTCCCAGTTAACATAACCCTGGCAGGAATAATAGGTAGTAGTGGACAAACATATTTTTTGCCATATATTCTAAATGGACAAGGTTCTAGTGATGAACAAAAGGACAATTAAAATCTTAAACCCGATGGTTCCATTTTTAAGGACACAATTTAAATTGCTTAACAACAGAATGGATGTCTCAAAAATCTCACAATCTAGTTGGCCTGCTTGCGTAAAATGTTAAACCCAATGTAAAAAATCTTGTCATTACTTTTGATGATTTGCCTCAGAAAATCTGCTCCATATCAACCCCAGCAGGCACATAACATAGAGCACAGCTTTTAACAGCAATTAAAAGTAGACCACTTTCTTCTTTGGCTCCTTGTCTGTGGCTCTAGACTTACAAGACTTTGCATTATCAGCCAGTGTTTTCTCCCGGGGAAACCACAGACAGGGCCATAGCGAGGTCAGAATTTTATTTTAATTTCTGCATTCTGGAGTCATAGCTTCCATCTGCTCTTTAATGTATATTTAATTTGTTTTATTCTCCTCTGTCATCATCTTCTGTGTGTGCATCCTCTCTTCCTTTATCTTTGATGAGAATAACTCTATGACACTAAAGGTCCTCGGGCTGTACTCCCTCAGATGCTTCAGAAAACAAAAAACAAAGCCAAATACATGCAAAATATATCACAGTGAAATGTTATAAATGTGTTAAATTCAACTGGATAAGAAAATAAAATGGTCAACCGACTTCAATAATAATTTTATTCTAATAATATACACAGTGTTAGTAGTAGTATTATTTTATTAATTAATGTGTGACAGCAATAAAGGATCACATTGTGTGTTTGGATTTAAAGCCATTCTATGGTTTCAATATTAAAATAATTATTAATCTTATTATTATTTAATTACTTTTTGAATAACTAACAAGCATCTTTGTAGTCACTGACAACGAAACAGAAAGGGGTGGGGGGTCTCAAGGAGTGACCTTCACAGGAGACTCTGGCCTGCTGGTTGCTATGGAAATCTCATGCTTCACACTTCAAATCTGCTCCTGTCTTCAGCTAAACTAAATAAAAGATTAGATATTAATGAACAACATTGAACTCAGTTTATATCTGTAAAACAAGAATATCACAGTTACTCTTACTCTATTCAGCATTATATGAGATGTGATCTGTCTCTCCAAGTTTTGTGTATTCAATTGTTTCATTGGTTGGTCAACACATTCTCACTCCCAACTTGGCAATAGGGGTGGGCGATATGGCCAAAATATCATATCACGATTTTTTTTAAGGCAGGATCACGATCACAATTTCACTACGATTCTTTTTCATTTTGGATTTTAAGACTACTGTGCATGTTACTGAACAGTACAACCAAGCTTATTTCCTAATTTAGAAAATATAGCCCGAAAAGAAAAACGAATAACAGAACATTTAGGCCAAAGTACCTTTTTGAACAGATTAATCTGTGTGTTTTGTTTTCCACTGTTTTGATGGGAACCACATCTTTTGTCAGTTAAAATATTATCGATGTTGAATTTTTGGGGGGGACAAACTCTTCTGTGTTTTCATTTTCAACCATGACTTCCCACTTGTGAAATGAAGGGGGAGGAGAAAGAAAGCCAAGACTCGACGGTTTGCTATGATTGATTTATCTGTGTATCCTTTGGGAAGGCATGAAATGGACTAGCAAATAGTGTGCTTCGGCTGAGAAAAAACAAGACAAGGTTAAAACCTATAATATGGCTGGACCGTGTACAGTGGTTACCAACCTTTTTCCTTCAGGAACATATTTACTGTCACTGAGTACACTGAAGACATATTTTAGGGACATTTCATATTAAAATAAGAGAAAGGTTGAAAATAAGGCAATGTGCCTGTGGCCCCAGGGCCCCCAAATCACTACGTCTGCCCCTGGTAATAATAATGAGAGTTCAGTGCCAGCAGCTGGATGACACACGGAGCGATGCCCTCTAAATATTTCCATCCAAAAGTTCGACTTAACCTGAAACTAACACAAAGTACTCGGTAGAAATCGAAATAAATTACTTTCCACCTCTGAATATTTGTCTGTTGGATTCAGACACTTTGGTGCTTTGAGGAGAAGCTCCGCTCTGTTTTTCTCTCTCTAATTGCGCTGCGCTATCGGGCGATCAGCTGTTTGACCCATGATAATGAAACACCACTTGGTTGTCAAATAATCAGCTGTATTCTAAAGCCAGTCTTTCACTGCATTTCATGAGTGTTCAACACTCTGCTGTCGCAGTGTTTTGGCGTGAGATTTGCTTTGGTGTCACAAGAGCGCGAGACTGACTGTGAAAGTGTGTGTCACACACCATGAGCGTGAGAGTTGGCAACCCAATGCAGAACAATACACTCACAATGTTAAACACAGTCATACAGCAGAGGGCTCTGCTCGGACCCGGGGATGACCAGCGGAGAGTGCGCCAGAGCCGCAGTCCAGCCAAAAAGTGTGGATTCGTCGCATGTATGAGCATAGAACTACAACAGATGGAATGAGCACTGTAGCACGATACAATGATCTGTCCGTGACAGCAGATTGTGGACACATTCTACTTCTTCCCGATCTAATATTGTCATATTGCACACCCCTACTTGGCAAATACCACCACTTGGTCAATGCTAAAAGTTGTGTGGCGTTCGGACTGAATGCAGCGGACCGCAAGAGGATCCCCACCGTTGGTGGTTTGTTGTTATTTGTTTTAGTGGACATACTGTTGGTTTTGCTTTGTAAACCTTTTTTTCATTGTTAGCTCTCTTGTAACCCTCACTACAGCTGTGAGTCAACACATGTTGGTTAATCGTTGCATCTGCTGTAAGTATTGCTGCATTTGCTGCTTTTGATGAATTCTTTACATTCAGTCTTACTGGGGGAGCAGGGCAGTTTCAACTGATTGTTTTAAGTACATAATGATAGACAATTAACCACAACAATTGCATACATTACGCTACCGCTGATATAGCAATACTTTTAACATTAGATAAGATGTACTGTATTTCCAACATGACAGATCATGGATGGATACTGACAACTGCACTGTTGTCCTTTCTCTCCTCAGATGTGAATAGGTATGACATGCAGCATATAAAATTCATAGTCCTTTCACTGCTGTCCTTGACCGGCTCAAAGACTTTGAAGCCATTGCTCTTCGACAGGGCCACCTCATCTCCTGCTGTATTTCATGAAGCAAAGCAGAATACAGTAAAAGCAATTTCTGAATTATTCCAATTGATATGGAGGTGTACAATTGATATGGAGGTATAAAATATTCCACTTTTTATAGGTTGTACAAGCCTTCTAAAAATGCTTTTATGCACAATTACAGCTCACAGTAGCCAAGATTCCCTTCTTCGTGGTATTCACTGCCTGGAAAAGCTTTTTTTTTTGTAAAAGGTTCAACACCACAACAACATGCCATTTCCAATAAAACATGAGTTATACTGTGTGACCACTGCTGCTGAATAATGAATAGCAAAGCAACCCGTCATCTTTCTTGTGTCTCCTGTCATCTTATCTCATAGCTGCGTTTCATCCACTAAAGGTGGCAGCCAGCCCTGGGTTTCCCATAGTAGATGTTGAGTTTGTGACAAGTTAACTCCGGTGCTAGTTGGCCCTGCTGAACAGAATGGAACAAGAGCAAGCTGTTCTAGCCCATCAAGTTTAGAGGCACATTACCTAGGAACAGACATCCAGGAAAACAGCTGCTGCAGCAGTCCTTGGTGGAGCTGCCGACTGGTCTCGCACTCTTTCACCGAGTCCCCATGTGGCCCCTGTGACACGTCATGCAAATCCAAATGGATGCCCCCGACTTTATAAGGGAAAATTAATGTGAATTTTCTGCATTTTGAGCAGCTTGTGCAACAACACCACATGGCACCATATGGTAGACGCACAGAGCCAAAAAAACGATTGGGAAATGTTAACACAGTCATATTTGCATGGACAAGTTTTATTAAAGCATTCAAAGGGCTGCAAGACTGGAGTCATTTAGGGCAAACAGGTTCTCACATTCAGGGAAACAGTAACAATTAAATAGAATAAAAGTGGTAAAGGAGGTCTTTTTCAGTGACAGGCCCTAGAAAATAATTCAAAACCTGCTCCCCCCAAAAAAAGAAAGAATAGACAAGCTTTTCCAATTGCCTTTTCCAATTGCCTGGCCTTTCACAACTGATTATACATTTCTGTCTGGAGTTTAAAATTGAGAAAAATATTAAGCGATTTGCATATTATGTAGCCTTCACCTCCTCCCCAGAAACCCTTTGGTGGGGAGCTGACTGATGCACCCGAATTCAACAGAAAATTGATAATGGCTCTGCAGCGTATCATCAGAATCTGTAAAATTAAGGAAGAGTGATGTTTACAAAAAGCAATCTGTTTGATGAGTGCTTCAAAATCAATTTCAAGCAACAAGGGTCAAAGCAGCCTCCCCTGATTTGACAATAGTACTGTAGCTTACTGCTCCCCAGCTAAATGGCAGCAAGTAGACGCATGCAATTACCCAGCATAAAACACTCCTGACTCCCTACTAATTATAAACCCTTGTGAATAATCACAGCCCACTGCAATTAATGGAGCAACTCTTCAGCAGAACACTGGAGAGAGCTACAGCTCGCAGTAAGGACACATTTTAATTTTGCAGATTTCATTAGGCCTATCCGTTTTTGAAATTAGACTTATGAAATGTGGCTGACCTTCTGATGCCACAGAGGCGGGCGCTGATTGCAAATCTGTCCCTGCTAAAACATATGAAAAATGCTATCAACGTTTTCTAAATTTCTGTTTTACCAAGGCACGTAAGTTACCACCAAAATATGTATTAAAAGGCTCTATTTTGATCATTTTCGGGATCATATTTGTATTTTGGGTGTCTACTACAAAAGGTTTATATGATTTAATGTTAAAAAAATATGGATGTATTATAGGGAAGTCTGGATACAGCCACGGGGGCGGGGCCCCGTTCATTCCTATGAGAGCTGCTGATCTGCGCACAAAGCAGAAAAAGCTCTTCCAGGTGTAGCATTACTGTAGAATACTCAGATCTACTGGCCCATAGAGCATGCGTACTAGAGACTCACGGCAGCCGATTGCAGCCGACTGTGTCCGAGCGGGTAACTTCCGCCAGCGGAGCAACCGACAGATTAGCGCCTTGCTAGCTTGAATGATGGTTCAAAAAAATAAAACCTGCCGTTCCTTTGGACTTTCAAAAGCTTTCAAACTAAATGATTTAAATCTAGATAGTGATAGGAGTCGTTTCACGGGTGTTTTGGCACTCACAAAAAATAATTCACTGATTTACTCTTTCCACATGTAAGTCAATGGGCAAAAGTCTTTCTGGGCCTGTGGGAATCACGTGACCAACCCGAACGGTGTATTTCCACTTTTGGTCACTATGTGAAATTTGCATCAGTGGCTGGCGCCCTTCCTGGGGCTTGGTCTCACACTGCCCTTCGCCACAGCACCTCTGTCTGGAACAGTCTGTCTGAGCTTATGCCTTGCCTCCTGGGAAACGCAATCTGCTGTGATTGGTCAGCTGGCTCTCTCTATGCATATTCGATTCTATTTGTTACATTGTGATGTCACCAAGTTACATAAGTAAACACTGAAACTCAATGAGCTGTTTCATGCAGCCTTCTGAGGGAAAGAGAGCTTCCTTTGGCTTGGACTTTGCTCTATATTACTTAGGAGACCTTTACAAGCACAAAAATGCTAAACAAAACAATAAAGAAAAGGGAAAAACCCCAAAAGCATAAGAGATCCCCTTTACAACACCATTTGGTTATATCATGATTTAATTAATGTAAGCTAAACCTAAATGACTGCGATGTAGTTTGCTTCAGAAACACTAGGCAAACTTGTAGTTTTTAGATATTGAATCTGACCAAAATATCACAACAAAACAATGGCTTTGATTTACACATCATTTTTTTTCATGTAAAAGATTGTAATCAGTCACTCTGACAACCATGGTGATAGATAAAGAGTATAAGGGTATAAGAGTATCACTTAGACTACACTGGAAATTCCATAATGTATTATTATTCTTTACATTTGCAATAGAGTTTTTAAGATGCAATAATTCTTGAAATCACTTAATCTCTTAATTGCAATATTTGGTGCAATATTTCAACCATAGCATTACTCTGTGCAATTGTTCAAATGTGCAATATTCTTCTCTGAAACTCTGAAATGTGAGCTATTTTTATTATGTGACACATATTATATATTGTTTCTATTATTATTGTTATTCTTCCATTTGTATATCTGTGCTGTTCACTGTGGCATTACACACATATTTATATTTTAAAACTTACAGACTACTTTTATACATTGCATTGTATCATATTTTACACACTTAACCCATTCAGCACATAATCCATATTATAAATAACAATTTCACATACTATTCACATACTAATGCTAAAGCAACTAACAAACCACAATTTTCCCCCTTGGGATCAAGAAAGTATTTCTGATTCTGATCCTCTCCATACTATACATATTTTCTGAAAGCTTAGCGATACAGACGAACAATGTTTGAAACTGATGTGTCTATATTCATAAGTGAAGGGAGTATAAATGAGCTTTAATTGGATAAGATGTCCCGTTATTTTTCCTATTTGAGAAAATATTTTAAGATTCATGTATAGACACTAACAACTTGATAAGATGGACACTTTTCTGTTGCAAATGTAATACCACCAGGATCGTGTTTTCTATCAACATAACAAGGGAACATTTATATTTACCATACACCCAAATAGTTTCCTGTAAACGTATTTCCTCTGTTTGCCTACAATAACTACTCATGAACGCTAACTGACATTTTAAGGGTAATTTTTAAGGAGGTCAAAGTACTTGAAATTAAGTAAATGAAGGACATAGACTTCATTGGTAATTAACCAAAGCCAACATCATTCCTTATCCATAACCCAGTGTTTTAGTGTGCGAAACCTAACAAAGCTGTTAAATTTGATGATGTAATCTTACTTGAGGAATTTTTTGATAATCCTGCAGAAGAGCACTGCAATAATGCAAGAAAAATTACACCAATGCATTCATCTCTTCTTTTTTTTTTTTACATCAGGAAGCACAAGATATGGTCTGGTCATTTTGATGTTTCTGAGGTATTGCGATGTAGTATTACCTATGTCATCAGTATTCTTACTAAGGGTAATACTACTGTCTAGGACAAGGATTTTTCACTTACAGAAGATTGAGTCTGCTTTTACAGAGATGGTCTGTTTTTCATTGCAGTACAACTATAATACTGACATCACTTCTGAAAGTTTAGGCCCTGATGAAGTCAGATCACTTTAACAATGGTGGGTGTCCTGCATAATTCTATTTTAAAATAGTCGTTAAACATTTACTCGGTTATACCTTTAAGGCATTCTGTTACACTACTTGAAAAGGATCTTTGGGTTGTAACGAAACATACAGTTGAGTGTCCTACACTGATTTGACTTACACCAGTCATTTGATTCAAAGCATGCATGCCTGGAAAAAGAAACAGATCAACACTGAACGCTGTGGGACACCATATAGAAATTATATTTAAAACGTCCCTAATACATAAAGAAAATGGTTTCCCTCTTAAATATGGATGGAACCACTTTGGGATCTTGCCTGAAACACCAACTGCAAGTTTCAACCCATCTTTCAGCAGTGCGGTATATTATCCTAATACAGCACTTAAATCGAGGGGACTAGTATTGACAGTTTTCTGAAATCAGCATTTCATCTTGGGTCATTTAGGACTTTTACTAATAGATTTTGTGTCATGAGCTGTTTGAAATCTTCGTCTTTCATTGTGAGACACTTTGTGAAATTTGATATAGAAAGATGATTCATAAAGACTTTTCATTTACTTTCCTCTAAAATTGAAAATAAAAATACATAAACTAGGCAACATTTTTTACAGCTTTTAGTCAACTGAACAATGGATGCCTTTAACAAGATGTATTTGAAAGTAAAGTAGGCAAAGTAAATTAGTAGTTCAAAGATTTAATTCAAAACAAGGTTTTTGAATTCAGCAATTTATACTAACAAGGTTGGTTTTGATGATTAAATTATGAAAAAATGAAAGTCTCCATGTAAGGTCAACTGACTCTGTACCACAAAAGAGACTGCTGCCTTTTACAAGTTCCTTTTCTTTGCAGGTACTTGATTTTTAACTTTTTCTCACCAGCTGCAGGATACTGTCATTAAACTATAAAGAAATAGTTAACCCAAATATAAAAATGTTGCCATTATATAGCACCAGCTATACAAAACAAATGAGCAGCCGCCCATGCTTACTGGCTCTCTCACTGAGGTAGAGAATGTATATGCTGCACATCCTCATTTCTACATAGGAACTAAATCCATCACGCTCTGGAACATAAAGGATCATGATTACTCAAAATGTCACTTTAACTGTGTGTGTCCTCACCTCCTCTGTTATCTTCACCCACTGTCATTTATCTCTTTAATGAATGCCTTACCCAGTACACCATTCCATACCGGAAATAGCTTTGAAAATGGGAACTACTTTCATATCAAAAATGTATATTTTCGCCAAAAGTTAGGAATCTTGGTCAGTTTCAATTTAATAGCCAATACCAGGTGATCACAATAGTTCATTTTAGACAGTCAAGATATAAATATACCACTCAACTAATTTCTGCTATATTTGAAGATTATTTAAAATTAATAAAACCTGAAAAACTTTATGACGATAGCTTCAAATATAAATGATGAATGAATGCATCAATACCTGGCACCTCATGATATCTTCCTTACACCAGAGGTGTCTTATCAATTTTGCAGGACTGTCATTCCCAGGTCCAAATGGCAATAAAAACTTCAGTGACAGTATTGGATCAAAGTTGGGGGATTGTAAGATAAAGGCTTCTGTTATGGGACTCTGCCCCTTGAGCCAAGATGAAGAGACTGATGAGAACCAGCATGCCCCAGCAGCTCAATGCAAAATGTGTTAACGTGCTATGTCTTTACCTCATATCAGGCCCAGTGTGTCCTGAGTTACAGAGGAAATGAAATTATAGCTGATGTCTTATTGCGCACTATATTCACCCTCTGCACTCACTGTGGGAGACAATAATGTGGCTTTTGACCCATGGGAGTGAGGGAGGGGGTGGGAAAAAATAATTGAGCAAAGACAACTTCCTCCACAGAATCACAAAAAAATGTTGTGTTGACAAAGTCAATATGCACAAAACTCAACAAAAATCCACTAGAGAAGGCATAAGTGACCCTGGTTTTACAGCGTGTATGAACAGTGACCCGACCATGACCCATCTTCCCACGCACTCCATTTTGTCCGTTGCTACATAGATATATTGATACATGCAGCTTTTATGTGTATTTAGCTGGTAAGACTTCTGTGAATGCAGCAAAAAGTGTAGGGATTTTATGTACTTTTGTATGGTGGCCGACAGGGGCAAACGTGCTGCAACTTAAGAAAAATAGACAAAACACAAGCAAATTCAGAAAAAGTCTTCATCAATCTGAAGACACATGCTGCAAATATCACAACACATTATAAAAACTAGCCACAACACATCACGACGATTAATGTTTTTTTACTGCAGTCAATCCAGCCTCTACTCCAAAAAAAACCCGCCACCTTGTTTAGTGGCTCGTGTATATGAAGAGGTGACTTCAAAATAATAGCTCCAATACATTAACAAAAAAATATGCGAATGAATAAATGAATAGATAATTAAAAAACATACACAAATACAAATTAAAACACAAATAAATAGAAAAGTTAAATGAATAAATATAACAAAATCAGTACATTGGATAATACATTAAAACAAAAATACAACACAACTACAGCCAGAAAACTATATTTTTTAAAAAATGGGTAATGGTAATGCCCATCATATACATGAACCACTAAACAAGGTGGCAGCCAGTTAGACCATCTTTTTCGGAGAAGAGGCTTGCTTGACTACAGTTAAAAATACTTACCATTTTAGCTCATTTTCAACACCACTAATGGATAGCCGACTCCGGTAACGCAAGTCACAAACCGCTGCCAAAACAAGCACACCTGGATGCATGCTTTACCATTAAGTGTCCTCTGGAAACATGTTGTTTTGTTGTAATGTATTGTAGCGCATTTTCTTTAGTGTGTTGTGGTATTTGCAGCATTTGCCCTGTCAGCCAACTTACTTTTATTATTATCAACAAATACTACAAACACCCTGAATTGATCTTACTAACAACAACTGTGTGCATCCAAAGCTGGAAGTATTGCATCTTGCTCCTCTGTGAAAAACATATCAATGAGCCACACACTACAGCACCAAATATGTGTTAATCCACAACTAATAAGAGGCCCCAACATATGCACCATTTCCTCCTGGATTCATTTCACATCATATACTGTCCATAATTTCAGAACTACTTATGGCAGATTATAGCTCAGACTCTAATGTGCTGTATAATATTCTCTCTTTCTTCCTCTCTGTCTTGCCCTGTCTTTGGCTGGTAACTTGACTCGCGGTGCCCTCTGGGATGGCACTTGCGTTTAAGCCTGCACTTCAGTTGACTCTGTTTCAGATGGCTGAACAGCGTCTCACCCTTGCTGAGTTTCACTCACTAGGAATTGCAAAAATCGAGGCTCAGTGCATGGGGCTGAGGGCTTAGAGGGAGCTTTGGGGAGTGGGGTCATTCCGAAGTAAAAACTGTGACGGGATGCAACAAGTCAAGATGAGGACTCTATGGAGTTTGGAGAGGAACTCTGGGAAACGAAGGAAAATAGTCAGAGGAAAAGGTGGTGAGGCAGGTTAAAGGAAACAGAAATCGCAAAGCAAACGCTCCTGTGGAAATCGTGGTGACAGTTAACCTAGGACTAGAGATACTTGAGGCTTATTTAAATTAAGCCTCCTACGCTGACTTTCAGTTGGGAACAGCAGAGTGTAACTTTATAACACTCTCACTTCTCTGACAGTGGCAGTTTGAAATATTAACAGTAGTAAAAAGTAAAATGTAGACATAAGCACCACTTTTTTCTTTTTTTTTTTTTTTTTTTTGCTGGTGTGCCCCCAGGAACAGTGCTGGGCTTTGAAGTCAATTTTACATAGTGGCCAAACATGGAATTGCATAGACATAAACATGGAATTACGTGGAGTTAAGTGAATCAGTGGATACATTTTCTAAGTGTCACTATGATAACATTTCTAAAGTCTAGACAAGTCGCACGATTAAATAACTTGACTGGCAGAAGTTAGCTCCAAGGACACTGCTAGGTGGGCCCAACAATGCGGACGATTTGCGTTTCTTTTTGTTTATTTATTTATTTTTTTAAAGATAATTTTTTTTGGCATATTTGCCTTATTAGATAGGACAGGAAATTGCTAGCTTGAAAGGGGGACAGAGAGGGGATGACATGCAGCAAAGGGCCGCAAGCTAGAACTGAACCCGCGGCCGCTGCAGCGAGGACACTGGCTTCACATATGGGGCATCTGCTTTATCCACTGAGCCACCCGATGCCCTGATTTGTTTAGTTTCATACAGCGGAAACTAAAAAAGAAATTTTGGCAACATGCACCACTGAGCAACTTTTATAGGAATGAATGGTACTCAAACACTGTATCCCATTTCTCTTTATACATCCATGGATGTATAACAATCAGCGTCACAAGTGCACCAGGAAACCAGTTCATAAATGGTAGAATGCCTCTTTGAAACTCAGCACTTACAAATTTTGAACTAGGGTATCTTGTGTTAGGATCCTTTCCAGTGTGATGAAAAAAATCAATTACCTTTGTGTTGTATTTCCATTGTTGCTGATCAAAGCCGATCCCCAGCTAGCAGGAAACATCCCCATAACACTGGCTAATGTTACAGACAATTTATGAACCTTTTAAAGATGTTTATCATTTCAAATAATGTTTCCGTAAGGTTAAATGCCAACTTAGACGTAAAGTTTCAACTGCAAAATTCTGAGGATGTTTTGGTGATGCTGAGAGGTGACAGATCATAGATTGTTCCTTCAGAAAACATTCCTACACTGTTTCATGAGAACAAACATTTTCAAAGCAACATTCATAGTGATGTCAATTTTTTTTGTACATTTTCGATTTGTGTTTATAGCAAAGTTAGCATGCATTAGCTTGGAGTGCTAACTTGGCTGTTTACTATATTATGTGAACATCGCTGTCAACCTTAATGCCCCACTGAGCCTTGTTTAAACACTCAAACTATATGGGAAAAAAAGTGAACGAAGAATGGAATATTGAACAGCTAACTAACACAATTCTACTAGGTTCAGCCCTTAGTAAATTTGTAAAAGAAGCATTCAAGGTGGATTGAAATCTAAGTGCATTCCAGCAAAAAGTGAAAAGGTAAAAAATGCATCAATATCTGTAAGACACTTTATCTTTTCTCCCCCCATAGTGTCATTATGTCAGTAAGCAGTCTGTGGAAATACCCACTCAAAACACTTTATTCCTATTCCTAAAAGTAAATGCATCACTTGAATAAGAGAATAAAGAGAATAAAAGCATGCGGGTGGACTTTTCCTCTCAGGATGGTGGCTTGATTTTGTCCTGCTGTGAACAAATATTTCCTCCATCGATTTCCAACAACTAAATGGCTACCAACGTTTGAGGCTTCCCCTCCCTTCAGAAGTTGCGAGGCCTGAATGAAGACGAACAAAATATGTCATGTAGCAGCTCCTCAAGCTCTCACTCCATGTGATCACTTTAGCAGAAAAAAGCCTGACAGAGGATCACAGTGCAACTTTGCTGTCTTTGTAAGGCTGGTTTGATGTTGCATATCATACACACTTGAACAACCCCCCCCCAACCCCCAATACATCACAGCCGCAGGGCATTTACTGTGAACATCGAGCACGTGGAGGAGCAGGCAGTCGGCTCCATTTAGTTAGGGGGAGAAATGTTTCTGCATGTGATGGATATATGAGGAGTGATTCAGAGCAGTGCTAATACAACTTTTGGTTCCTTGTCTGTCGGTGTTCTGCTTTCAATGCTGCTGTTAGTGGATAGTGCAAAGTTTCAGAGACATAAAAGTACTTTCATTGTATAGTTCATTGTAAGTTTTTCACAGGCTAACCTCGACACAAATAGCAAGGGAAGATGGCTGAAGAATAAAGACAGTTTGACCTTCAATAATTCAGGTACTGCAGAAGTTTCATTATTGTTTCCAAGCTTTCAAAGTAGAAGTCTTCACAGTAAGAAATATTATTCAGATCGCCAGGTAAATGCAATCACTTGCTTTGAATAATTCTGATCTAATAATGCTGCATTTTAAATTCACTTAAAGATAATTATAGGAACGGAAACGCTGATAGAACAATAACACAATTTCTAATTCGCAATTTCAATCAAGCAGTCTTATGTATGAATTATAAATGCTCCTGTTTCTGCATTGCTTTTATTATCATTGCAAAACACTCCTCTTAATTAATTTACTGCGGTCACACTGATCAAGTATATTTTGATCAGCGTAAAGAAGTATTTAATTACTCATTTCATAACCCCCATAGTGCACAATGATATAACACTGCATCCACCAGAGTTAGCTGGAACATATCTCTGTTTAGCTTGAATACTCATGCCCAACTCTGCTGAGACTCAGCATGAATGACGTCCCAGAATTGTACCAAATAAACTGGCCCCATTCAGGATGTCGACAATGCCATCACTGGGCCATTATCAAAAATGACCTGGCCCAGCATCAGCCCAAACTCGGCACTCTGGCAGAAATGAGTCGAGGCACGTCCCTTTACCAAACTCAGCTTAGACTGAGTCTAAGGCATCTGGCTACCAGCGAGGCTGAGACTCGGGATAAATAACGCCAGAGAATCAGGCCCGATTCCAGCTGCTGACACTGCCATCACTCGGCATGGTTGTATGTTCCCACTTGAGCCTCACAAGTTCAAGTCACAACCAAGTCTCAAGTCTTTACCTTCGAGTCCCAAGTTACTGTGGTAACGATCAAGCAGTTAATGCGAGTCTCTGCAGTAAAGCAAGTCACAATTTAGGTTATATGAAAATCTGATCTGGTCAAATGTAAGCTGACGTTTGACCAGCCAATAAGCTAATAAATAAGCTAAAATAGATACATGCATAAATTGGATGTGGTCGTGGACGTGTCACTGATTTTTGAGCTGCAGACCTTGCATAAAGCACATGAAAAACATCTTACACATAAAGTATTTAACACATATAATGTGACAAGTTACATTGTTAAAAAACTCAGAATTGATTTTTGTTTCACACAGGACATGAACACTGATCTCCTGGATGAAAGTCCTGTTTTTGTTTGATACATCCACCTAAGCGAACTTTGTCTGTCTTTTTACTACGCTGCTTGACTTCTTTCCTTTGCTCCTGTCATAAATGCCACTATACAAACATCAATATGAATCAGAATTGTTGCTTGTTCAAATAACCTATGCAGTGGTATTTTGGAGGAGCACAGTTTCTGAACACTAGTTAAAGTGTCCTGACAAAAGACTGCTTTGTCTCTGGCGTAATGGTAGCCTGTCTGTGTCCTCGTTTCTCTTCTCATTTCTGTCCAATGTTTTTGCTGGATCTCTACTGTTGATAGCTTTAGTCTTCTCATGTTGCATTTTTGTAGTAAAACCAAACTTATAAATAATGTTCACACACCAACAATGCAATAGTCCATCTCCCAGTACTTTTCCACACCCTGTAGCTCCAAGCCCATCTTTTTCTTTAGAGGACGTAAATAACTAAAGACGGCTCACAGATATATAGTTTCATTTTTAAAAAGGCTCAGTTTTTTCCTGGAACAGCCAGAAACTGTAGTTTTGAGTTTTGAAAGCTTTTCAAAAAAGAGTAAAACAACACTTTTGTTGGTGACCGTGTAAATTGCCTTGCATGCCTTTGCTGTCATTCTTTTGAATCTGCATGTTCTGGGGGGGGTCTGATTATTTTGCATTTGTGATTGTTTTGTATTGTTTTGTGTCATATGGACACCGGGCTGTCCACCTGCGCATAATAAAACTAACTCCTAACTCCATACAGCCTCACAGAAGGTGACTTTTGGCATTACACTTCACCAAAAGCTTTGACAGAGTAGACATATTTGACGAGTACAGAATGAGAATGAGCTGTGCAATCACTGTATAAAAAGTGCATTTCATGTGTCACATATTTTTGTCATAAAACTGTCTTTGCAAACGTTTTTCCCAGCAAGAAAACACATTCAACATGTTTGTTAGGCTTCAGGGCTACATAACTGCTTAGAAGAACACTACCTTTCCTTCATGTGTCACAGCTCTAAAATTACCATGACACACATTAGAGGAGACAAAATAAGCATATAACAAAAACTAACAGTTAATTAGTTAATTAATTAGTCCCAAACTGAAGAAAAAATACAGCGTCAGCACAGTGACTCAGAGATGTTTTCCATGTGAGATTCTAATGCTGAGAGATTTCACTTTGCACCAAGCTGTACATATGATTTATGATTTACAACGTGTATGGTATACTCCTGTCTGAATTATAATGATCCTCTGTTTTATTAATATTTTACACGAGGTTAAATTCAAAGATTTTTCAAACTTTCATCTTTTCCTCCGGGGCACTTCTGACTGACTCTGCTAAATCCATCACAGCTGGACATGCTCTTGATTGGCTCTCCCAAAATCCTTCAAATCAGGTCAGTTTGCAGTTTTGAGCTAGAGAGGCTCACCTCAGCAGGTTTACCTCGGCTGTGCTAAGAGGTGCTTCTGTTGGGCTCCAGTATCAAGATTGTTCGGACTTTGTCTTCAAAGTCACTTTTAACAGTAAACTTTAAAACAGAGCTGTGGTTATTTCTAAAATAACAAACTACATGTTTGTTTTTCACCTTGATCCATTTGAGAATAAAATTATGGAAGTGAATAACATGAGAGCATTAAAATGAAGCTGCTAATTACTTGATTATTTATCTTCGGTTCTTCTCGGCTGAGGGTAAATCACTTTATGTCCTATTCTGTATAATTAGAGGGCCACAACAACAGAACCCAGGACAGGACACAGGTCATCTCTGTCCTTGTCTCAGCTTGTCACATTATCCTCACAGACTGTTTGGTTCTACCACTCTAATGAATTAATTATGAGACAGAAATCTCTTCAAGGCTCCTCTCTCAATACACAGCGGAGCTCCCTGCTAGTATTTCCCTCTCCAAGAGCCTTAGTTTTGCCATACGTACAAACCAGCACAGTTCCCATCACAGCAACAAAGCACCTACACTGAGTTCTGCCAGAATAAGAGTCTTGTGGACACATTCAAAGTAATCTATAAGATTTCAGTCCCAGCTGATTTGATGACACCTGTGGTTACTTTGGTAACAGCAAGTGCAGTAAACACTCCTTGAGCAGCTAATTTGTCAGAAATACACCAGGGGAGCAGCTGGTGAATCTTTTTTTATATCTCATCCAAATAAACTCAAATTGTTTTAATAATGAAATCAGTTAATAATAATTGAAACTGACTTCTTCAGTTCACTTCAGTATTTTTTCTAATGACAGCAGGTCACAGTAAAGCTGGTCACTTCCAGTAATTAGTTACAACTAAACATACCTAAACAGTACTTTTTTCAAAAACAGAGCAATATTTATAACTATAGATTTATTCATTAGAGTAATCTTTTCACTCATAATCAGCAGGACGAGATGCATGGAAACAGCTGTTAACAGTTTGTAGCTTTCTCTCGTAAGTTCTTTGTCTTGTCCCTTCAGCCAGGTTCCTACAATGATGAAAATTAGGAATTAGGGCCGAATTTTTTATTTACAACCATGAAGAACAAGCAGGCTAAATGACGTCTGTCTATCTGTACCTCCATCCTGTTTCAGCACTACGGACAGCACGGTACCAACACTCCACCTTTAATATTGTATTTAGTAGTTTAGTATTGCCGCAGGTGTGCGTCATCATTTCACCATCCACTTGCTTGTGGGGCTTACAGTATCATATGCCAAAAATATGTAGACACCAAAATAAAATAAAAAAACAATTTTACAAGTATGTCATTCTTCATTTTTTGATAATTTTGGCTGTGACAATGTGACATTTTGAAATGTGCCATTGAAGCCCATTCAAAATATGATTTTTGATCCAACAGCCATCAAAGCATCAAAACATGCAATTAGTTATTTCTGGGTGTCATTCTGGGCTTTCGCCGTGGAATGTGTATGTTTTAGTATTTTCCAATTGATGACTTCATTTTTTACTGTACTTAGTATATAGAGAAAGTACATGCTATTTTCACTAGATGTGCTGTCACAGAGAATGTTAATTGACATATCCCAGGCTGATTATCAAAAAGAAAAATCTACTTTGCATGTAGTATTATGAAAGTATATTGAAAATAATTATTTTTTGTTGGGGGAGGGTTCATCTAACAACATAGTGGTATCACGACAAAAACCTGGCATTTAAAGGGTTAAAATTCAGAAAATCAATAAATATTTTCACTTCAGTTCGTGGTGAACCACACCCTAAAGTAGGATCCCCAGTTTCACAATCCACTTGGTCCTGGAAGGTGCTATATAGATCATTTCGGCCTGCATATTTCCACCTACACAACATCGACCGTTGCCATCCATCTCACACCTAATAGCACCACCATCCTCGTCAACGCTCTGGACACCTCTGCATTGATTACTGTAACTCTCTCCTCTCTGGTGTTTTTCTCAAGCTCCTCCATAAACTTTACCTGGTTCAGACCACTGCTGCCTGCATCATTCACAGAACCCCATCCATAGAACACATCATCCCCGTCTTTCAACAGCTTCACCAGCTCCTTGTCAAACACCGCATCATTTATAAGATTCTCCTTCTCACCTTCAAGGCTGTCCATAACCTTGTACCTCCGCACCTCTCTGCCCTCATTCATCCCTACACACCCTTCTGTACTCTTCGGTTTTCCTCCTCCATGCCCCTTACTACATCTCCTGCTCGTTTATCCTCTATGAGGTCCAAAGCTTTTAGCCGCACAGCCCCTCATCTCTGGAACTCTCCCCCACCAACCATCCATAATATCGACTCTCTCCCCATCTTCAAATCCTGCCTCAAAACTTACCTTTTTAAACTTGCCTATTTTGTGTGACCACTGTTGTTGACCTTTTTCTGATTTTTAGCTTTTTACTGTAAATTGTTTAAGCTATGTCCTGATATTTTATTGTTTACTTATTGTATCTGTGAGTGTCCTGAAAGGTGCCCATAAATAAAATGTATTATTATTTCAGGAGAAGTTAGGTAGCGTGCTGCAAGCTCAAAAACAAACAAAAGCTATGGGGCACAGATGAGCATATATTTATCAAGGATGTAGCTGTAAGGTGGAACAGTTTTTACTATATGGTGAGTCACTTATTAGAGCAGGGGTAGCTACAACCCTTTTAGACCCAGAGGTCACACAGCGTGAAAAACACTATGCGGACCTAAAAAGTGACCAGTGACCACTGTGAGCTGTACTCTGGTGTAGGGTGGCCTGCACTGGTGACCCGTAGGCTCTTACATTGGTAAATTTTCATATATATGGCAATTCTTGGTCTGCTCCAGTGTTCTTATCATGTAGAAAATTACTGGACAGTACTCACTGCGTTCTCAGGATCTCTTTATGCTCTTGGTACCACATGGTCAGACAGAAATTGGGTAAAGGGCTTTTGAGTATTCTGTATTTTGTCTCCTTTTGTGTTTCAGTCTGCAATTTTGTGTTTGTCACTGCTGACTGTCTTGGCCAGGTCTCCCTTGAATATGAGATTCCTTATCTCAATGGGACCAACCTGGTTAAATTAAGGTTAAATAAATAAATAAACTAAAATTGGAGGACCTGGAGCCAGTTCTTAAGCCTTTTGAGCAACCCGCTTTCTTCCTGAGTTGAGAGGCCTATGTGACTGTCTCTACTCTACCTCTACTGGTAAAGGGCCTCCAAAAGTCCACACAGAAAACATCCTATGAGTCTGCTGCTGGTAACTCTTTACAAACAGCTGCAGCACATGAGACAGATTTATGATGGAAGAGTGATACAACATTCAGAGCAAAATGTGTGTGTCATTGCTGCTGCCCTTGGCTCCAGGTTTCATAAGTTCCTGTCATCAGACGACCTCTTAAAAGTGCAAGTCAAAGTTCAAACTCTTGTTCTTTAAGCCAGAAGAAAAAAAGAAGAAATGACGTCTCTGCAAGTTACAAGAAACAATTCTCAAAGAGGAAGCCAATGCCTGTGCTGGACACATTCATGGGCTCAGACTCAGGGGAACACAGCAATGGCAAAGACAATTGCCAGGAAGAAGATGGTTTTGACAATAAAATGGTGAGGAGTAAAGTACTCATGTATTTTAGTGAACAAGGTATTGTAAGGGATAAGAGCCCACTCCACTGGCGGAAGGAAAATGCAGCAAGGTTCCCCACCCTGGCTATTCTAGCCAAATCATACCTGTCTGTCTACATAACCTCTAA
This sequence comes from Plectropomus leopardus, assembly GCF_026936395.1. NCBI lineage: Eukaryota > Metazoa > Chordata > Actinopteri > Perciformes > Serranidae > Plectropomus > Plectropomus leopardus. The sequence continues at coordinate 35,003,603 of NC_142179.1, forward strand.
CTCAGTCTGAATGCCTTTTTTTCAGCTGCAGGGAACATTGAGACGGAAAAAGAGCAAGTCTGACTTACAGCATGTAGACATGCTCACATTCCTCCGCAATGCCTAACGGTATTCTAATGGTCTACCCAATTTAGGAGACACAATGACCTATGGCCCAGGAGAGGGAGGGAGGGGGAGAGAGATTGTCAGTGTTGTTGAAAATGATTACATATGAAAATATGTAAATGTAATCATAATTAATCATATGAATATATGATTCATCCATGGTTATGTTTAGGTACTTTTGGAGGCCTTATTATCATTCACTGTCGGCATGCAGGCATGTGTGAAGGCTCAAGGGAGTCTGAAGGTTATGATACTGCAAGACCAAGAGCTTGTAAATATTTAGACTACAATAGGCGAGTTTCCATCACAGATTCGTACAAAACTTAAGCAATATTTTCGAAATGCCGATAAAACACAACTGCAAGATGACTGTGTTTCCACTGAGTGATGTTATGCGACGTCTTCTCTCTCAATAACATTCCAAGAAGCAAAGAGATGGATGTTCCAAACAGTAGCATGTTGTTTTCTCATACATTCCTTGAAATTCTGAGGTTTTTACAGATCTGTAAGCACAGCACAGACAGAACTCTTAATGTGTTTGTTTTTTTCCTCAGCAGCAGTTTGTGAAGTTTCAATTCTGGCATGGATAATTGATCAGTCAATCTAATCTAAGAATGTGGCTGAAGAATAACCTAACAGTGTATATTCCAATAGCGCTCCTTATAAACAGTACAGCTCCAAGAATGAAAAATCAATATATGGTGCTAGATTTTAAGCCTGGCACGCCGCCACTTGAAACACAAAGAAACCCTGCATTAGATAAATCGACTAATCAGAAAAAAAGTTGGATTATTGGTTAAAAAATAATTGTTAGATGCAGTCCTAGTTTTGACCACCTAATATTAGAGCAATGTTCTCCTGGTTCTATTAACAATGGTGCCTTCTCTTACCTTATCTTAGGAGTTCTCTCAGTTTCTCACTAAAAGTCACTGTCAGCAGCTATGTGAAATGAATAAGAGGAAACTCAAGAGGACCTTATGGCCATTTAGGAGGACTGCTATTGGTAATACAAGATCCTCTGTGAATACAGCCCCAGGGCTTTACGTTTGGATGTAGCGCTAAAGAGGTCACATGTGCTTATTAGTCAGCCTGCTACTTAAGCGAACTAAATGTATACAGAGACTGTGCTTTCATGTACAGACTGCATAGAAAAAGCAAACATTTGCTGTGCAGCTACTGTAAGAATAATTGTCATATTTCCAAAGCATTTTCTGCATGATTGCACATAGCTGAAAAAAAAGCACATAAAATGGATGCAAATATAACACTATGGCAAACGCTACCCAGCAATGATCATAAACTACAATCCAGCTCAGTAAAAACCAAGACATATACGTCCAAAGCAATAGGATTGCCACATGGCAAGCCATAATGTTTGCCTTTGTTCCAATCTCTCTGGCTTGCAAAGGGAATACAAAATGTCAGGCCAAATATTCCTCAAACAACAGAATAATTACAGCAGCACCGGGAACAGCAGGGGGCCCGGCTTGGTCTTTTCCCCCCAAACAAAACAACAACACAGAGATCAGTGGCTCTCCTGATGAGGTGGCAGCGCTCAAGAAACAAGGTACAAACACAACAGCAATATGTTAACTGTGCTGCCTCTGCACATTGAACCCTGGCTCAGCGCTGTCTGTAAGTGTCGGCTGTGATGTCTTCAATATGTGGCTTTTTCCCTTGCTGTTTCAACACAGTTTTCATTAGGCTCTGTTATGAAATTACACCTTGGATGTGATTTTCTCTCATATGACTGAAGGGATATGTGGATTGTAATGCTATCCTCTAATCTCATAACTTCACAGGGTGCATGAAAATAAGGCTTAGCTATATAAGGGTCAGTCTTCAACACACAGCTACAATCATTCCAGCACCCAGTTGCCGTCTGATAAGGCAAAAGAAGAGGATTTTGATCTCCTCTTCATCTTATCTGCTCGGGCATTGCAGTCTTTGCATTCTGTTTGAAGTGTGCAAAGCAAAGTAATTGTTGGTGCCGATGGCCTCATATAGCCCTGGAAAAGGCTCTCATTGGCTGAGGTCTGTAATCACTGAAGCGTGCAGGCACAATGCATCTGAACCATGTTGCGAGCAGATAGCGCTCAGGGATCAGACTGCTATCACAAGCACCACGGGCCACTCCAGCATGATGATAATCAAACATCTAATCAACCTGGTCTTTTGGAGATGTGATATCAAATGATCCAGATAAGTGCACAGGCATTGTGGGAGCTGTAGAGCGAGGAAATAGGATGAGCAGCTTTATGAGTACGATGGGTGCACTGAGACCAGTTTAGAAGAGTCTGTCCCATACTGAGTTAGCTTGCCTAACACTATGTTAAAGGGTTCATACTGTATGTTCCGCATACTGTTTGCGTGAATTGTATTCACACTCTGTCTGAGAATGCTCTGATTTAGCTCCTGTTTCTTTAAACCCCCCTTTCAAAAGAAGTGTATCTGGGTCTTCCATATCTCAGCATCTCTGCACCATCATTGCAGCTGCGGAACAGAGAACCCCAGTAATGATTTCTAAAACCTGGAAATCCATTAGCGTTCCAGCACCGGCAGTTGCTCTCTGTCTCGAAGTCAGTAGGCGTTTTGGATGGGTTTTTGGTTAGATGCTTTTAATAAGGTCTTTGGTTAACACAAAGCTTAAGAGAATTTCATGTTTTGTTCTTCATCATAAAATACATTGGTAAATACCCCGCTGGGAACTTTGAAGCTTTTATGTGTCTTACAGAAGACAGTTGAATGAGTGACTAAACAAGACTACAGAACATCATCACACTGAACCGCACCAAATACGGCTTTACAGCCTTGTAGTGATGGCAATGCGACCATAGTGTAGTTCCTTTATAGCTCAACATCGCCTTCTTACTTATGGTAAATGCACGTAGGATTCAAACATCCTAAAAGTGGTGTATTTTATTGGAGATCATCTTGCCAAACAAATGTAGAAGTATCAGTAACTTTGGTTTCCACAGAATTTATTTTCTGCAATGATCCAAAATACAGTGGAAAAGTCGCATGGGCTTTTTGACAAGGGGATCACAGCAACGTTAGTTTCTGGGTTGGCCTACAGAAAAATGTCATCCTTGGTGCACTCTATGCCAGGGAATGGAGAACCCCACGAATAAGTGCTAAAACCTGGAAATTAGCTGGCATTTCAGCACCTTCAGTTCCCTAATTTCAAAGTTAATGGGTTTTTGGTTAGGTGCCTTAAATGAACATTAACATATGTCAGTAAATACCTCACTTAGGAACTCTGAAGCATTTATGTCTTAAAAAATACAATTACTAAGTGCCATAATGAGACTACAGAACATCATCACGCCAAACTACGCTTTACAGCCTCGTAGCCATTGCAATGCAACCGTAATGTAGTATGCTATAGCCTAACATTAGCTTTTTACTTCTGGCAGTTACATTTGTTGAGATTATCTTGTTTAATAAAACACGTAAAACTCATAAACATTTATTTACCACAGTGCTTATTTCCTGCAATGATCCAAAATCCAAAGGAAAAATCCCACTGGCTTTTTGATGAAGGAACCAGGGCAATATCAGGGCAAAACCAGGGCAAAAAATGCTTCAAAACACAGCCAACCATTTGGAGCAATTAACAAAATCAGCAACCAAGATTACACGTTTCTCTGACATCAGCAGGTAGCTACATGTACATTAGCAGTGTACTTGCAGATTTTTGCTCACAGCAATTATGTCTTCTACATAGCTTATTTGAAACTTTGTCCAGGTTTATTATGAACATCCTTTTTTGTAACAATAACTAAAAAGAAAAAAATGTGGAAGAGCATAATAGATCCCTTTTAAGTGCATCTTCAAAGTGGGCTCCATGCTAATGTAACATGTCTGACATGTAACCTTTTTCCTGGCTGTGGAATCTATCCTGCTGATCCGGGGTTTAGTATCTCAGATATCACTACCTGGAGTTTTTCAAAATAACTTCTCTCCATCCTCAGCAGAATCAAGATGAGTGACATAAGCACTTGGTGGTGAGCACATTCCAAGAGGTTTCACAACATCAGCAGCTGGGCTCAGTAAGCTTTCTGGGATTTTTCTCACCTTTAGAGTGTCATTCACAGAAGGATCACTGAAATGGAGATCAAGCCTCTGTGCTAATTTACATCTTTAGTCTTAGTAAATACCCCTAATATCTAACCAGTAGATGAGAATATTTCACTGGATAAGTGGAGACTTTGTCCTGCTGGTGCCATGAGATGTAAGGTCAGGGGATCATCACATGGCTAAAAATTAAGGTGCATGAGACTTGACTTTTGCATGAGGGGAATTAACTTGGAATCAAATTGATTATCTGGTAAAATCCTGCAACAATAAAAAATACATTTCACAGCACTGGGCAAGCTTTCCAGTACATGCCACTCTCTGAATATTTTACTAGGTCTGTGCAAGCAGCAACATCCAAAAAAAAAAAAAAAAAGGCCAACGCTGAAGTGCTAAAAACTGCAGTTCTGTGAATGGCTACTTGAGGCTCGCTCCTGAAGCAAGTCAATCCCAACAGACACCACCTTCCCATCTTAAAGTACCCAAAATAAGCATTTTTACAGCATGGTACAAATGGTTTGGGTTTCTATAACTTGTTTCAACATGAAAACTGTACGAGAGCAGGGATTCTTTTTATAATAATGCACACGTTTACATTTTATTTAGACCCAAAGTTATGCAAAAAATGGGTAAGTTATAGAGCATAAGTGCACTGTCACCAAAACAACAACCATGCCCTGCACTGTTGATGTAGTCCTTGTTTATACTACAAAACATATGTGGTCAAATGCATTTCAGACCACCTCAGCAACTGGTTTGAGTGATCTAATTGGAAATGCGTCTTGGTGGCCTTTTAGACCTGAATATAGCACTATCCAGTTGTGATCAGATCAACTAAGATGTATGTTGGTGCCAGGTCTAAACGGGGTATTTAATTTTGCATCATATCTCATCTCAAGTTTTCTAAGTCCTGAGACACAAAATCTGAAACGCTGTCCAGTGAATTCAGTGTTCTAGCAGAGGGCACTCTACTGTCAGACATCTCAGGAATTTGAACAGCACTTGTATTGGGCCACTGTTTTATATGGCTGAAAGACACCGCTGTGCTATCGCTGGACTGTGAGCTCAGCTGGACTTTGTGGACTCTAATATAAGCTTCACTCATTTAAATACTTGAGGAGACTCAACATATAAGGTTTCCTTTCCAAAAATGCAAGAATCCACCACAGATAACAGAAGAATACAGCTCTGCAACAGAAGATGCTTCTATCACATTAGCTTGCTGAAATATTTTGCATTATATTTCACACATTTTTTTACATAAATATGGGGGGAAAAAAAGGATTTCAGTGACTGCACTGTTAAAATAAACAACTTGTTTTAACTGAGGGTGCTTTCACATTTGAATTGTTTGGAGAATTGGTCCAAAACAAGGAGCATTTCCCATCTTGGCCCAGTTGGTTTGTGCATTTATGAACACAATAATCGCTCTCCAATACAGAACAAAAAAGCGAGCTGAGACCACCTGAAAAGGTGGGTCTTCCAAACTGACTCTGGTGCAGTTCATTTGTGGTGTCAAAGTAAACGACACAGCAGACTTTATTTTTACACACCTATAATGACATGGTAAAGAACAGATCACTCCCCCTGTGTTTTACACTTTTCACTGTTCCTTTTATGTTCCTGTCATACATTGTAAAAATGTGGCATTTAAGACATATGTTAAGGCTGTACAAAGCTTTTGAAATCAATGTAAGAGATGGTATGTAATGTTAAAACCAAGTACATCAAGGAAAGAAAACGAACTTTAGATTTTAGCATAATTTCAACAACTAAACTAATGATAAACCCATCTACTGATCACAAATCTGTCCTCGACCTTATTATTGATCCTGATAAAGGTCAGTGCCGCCACTACAGGCACCAGCAGCAACGCGGATGCCCTTTTACGTTATTTTCGTTATAAATACAGTCAGATGCCTCTGCTGAGCAAAGTTTCTCAAAACCCAAGTTTATTATTACATATCTGTGTTCAACAATAGCACAGGAACGTCTAACTGGTCTCTATGAAATCTATATCACAGCAGAACTTGTTCAGAAGCCGTCACACAATGACCTCATGAAGGTAATAAAGACAATGCCTGTTCTATAGTTCCTCTGTAGTGGAACATATATGCAGGATTTATCAAGTCTTGTGATTTTTCCTCTGTAATGTGTGAGCATATCAATGAAGCAATAACGATGGCACACCCACTGCGGCCCTGATAACATAATCGATTTGCAATATAATAATAGACATCTTATGATGCTTACAATCAGTTTCATCATTTCTCTATGAGCTCTTTGCCACAACAAAGAACATATATATAAACATGCTATGAGCATTGAAGTGCTGCATGAACTTCTGTCAGTCAGCTGAATTTGATTTCCTAACATGGGTCCTCATGATACTCTGATGATGCAGGAGGACAACGACAAATGTCCAATCAGTGAGTTACCTGTCAGTCGGTAGAACCTCATATTTACTCCTCTTAGTTCGTTTGTTAAAAGTCTGTGTGAACACGAACTGCACCAGCACTAAAATGCAACAGTGTATCATTTTTCTCCTTGGTCCAGACCAAATGAACTGTACTGTAGGTGTTGAAACAGCCTTTAAAAAGTTGTTTTCTGCACTGCCTTATATTTTTAGGCTGAGTGAATTTGAGAAGAAGTTGAATTGATCCAAAATTACCCCAACTTGTCTTCTTAAAGTCAGTCGACTTAAAACCTTAATGCAGCCTGAACAGTAACTTTTTTTAAGATAAAACAATTGGTTTATTTTACACTGTGCAGGTACATCATGAAAACATCATGTCTGTTACGCATCAGTAACCAGAGCAGTCCAGCCAGAGGAAGCTGCATTCACCAATGACTAACTTTATTTACTCTCTCTTTCCTTAGGTTTAGAGCGTCACAAACCTGCCAGGCTGTTCAAAATAAGAATGCAACGAGAAGTTCACTATCATACATTAACAGCTCTTTGCACCTGTCTGGGCCTTGTTTCCCAGAGGCATCTTAAGGTTGAGCTCATCTTAGCCCTGAGATGTTTTTCGTTAATAAGGCCCTGGGCTGTTTGAAAATGGTGAAGACTCTTGCTTTTGTAAACAAAGCACTTCAAATGCCATCCAGCTCTGTGTTTGCATGCCATACATCGTCTTGTGTATAATCGTGCTGTGATTCTGTGAAAGGCTCCAGCTCTTATTTTGGAATAACGACCATGTATCTTCCTGTCATAAAGATTAACATATTTACTTCAGCAGGATTTACAGTGGTGATTTTGTTGCCCGGACATAAACCAAACTGAACTCGGACACAGTTATATACGGGCTAGAACGCCTACAGCTATAAATTGGATCACAGTGCAGTAAGTGAGCCAGCCTGGAGCTCTGAGCAATAGTGAAATCATTAAGACATCATCCTCACTGAATATGCAGTGTGAATGCTTGCAGGCCAGGAGTGGTACCTTGTATGACACTAATCCATCACATATTGCGCTCCACACTTCCATCAACACCACCGTCTTCATTACAAGTCAACCAGAGCCTCTTCTCTCCATCTACGGCCTCTTTTCCTTATTTGTGCTCCACTTTGCTTCCTCTTGACTGCTTCTATTGCCTTTGAGCGAGCAGTGTGATTAGGAGGTGAGGTATTAGCGGTCATCTTAGCGCTAGATAAAACGATTTTAATTAAGATGTTTGTGTACAGTTTCGATTAAGCGGGTCTGGTTAATTAAAGTTCAGGTTATTTTAAGCAGCTAATTAAATCTAATTTCAGTAGAGGCGGGATATATTTGAGGACCGATAAGAAATGTCAATATCTTTATTTACAAAGTTTATTGTTTACTTCATTATAATGACATTTGGAGGTTCAAATGGTAATCTGAAAACAAACTAGATGATAACCCTTTGCAAATACACATCACTGGCTTTCAGATATTAAATCTCCAACATGTATTCACAACTAAACATGTCATCCTTTTATAGAAACATTATCTGTAATGTTTGGTAGTATGCATATGAAAGCAACTGATAATTCCCTGATGAGTTATGGATTTGAAAGTGTTTAACAACATATCGTACCTAATAAAAAGAAAACACAGAGAACTAAATTAAACACTTAGAAGACACATTTAATCCTGTTTCCTCTCCTGAAATGATGATGTGTCTCACTGAGCGACTGAAGGTCAAGTTATAATATACGAGGTGAGAAGTGTTTTATTATTTGCCAGCAGGAAATGTATTGCCCTGAAATTAATGCTGCACAAAATTATTCATGGCTGCATCGCAAGATTTCTGTCTTTGAATCAAGGTCATTATTGGGTTTATGAAACAAAAGTTTACATATTGCAAAGTATGATCACATATATTCCAGGCTGGGTGTTCTCATAAACTGTTTTTTCCTCCAAAAAGCAATGCACCCAAAATTTGTACGTATCCCACATAATCTTTAGCCACTAATTCATGCATAACAGACATTTTTGAAAGGCTGCGATCACGTGATCAAGGCACTGTGAAAGAACAATGAAAATATTTCAAATTTGGATGGAGGCAAATGTCTGATCATTTTTGATGCTTATTATTATGCATGTAAGACATTAAATTACAAAATAAAGTTTTTGGTGAGGCACTAAATGAATTTAATGCTTGTTTCGAAAACATAATTGACACACCCACCAAAGAAGGTCAGCCAAACTTTTGCCAGAGTGACCCTGCGCAAGGCTGCTGGACCTTACAGTGTGCCTGGGCTTGCACTCAAAGAGTGTGCAGACCAGTTTCCAGATGTGCTCACCGACATCCTCAATATCTCGCTGGGTCAGGCGGTTGTCTCTTTATGCTTTAAAACCACAACCATCATCCCAGTGCTAAAAAAGTCAGCAGTGTCCTGTCTTGGGGTGTCGGCGGCTCAGTGGATGCAGGAGGCGCCCCACATACAGAGGCTGAGTCCTCGCCGCAACAGTCACGGGTTCAGCTCTGGCCTTGGTCCTTTGCTGCATGTCGCCCCCTCTCTCTCCCCCTTCCACACTTACTCCCTGTCCTATCTAACAAAGGCCAAAAAACCCCAAAAAGATATCTTAAAAAAAAAAAAAACAGCGTCCTATCTTGATGAATATTGCCTTGTAGCACACAGCAATCACTGAGAGAGGCACTTGGAGAGGCTGGTCACTGACCACTTAAAATCCTCTGTCCCCCACCTCACTTGACCCCCTCTAGTTTACATATCACCCCAACAGGTCCACAAGTGATGCCATCTGTGCCCTCAACCTCGCCCAGTCACACCTGGATAACAAGAACACTCATATGAGAATGCTGTCCATTGATTTCAGTGTCATTTCATTCGACTGGTGATCAACTAGAAGCTGGTATAAAAGTCTGCCTTCCTGTGACTCAACTCCTACATTTGTAACTGCATCCTGGACTTTCCCACAGGGGGACCAGAGACACTGCGCATCAGAACATCACCTCAACAGCCAGTCAGCACTGGTGCCCCACAGGGATGTGCGCTCAGCCCACTGTTGTTCACACTAATGACCCGAAACTTTCTGCCAAATATGACTCAAAACATATTATCAAGTTTGCAGACCAACCAACACTGGTGGGCCTTGTCAGCAACACCAAATTATCTGATTGATTTATTTAATCTTAGTTCATAGAGGGAATTTACTGTATGACCAGAGGTGAATGAAATAATTAGAAACATTGCAGTAGAACTGGCAGATTATTGGCCTGGCCGATTATCTGGCTGACATTTGGCATTTTGCCGATTATCTGTATTAGCATTTTAATGTTTGCTGATAAAATTAATGAATGAAAAAATGTGAGTATTACACCTAACTAACACCAGGCAAGGCAATCTGCAATACATACAAACGAAGTGTCAGCATGGGAGGAACTTTTACTCTGTAAAAACTCAGGGAGCTATTTTTATTTAATAATTTTTCATTTTTTCAGTCATTTTCATTTTTTAAAATTTTCACTTTATAAAAAGAGTTGCAGGGAACTTGCTGTATTTGACGTTGAAAGGTTCAGTTTTGGTTAAACATTTGCTGAAGGATATTAATGTTTTGTGTTGGAGTTTTAAATTTTAAATTCTAACAGGTATAATTTTAATTTTGAATTGTAAGTACATATGGGTTCCAAATATTGGTTATCGGTCTCATTAAGTACTGATAAACTGTATCAGCCCTGATAAAACAATATCAGTCGACCACTAGATATCCAACACTTCATGATAAAAAAACAAACAAAAAAGTATCCATTACAGCCCTGTTGGTTATTAATGTTCAATTCTGGCATGTTTATGGAGAATAATTACTGTTAATAAAAACAATGTATAGTTTTTAATATCAAAACAAAAGAATTGTCTTTATTTTTCCAGCCCCGAGCAGTGACTGCAGTCTTTCTGCTAGGCTGTATACAGCCCCAACAACCTCAGCAATAAGGCAAGCCAGTTTTTACTGCCTGAATAGCGTTGAACACATTGTAAAAATTCAAGCAGACTCAGATGAGTATCAGCATTTTTTTATCGGATCCTCTCTCATCTGTTTTATGGCAGCTGGACAGTCAGAGGACACTGCTTGGAGGTATTTTACTGAGTAACTCAAACTGTAAAAGTGAGGAGTTTGAAATAGGATTTCGAAAAGACAGGGTGACATGTCATCTCATTGCAAGTGGAAATTACACCACTGACACTATGTACTGTGGTATAATACAATTGAATTATAGCTACTGATGCATTCATGAAAGAAGCACAGCTCCACCTGCACATAGTTAGTCCAACTTTTAACTGCCCAACATACCAGTAGGTAGTTTAGGACACCATATTTTATAAGCTGATCGTATGCTTTGTATGCAGAAATTCTGTGAAGTATCTGCAAATCTGCTAAGTAACAGGTTTTATGCTGCCATTCAACTCTGGAGAGATTAACGTCCTAATAAAAAAAGGTAAGCAGCAAGCAAGACAGCCAAACATCAGGCTGTCATGAATAAACCAGAGGAGAGAGTCAGTGAAAAGCGGGCAGGAATTCAGCTGCGGTGGCGCACATCCATAAAACATGCCCCATTGTGACAGTGGCACAGGCTTTATCAAATCTTCATTTTCTGTCCTCCATTTAATAGAGCTCCTACACACTAATTTGAGCCAAATGGGAAGAAAATAAGCAGGAGTATTAAAGCAAATGGCCATTCCTAGAGGAGCATCCAGGGCTTTCCTTCTTGCAGCCAAGGCTCTCCTATTTAATATTTACCACTGTGTCCTGTTCATGTCGATGATGTATGCAGCACACACTGGGAAGCCTGGCTTTTACTGTTAGCCACCCACTTTCAGCTAAAAGAGCACTGATGTCGACATGCATTATCAATGACAAAAAAATAGAGGAAGCAAAACAAGTTTCTTCCAGCAGATCAAAGCTGACATGAAGTAGCGGGGGCAACTCAACAGCATGTTTGTTTACAGTCTAGCCTTAGCATACGAAGCGGCAGGAGAAAAATAGATCTGTTTAGCACATGACAGCTTCCATCAATCAGGTGTGAGCTCTGGAAGGGAAGACAGTGGTGGAATCAAAGAGGCCTCCTGTCTGTCGCCTCCACCACTGAGCCACACTTGACTCTCTCAGGCAGGTAGCGTTTCACCCCCCCCCCCCAACATCTGACTGGGTCACGCTCTCCTGGGAGTGCAGCTCGCTCCAACACAGCACACACTTTCTTTAACAATTCATTGGATGGAATGAGACTTACTCTTGACATTCTCCCAAGTGGCAACCTATATGTGAGATGTTAATGTATGTGATGTGTATGATAGAATTTTAGCACATATTTATTCACAATGGATGTGCATGTTTTAGGAAAAACGCATATCACGTTTGACAAGTACAAGTAAAATATTCCATTATTGACCATCTAAGTGTGTGTGGTATGTGACTGTAAGGCAAAATGTTTTATTTATAGTAGTGATTGGTATGGAAAACCTTTAATGTAATGATCCAGGGTATTTTTTATCTGTTTTGTCACTCTCTATTGCCCTTTGATAAACATTAGTAATTGAACCTATACACTAGTGTTATCACGATATTGAAAATTCTAACTTCAACATATTCCTTTGCTATTATTATTAAAGGTAGTGAAGCAAGGCTCCCAAAATAAAATTGACTATTTGCTTAGATATAAATAAAGTACTGATCATTTAGTATTGTTAAATGATAGATTTAATTCAATCCATTATATACACAGGGAAAACATTTTGTGTGTATGATTTTTTTATTGTCTAAAACCATGTTTTACCAAATGGTTGAAATGGCCTTTTATGGTAAAAGAAGTAGTTTTTTAATTCAATGAAAAATTTAAAAATATTCACTGTTAATACCATATAGTTAATGATAGGTCAACAAAAATTAGGTGAAAAAAAATATATTAATATGATTGAAATCCACCTGGCTGTGCACAGCCTAACCCTAACCCTGTGGTAACAGAATATGGTGCAGCTCCATCTTTCAGTTTTGTTTTTCCAGTTTGTTTTCAAAAGTCTCACTGACTCACTTGATATATTTAACCCCTCTGATAATGAGACCCATGGCCACTAACACCTCTCTGCCAGGTGGGTTATTGACTGCAGGACCTTCACCAACATGGATGTCAAAGAGATATTTTGTCATTTTGTAGCAAGTGGAGGTTTTGAATTTACTTTTGCTTCATGTCTGCCAAATGGACATTATAGTTTTTGAATATTCCAGCTTTAGTTTTTAACACTAGTGTTAACTCCTCTGTCTATTTTGAACGCTATATGTTACTGTTCTGGAGTTGCAATCTTACTTGTGACTGCGTATTCAAGTTCAGCACAGTAATAGGACCCAGGAAAAATCTCTCTGGTTTTGCATGCTTCATAAACACATGGCCTAATTAATACTTAGAGTAATCTACTGAAATAAGTTTCAAATTTTGTCACAAACTTTGCCCTCGAAAATACAAAGCAATTAAAAAAAAAGGTTGGGCTGAGGAGAAATCGTTTGAGAGAAACATACACCCCACAGACCCTTAAATCCACACCTGCCCCTGTTAGGACAGGATGAAACTTTATTACAGGCTTGGTTTGTCTTATTAATGACATTCGCCACACTTGCCACAGGTGATATAGGCAGCCGCTTAGGGTGCCATCCCAAGGGGGGTGCCGAAATTGCAGCCAGCTAAAAAGTTCCATTGAATCATCTCAGTCTGAACAATGCCTGATGCGGGAGTCAAGTGGATGTCAGAGGACCTTTTTACCCAGCCAAAAAGCCATTGGAATGTATAGAAAAGTATACCTACTCCCTCCTATGTAACCCACCAATCTAGTGCATCCACCTCATAAACTACCTCTACACCTCTGAGTGTATGTGGAGGAAAAGAAAATGAAAGGAGGAGAGCTCATAAATGTTAGATCTAAGCAGCCGGTGGCTGCAACAAACAGTTCACAGAGGTTACACTGAGTTACCCTGTGATGTGTTCAAGCTCTATTCCGTAAAAAATTCAGTTGAATCATAACGTTCTCATGACGTGTTCAAATTTAATCTTGTAAATTGAAGTTTTGGCGAGAAACTAGAAAAAATATATGTGTTTTAAAAAGAAATTTGTTGATGTTTTCACAGCAAAATAAAATAGATATTAGAGAAGGAATTAGAAAGTTAGTTTTTATTTCACATTACCACATATTGTCTACTGATAAAGTTAATTTGTAATTCTTTTATTGGCAATTGTCAGATTTATTTGATTAATATACACATTACTAGAAATGAAAGCATATTAGCACAAATTATTATCGCCCCCCCTCCTTTTTTTTTCTAGTAAGGTGTGTGTGTGTGTGTGTGTGTGTGTGTGTCTGTGTGTGTGTGTTTGTGTGCCCACTGTCCACAACCTACAGAAATCACAACCCCAGATAAAGTGTTAATCTCCCAAGCATGACTTTTTCTTCTGAAATGAGTGCCTTCATGCAGCCTGTGGGGAAGATCCTCTTCAGTTTTTGTCTATTACAGTAATTAAGACACGACGGGACAGCACTTGAGAAAAAAGTGACACCTTAAAGGTTTTTCATTTTCATCAAACCTGATGATTTTTGTGTTTCTTCAAGATGTTTAAGCTGCACTTTCAGACACACTGGAACTATATGGCAGTGATTACTCAGCACAAGTCTGCTTATTAGCTGGGGGAGGCGTTAGCTTCTGGGGCTGCTGCAGTAAAACTAACTATATAAGCCATTTGGTATGGCAGAACAGCAGTGTAAGATGGATTCTGCTGTGTTCCGAAGGGGAGAGAAACCTTGATGAATACAGCTTTTGGAGCACCTGCTAAACATACAGGTTGTTAATGTTTTCCCATTATATACCAACAGACAACGTACATATGTGTCCAAGTCTTCGTGTATGCAGCTTAAGAGGCTACTCTTAAGTGCACATTGCATCATTGTTGCAATAATTACAGTGAGGAAGGAAGTCATATGGTGTAAAATGATTGAGGAATGGGACCAGAATTACATCACTCTATTCTTGTTCACAGTGGAAACAGAAAATTATTTTTGCCAGCAGAACAGCACAGACCACCACCCACCCAGAGCTCCTTTTCCATCCCAATTACTGCGGGAGCACATGGCAGCACTGACATGTGAAAGCACAGCCTTCGGGAGGGCAGTGGCTGTACAGTGGACTGCTGGATTAGAGTGCTGGTTTCATCTTCAGCACAGGGTCCACTATCAGCCTGGCCTGGAGAGCTGTTGACTGACGAGTGTGTGTGTGTGCCAGAAAACACCATCGATCCCCCAAATGCAACACTGCCCGCCTGCAAACTCCAAGAGCACCTTGCAGAATGTCAATTCTAAAACTCTTGTCTTTTTCAATGAATGCACAAGTCTGTAACCTGGCTCCCACAAATTGGATCAGAATCAGTGGAGGTTTTATTCCTTCTGGCAGTGCCTGGAGCCCAGTATTTCACTGCAACAACTGTCAGTCATGGGGAGGAACAGAGGTGCACATTTGGACGGGGGGATTTGTTCCTGCTTTTAACTCTGCATGTCTCTCTTCCCAGTGCAAGCCACTTTTGAAGTAGATTACCAGCCAGCTCCTCTATATCTCCCAGAGTGAGGCCACTTGCCAGTGTTTTATCAGTATTTGGATTGTCTCGTCCTTCTTACATTTATTACTGTCTGCGTCACTGCGCTGTACATCTGGTGGCGTTGCCTCCAAAGACACTAATTCCTCACTGCAGAGACGGTGATTAGTTTTGTTGTGGATCTTTATAAAATCAAGAAGACTCTACGGTTGGTTGTGAAACTAGCAGGACATTAGAATACCAATATATATAAAATTAAATCAAAAAGCATACTATTGATTTTGCACTATACTCACACTACACCTGTAAAATAGACAATAAAACAGCCTGTCAGCCCCTGCGAGCTGTTTTGAACCAGCTATTGATAATTGTCAATGAATGATTTATAAGTGTCGAGTGTCTTACGAATGCTCGACTAGTTATAAACTAAGGGTTATAATGCATTTTAAATACCAACACTCATCTATACAGACTACAACAACCAACTGCAGTAGGAACTGTCAGTGTGCTATAATAGTCAAGGCAGCATCATAAGTTATCATGGTATGTGTTAAGTAAAGTGAGGTACATACTGATGCATTTATAAGAATCTATGCTGCATTGTGACAGACTGATGCCTACCATGCACTTGAATACTTTGAAAATTAATTTAAAAGACTGAAGTCTGACACCCACTCACAACTAAAGACAATGTGTCAGAAGTCAGAGAATTGTTAGCTACAGAATCAGATTTTGAAAGGGGAACTTTCAGGTTCCCTGTGAGAATGCCAGTTGAGAAAACATATTTTAACCACCTAAAAAAGTCCTACTTCAAAAAATCAATATCAGTTCGGTGTGTGCTTTATTGAGTATTTTCACCCTAATGCCAGAATGAATAATGGAGTCGCTGGTCTACCACTGCCTCAATCAGTGATTTTTTTATGTTATTGTGTGACTTTGGTGTTAGAAAAGGTTAGTTCAGATCCACTAAAGTCATACAATAACACAAACTAAATCACTGATTGAAGCAGCAGTGGACCAGCAGACCCTGTGTTCAGCGAGCTAAAATTACTTTTCAATCAGAGAGAGCTGTCTGATGGATCATGCTGACTGACATCTATGGTATGCAAATACATTTACTATGGATAAGTACCAGTGGTGCAATGTAACAAAATAATAATACTTTCACTTAAAAAAATCCAAACTATGCCTTTAAATGCATGCAATCTTAAAATTTGGTTTCCAAAGTCTCACGCTGTGCATGAATCTCACAAGATCGGCAGCTGTGATGTAGTTACTCCATTTAATTTGTGGCGGCGGCAGACTCTGAGTTGAGTACCCTGAGAACACAAAGCATAAGTTTTCCTTTATCTGGAAACCATTGTGTTGTTTTTCATTGCGGGTGACATTTCAAAAGCTATCTCCCTCAAAGTTCCAAGTTCACCTATCAAGCGCTGCCCTTACCAAGATAGATTAGGTGACAATTTGTTGAAAATGTCATCCTGTCTTCCAATAACACTTGTACACATGTGGGACTTAAGGGACTTACAGGTGTACAGGAAACTCATACTGAGCTGAATCAACTGAGGGATGAATGTAATGTGACAGCAGTGTGGCATTCCAGGGAAGCATGGCAAGCACGCACACAAGCCGAAGTTCTGAGGTAGTAAGGGTTCTACTTGTACCAGAACTAACATCATGATATCAGTAATGCTGATCGACTGGAGCCTGTTTCTGACCGATCTTTTTTTCAGTGCTCATTGTAGAGTCGGTCCTAATTTTAGCTTTGTCACCCACCATTTGCCATGTAGTTTACAAAGGGGAGCGAGGACTGATCATCACAGTATAAATAAAAATCTGAAATTTTGGTCAAACATCATTAGGCTCTCACGTAGTTGAAGCAGAGCCATGAGTCAATTCTCCAAGGTCAGAATTTTTTTTCCTTAATGAATCGTACAATGCATACCAGGGCTGGGCGATATGACAAAAAATATTGTCTGTCAATAAAAAAAACACCTGTCATTTCATACTATGCGTGATCGTTTATTTTGTTCAGTCCACTTGGCCGAGGGGGCATCTACACAATGCACGGCACCAAAACAAAAAAAACATGGAGGAGCTGAAAAGTAAAACTGAACGTGGGGATTCATCACAAGACACTGACCCCGACTGGCCAATTCAACAAGTCAGACACAGAACTAAGGGTGGGTGAATATACGTATATACTCGATTCTTGTTCCACATGTGATGTATTAATTGATCACGCGCATCGAGTATAAATCTTTCTTGTTGGTGCAGCCACCGTCATGAGAAGCGCTTCTGCTTTTCATTTCCTCTCTCTCCCACAGTTTTTAGCCTCTCACAGACACACACACACAAAAAGCAGAGCTTTTGCAGAACTCCAATTGTGACTATTTAGTCACATTTTGTGACCACGAAGCACCAGTGCGACTTGGAAATCAGAATCAGAATCAGAATCAGAATCACGTTTATTGGCCAAGTTCAACAAATAAGGAACAAGGAATTTTTTCCGGGTTGGCAATGCTCACAGTACAGGGGAGGGAAATAAGTTAGGGATAAGAAAAATAGAAAAAAAGACAGACATAGACATGTAATTGTATTTACAAAAGGAAGAGATAGAGAATATATGCAAAATGTACAGTATGTAATTCAAAAATATACAGTATGAACAGTTTAGTGCAAAAAACACTGTGCATGAGGTAGTATAAATATATATATATATATATTTGTTGTTTGTTGGTTTTTTTTGTTTGTTTGTTTGTTTTTGTTTTGTTTTGTTTGTTTTTCTCTCCTGACACTCTGACTATTTACAGTTCATCAGAGTGACAGCCTGGCCAAACAGGATCCTTGCGTACGACCCAGGGGTGTCGAGGTATTGCAGGATGTAGTGAAGTCCCATGTTGACTGCATCATCCGCCGACCTGTTTGCCCGATAGGCAAACTGCGGGGGATCCAGCAAGGGGCCTGTAATGTCCTTCAGGTGGCTCAACACCAGTCTCTCAAAGGATTTCATGATTACGGATGTCAAAGCAACGGGCCTGTAGTCATTAAATCCTGTGATGGAGGGCTTTTTGGGGACCGGGATGATGATGGAGCGTTTGAAGCAGGAGGGCACTTCACACAGCTCCAGGGATCGGTTAAAGATCCGGGTGAAGATGGGCGCCAGCTGGTCAGCACAGACTCTCAGGCAGGAGGGAGACACAGAGTCAGGTCCTGGAGCCTTCCTGATCTTCTGTTTCTGGAACAGGCGACGCACATCCCCCTCCCAGATTGTTAGTGCAGGCAGGATGTTCGAGGTAGGGGGGATGGGGGGTGCAGGTAGTCCTTTTGTGGGGGTGAGAGGTGTGAAAGGTTGCTGTTCAAACCTGCAGTAGAAGTTGTTGAGGTCGTTGGCCAGTCTGGGGGTTTCTACAGGGTGGGGGGATGGGCTCCTGTAGTTTGTTAGGTGCTTTTTAGGCAAGCTTTTCCACGCTGACGCAGAGTCGCTGGCTGAGAGGCGATTTTTTAGCCTCTCACTGTAGCTCCTCTTAGCTACTTTGATCTCCTTGGTCAGCTGATTCCTGGCTTGCCTGTACAGGGCCCGGTCCCCACTTCTGTAGGCCTCCTCTTTGGTCTGACGCAGCTTCCTGAGGTTGGCAGTGAACCATGGTTTATTGTTACTGTATGTGCAGAAGGACTTGGTCTGCACACACGTCCTCACAAAAACTGATGTATGATGTCACAGTGTCAGTCAGTTCGTTCAGGTCAGTGTTTGCAGCTTCAAACACCCCCCAATCAGTGCAGTCAAAGCAGGCCTGTAACTCCAGCTTTGACTCTGTTGTCCATTTCTTCACTGTCCTCACCACAGGCTTGGAAGTTTTTAATTTCTGCCTGTATGTGGGGATGAGATGAAGCAGACAGTGATCAGAGAGACCTAAAGCTGCACGGGAGATATAACTGTGTTATAACTGTGTAACAGTGGTCCAGAATGTTTGTGTCCCTGGTGGGACACTTGATGTGCTGCCTGTATTTTGGGAGTTCGTGGGTGAGGTTCGCGCTATTAAAATCCCCCTGAATGATGATGAGTCTGGATGTTGTTTCTCCACGTCTGTTATCTGGTCGGCCAGTTGTTGTAACACGTTAGTTACACAGGCCTGAGGTGAGACGTACACTCCGACCAGAACAAACGAGGAAAACTCCTGCGGTGAATAACATGGTCTGCAGTTTATGAAGAGTGTTTCTAGGTGAGGACTGCACGACTTCTTCAACACTGTGACATCTTTACACCAACCTTCGTTTATATAGAAGCAGAAAATCTCAGAAAAACTCTCTGGGTCTATGAAATCCGGAGAGAAAGTACCAGTAGTGGACTGTCTAATGTTTAGAAGTTCTTCTCTGGTGAAGGTGACCAGAGAAGGGCAACAGAAGACCGAAAAAGAACACAAAAACACACAGAGTACTAGAGAGCAAAGTACCGAGGCAGCCATCCGCGGCGCCATCTTGGATGAATAATCTTTGCAATATATGAACTTGGGAGCTAAGAGTTTGTTTCCAGCTCGCAGTGGATGAATCTTCACACTGCGTTTCCAGTTTAACTGTCTGCTAACATCGAACTGTTGACCGGAAGCTTCAAGTCCACAGCAAAAACATCAACACCTCTGGCCCAAGACGAGCCAGACCCTTCAAAATAAAAGCACCACAGGTTCTGCTTTGATTCATTTAATTATAGCAATACTTTATTTAACTTTATTATAACATTACTTTATTTAGCTTTATTTTATGGCAGTAGCTACTTTATTTGTAACTGTAGTTAATTTAATCATTTTGTATTTTAGTAGTTTACGGTAGTTTAGAAAATATTTCCAAATATCAAGATATATATTATGTATCGTGATATAGCCTAAAAATATTGTGATATTATTTTAAAGTCATAATGGCCAGCCCTAGTGTATACCCAGCTAATCTATTGGAAATCAAAGCTTAGACTGACTCACTTCGGCATAAATGGATTTGTAGCTCTTTTTGGGACATCTGTCTCTACAATACTTTGAACTGTTCCTCCACTGGCAAACAAATTGATGGGTGAGGGCCCCATCTGTTTCTGCAAACCAGGAGCGCACTGACTGCCAGCTACTGAATGTAGTAGTATCTCATACAGCCCCACAAAAATCCCCAAATATCCCTTTAAATAGGGTCCCCAATCAGAGTTGCTGCTGGCCATTTGGATGCCCTAAGCATAATTGTGTAAAACTAAGGTTTTTTTTTACAAATTCCAGCTAGCACAACGTGTCACTACTTGGACTGAGAGTTGTTCCTCTACCAAGCCTTCCTCTGGCTAATGTCCGGTCACAAGAGAATAGAGTGGATGAGTTGCGAATGAGGCACACTCAGCAACAGGGGAGCAGAGACTGCTCCGTGCACGTCTTCACTGAGACATGGTTGACCCCTGGCATCCCTGATCAAGCTGTTGAACTGGATGGACTGACCTTGTTGGGAGCCATAAGGACACAAGACTCTGATGCAAATTCAAAAAATGCACTGCATGAATTGAATGATGCCACCAGCAGCAACATGTCCAAAAAAACAAATGGAATTTATATAGTAGCTGCTGATTTTAATAAACTCATCCTTCAACTCCAGAGATGTAACAGGGTCAAGGACAAATGAAATCTTGTTTTTTAAACCTTCATGAAAAATTGATTTACAAATGGTCATTTTGTGGGGGAAGTGATCCTTTAAACGAACTATGATAAATACTTTTATTATCTTTTCTATCAACAATGTATCACACGACTGCATGTATATGTGATCAGTGTCGCTTGAAGTGGAACTCACTCCGAGCAACCCTTTTCACGACCCATGTAAAGAGTACAGCTGCAGGTGAATTAGAAAACCTGTTTTGTTTTTTTTTAAATAATCTACTGTCTTTAGGCACTGGTTTGTGTGCTGTGCTGTGCATAGGCTACTTTAACATTCACATTTCCTTCCCAAACAACTGTGGAATTTTTTGTCTGAAAAAAAAACAAAAAACATTCAAGTTCCATGAAACACAATAATTACAGTAATTTTAATGATGTGTTTTTAATTACAACTTATTTAAAAGACTTGAGGTGGCTGAATGTGAAAGTGTACCTGGGTGGGTAACTTCAGTCAGCTAGGTTGAATGGCGGTCAATTAATGTAATCTTGCGGCTCTTTTAGACTTTCCAAATGTTATCAAACTGAATGGATAATCTCTTGAAAATGAAATAAGTCATTTTGCGGAGGTTTTGTTGCTTACAAAAATTTATCCATTCATTTACAGACATCTCTTTCCCATTGTAAGTCAATGGGAAAAAGTCTTGCTGGGCCCCATGGCATCACATGACTGACTGTAATACCACTTTTTGGCACTGTTTCTAGGGTCCTGTACATGACCAGACAAAACAGAAGAAAAGGACCCTTTTGCTCAAGAGGAAGAACAACAACTACCAGAATGCACTGCACATCACCAGACCAATTAACGCTCCCACAGGTGGGTGATGTAATGTGTTAACATTCTAGTGTTACAGTTAAAGGGTAATCCAAAATATCGCTGTGTTCGAAATCACCCCCTATCACGGATGTAGTGCACTATATAGTGTGTTCGCCATTTTGTAGTGTTGTTCAAATTCTCCGCGATTAATTTCATCCACAATGTAGTGGACAAGAAAACACCCACAATGCACCGTAAAATTGAGTGAACAAGCAATGTACACTATTTTGTGCTCCGTATCCCACAATGCAATGCGGTCGTGTTTTGGAAGAGGAGAAGAAGGAGACGATGGCCGCCGCACCAACCGCCGCTTTTGTATATAAATTTAAGTAACATTACAATATACACATTTGATGCGTGTAATACTTCAGTGGCGTGGTTTTATGCCTTTTAAGGGTTGCGAATTGTCATAACGAGCGGATTTGTTGGTGGAGAAGCATCCGGTTTGTTTTTGTATCTGCGAGCTAACGCTAACGCTAAGGCTAATGCTAGGGCTTGCCGGTAGTTGCAGCTCTAGCTAGGAGCAGACACCCGCACACCCGCTCACATCTGATCATAGCGTTTTGTTCTCTTTTCCCAATTGGTGGTGTGTTAGAAAAATAAATGCTTTTCTGTTTCTTGTTCCAAGGGACTGATGAAGATGTTGAGAAGCTTATTAAGCTTCGTGTTAAGCACAACCAGCTGTTCTCCGGCCACAGAAATGCGGCTCTGCATGGATGGGATATATTCTAGTGGTGCATATTCATCAATAAAAGAAATTTCAGAATTCATATTTGTCATTCCTGATTGAACATTACATTTGTATTTTTTAGTGTTTGAGGGTACAGAAATTAGGGCTGCTACAGGTATTTATAGTTGAATAACCATGGCGCATCTGCTGACGCAACCACGTTCAGGAAATTACCGTGTAGTGTCCGAATTCTCCTCCTGTCGTTCCCTACATCGTATATGATGTAGTTCACTACATCATATACACGATGTAGTGGATAGGGAGTGAGTGAATGAGTGGATGATTTCGAACACAGCCTATGTTTCTGAAAACCTTTGAGGCGAGAAATGTGCAACGCAGTAACAACTTGAATACGATGAGTAAAACTCTAGAACAAACTTGATTTTTCTTTCAAAAAGACAGATGGCAGATTTGCCAAATGAGATACTGCAATGAGTCACCGAAGCTAGTGGAACAGAGAGTGGCCCTGACGTGATGTCATGACTTTGGCTCTCTCTTTATCTTAACAAGGCAGCAGGTGCTACCTAGCCAACTGTCCAGCTGGGTTGTGAGCTTAGATTATTACTCAGCATGTGTGAGCCAGTGCTGGCTAACTCTTGTTGGCCAGAATGAACAAAGAGTGTTTTTGCTCTTTGTGGAGTTGTGTCTCTTTTTTTTCTAAAGAACTCCAATAAAAACAGCATTAATGATAAAACTTCCACAATAATTAATTTGTTAAATTATTACCCAAATGATTGTTTGTGATTATTCATTATTACTTATATGTATTTGACCCTTTGAATCACGGGTGAAGTGGTTTGGTTTCTTTTAAAGAGATTTATTTAGAAGAAATGAGCCCAGAAATTAGCAAGAAATTTGAATAAATACATACTATTATCAGCAAATCAGAAGAAACGAGTTAAAAACAAAAAGAAATTAGCCAAAAAACTTCTTAAAATTAAAATAGTTCTGTAAAGTAATTGTAAATATATACGTATTTGTGATAAGTATAAAAATACAGTTGTCTGGACAATTTCCCCAGCTTTTTTAAAATATATTTTTAATGTACTAATTTCAGGCAGTTTGCTGGATATTTCTTGCCAAGTTGCTCGCTGCCTTTTTTCCCATATTACTGAATGACATCAAACCAATTTGCTCAAGGTTCAAAGGTTGAAATACTTGTGAAAGGCATTTGAATGCAGCACACACAAAAATAGATGTTGATCCAGGTTTCAAAGAGTTAATATTGCAACGTTTCGGAGTGCCATATAATCATATACTCAGATAAAAGGATTATATTTATATTCACTACACCAGGTAAAATATGTTATTGAAAGGCAATATTCCCCAATATGAAACCACCTTTTTGCTTCCCTGTTTGCACTTTGGCATCTATCCTGTGTTTTTGTGCAGAGGATCCACTTCATCCCAGCTCTGTCAGAGCATCCCAGAGATGGCCTCATGGTGTTACAGTATGTTTTGCCCTTTCACATGTTGCCAGAGCTGTCAGTGTAGTTGAGGCCTGATGACTGTGCTGGGAAAGTCAGCACTGCTTGCTCTTTCCTGGAATTCAAACAAGCCTGGCAGAGCTTTAGTGCATGTTTGAGGTCCTGCAGGAAAATAAAATCTCCTCCACATAACATATAGCGGGGAGGGCTTTGCACTGGATCATGGATGCAGATGGTGTTCTGTCATACTAAAGATGAACTTCAGACACAGCCTGGTCTTGGGGTGAAAATGACTTGGTTTTGTAAGAATCTCTCTAGCACACTGCAATGTTTCCTTAGAAACTTTAAGTTAAGCTTGAGTTTGGTTCTGGCTGAGTTTTCAGAACTCAAGGGAACAAGTCAAGGTAACATTTTTATAGTCACAACGACTTTTATTGTTATTATCTAGTCAGTCTCTGTGTGTGTGTCTGTGTGTGTCTGTGTCTCTGTCTGTGTGTCTGCCATCATGGCACGTGGTCTTGGTCATGGGCGTATTACAGAACAGGCCTACCTGGCCCAGGCATGATGTATGCATGAAGTTACCTCCAGTCTTTCAAGTCACTAACAGGGCCCCAAAAGTCCTACAAAAGTAATAACTTTGAAATAGTCTTATCATTGATTATGAAGATGTCACATGTAAGAAACCGTCAGGATACATTTTGAGCATCAATTCTCTCAGTTTAGGCAGTTTAAGACTTCAACTCTGTGGGTTGACACCTACTGCAGCAGAAACTACCAAAAACTTGGCTTTGAGTACTCTGACAGGTGTTTATATGTTTGTCTACTACAGACATAAATCCTGTGGTAAGGTCACAAAATAGATTGTATGCATGTATGTGTAATGTATTTCCATAAATTTTAGCAGGTTTGAATTTTTCATGAGGCCAGTAAACTGTAACAGATAGTAGTGATATCTAAGTATTTTGCCAAAAGAAATCATTGGCATAAAACCCAAATAATACCTAAAAAGTGTAGACTCTCTGCCTTGCCTTTGGATAGTGTTCAGACGATGTAGAGTAAATAGTCTCTTCTACAGTTAAATCAGAAACTGGCTTGGAAAAATTACAGACGGAAAAACTAGAGTGATCCTTACGATCAGGGATAAAACTGTAACAACCTCAGCTGCTGGCTCAATCAAAACTGAAAAAAACGTGCATCTCTTCTTTGTAGCGAGCCAGAGAGCAATAAATTTAGAGACCACACTGGGAATCCTCCACCAAATATGGGTTGAAGCAGAATTTCCCATTAGATAAAGAGATCTTGTGAATTATAGAAATTATTTCATCCATATTGTTTCAGTAAATTTTGACTTTTCAAAACTATGAAATTACTATGAATTTCACACCAAAACTGTTAGATAATTTTGCAACCTTCATCAGCAGGAAACATGGCTACTGATTCATTTTAAGTAATTTGTAATTACTTATAGGCAGATACTTAAAACCTAAAATTTGTCAAGGAAAAAACATTTTATTCTGCTTTTATCTCATTTATAGAAACACTGAGCTGGCGAGGCACGTTTGTGTTTAGTGTGGGAAATTCCTCGACGGAAGCGCTTGGGTCCTCACTGCATCACTGTCGTGCCACAGTTTAACACCCTTTCGTGTAGTACTGCTTAAATGAGATCTTAATAAAAAAGAGTGAAAACCTGTTCGGGTTGATCTGCATATCACTTTATGTTTTAGTTCTTGCAAACTTTATATCACACAGGCCCAACTAAATTAATATTTATGGCTATGCTCCTGCCTAGAACACTGCATTAGGCTACCAAATATTACCAGTAGAGTTTCAGGATTCAGAATCTTTAACCTAATACCAATGGCAATGCCCATAGATAGCACCAATGTATGACCTGCCGTCCACCTTGAAAATTTTGCTTGCTATATGGCACTTTGTGGAGTAGAAATAAATGCTGCCAGCAAGAAAAGCAAGGCAGCAATTATGTTTTGTTCAGAACATACTACCTTTGTGTTGAATGAAGAGGTAATTTCTAGGCAACGAGGTCTGCAAAGGGCACACCAGCTGTGTCCCACAATGACCCTTTTATGGCGCATTAGGACTTATTCAGGCTAACATGTAGGTGTTTGACTCAATGAACTCCTTTTCAACCCTTTGTCAAGCTGATATTAACCATCAAAGTCTAAGTGGAGAATTTAAAGGGGTTTACTGCAAAAAATAGAGATGTAGCAGCCTAATCCCTTCAAGCAGGTTAATCCCAAGAGCCCGATGCATTCTTAATGTTAACATGACAGAGTGAGCCTGCAGCAGCATGAGAAAATAAAGCCGCTTTCTGTAAAGATGTACCGTATGACTGAAACTCGGTCGTTATAATGAGCATAGCGTGGGCAGGCTCGCTGTGACATGACTGTGGCAGAGACATCTGTCAGACCTCACCACTGCTGTTCCTTCACAAGCCTGAACCCTGCATCTCCATTGTTCTCGGCCGCATCCGCTACTGAGAGGTGAATTGTATTCTGGGAGGTGTTCTCCGGGGGAATGCAAGGAAAACAGGATTACATCTATGAGCAGTGGTTTAAGTGACTAGCACGCCCTCATGCATATGCCCTTTGAAAAACACATCTGATCTCTCCTCCCTGGACAGTGCTGCTGCACCCTGTTCGCTTTACAGATTGTAATTTAAAATATTGTTTTGTGGTTTAGCCTGACCTTAGCAGCAGCAGCAGCAGCAGCAGCAGCAGCAGCAGCAGCAGCAGATGAGCAGATTGAATTCTGAAATTGTATTGTTTTGCATTTAACCGTAATACCTCGGCCTGTGAACACAAGGATAAGATGTTTTGTATTTGTTCTGGGGGACACACCCTGGCTCCAGGCAAACACACCACCCAATCATCAGTACAAAAAAGGTTCATCTAAGAGCAATCTCCCAGCCCGAGCCATTCAGTCCACTCCTCTAATACACTAATATCTCACAGATATGCATCATCACACCAAAGCTGCTATAAAATGCGTTTAAGCAAATCCCCGCTAGAAAAGCTAAATGGCTCTTTAGAATGATTGCTCCCATTTCTTACAGATCAGATGTGTATATTTAGTCAAGAAATGCGCTTTTCACTGAGTAATGACCACGTTAAAATGGTTGACTTTGTGGTTCTAAAGGCAATTATCAGCCGCTGCACGCCAACCCGCAGAGATATGAAGGCGACTGTTCTTCCAGATATTTCCTCAGTGCCAACATCACAGGGGAGCTATTCTAAGGAAGGCAAGCCTGATGTTATGGCCATAACAATCAAATTGGTTTACCCCCCTGAAATGTAAAAGGGTAAACCACCTCTAACATATAGGGGTCATAGTTAAAAAAGATCATATTGTACTTCCACAAGAAGATCATTTGAAGAAGTGGAAAAGTAGCAAATTTAATTTAAGAGGATGACTTCAAATTCAAATCACCTACGAGAAGTCAGCAGTATAGTACAGATTTTTGCAGGTACATTTACTCCAATACTTGTAATTATGCATTGCCTTTTTTTTCTTTTTGAAATGTTTGGTTTTTGATCCATGTCTACATACCTCTATGGGAGTATAAACTAGCATATGCTGTATGGGCAAAGGCACACATTCACACAAGAATGCTCATAGTTACCCACAGTTCAAGACTGCAGATATATCAGATGATCATGTTCTGTAAATATCATTAGCAGTACAGAAACCATGCCTAACTTAAACACCACTTTATTTGCATGTAAGTGTATATGTATAGTATATATATATACACTGTATGTATGTGTGTATACATGTAAAATGAGTGTAGACATGAATAAATAAAAAATAATTTTGACAGTTTGTCTTGTTTTTTAGTGATTGTGAAATTGATTGTTACTGTGCATACCACACAAAAAATAAAATGGAATTTACAGTAGTGAAATGTCACAGTTTCACCCTTTTTTGTTACTTTAAACTTCTACTTCAGTTTTTCTGAGAAAAAAAAAGTACTTTTCACTCCAATGAATTTATTAGTAAGCCTTAGTTATCAGTTGCTTTGCAGGTTAATATCTTACATACCAAAGCTGTAATAAGCTTAACAATAATGTATAAGATAATTTATAGTGTAGTGACATTAACTCCCCCTCCACCAGCTCAACATTAAACAATATTACTCACACTTACTATTTAAAAACTTTTAAACTTACTATTAATTAATTAATTAATTAAATATTACTCACAAATTAAGCCATCACTAATATTCCAATAATACGACACATAATACAAGATTGACAATAGACATACTGATGTGTAATGAGCATGTGAATTACTTGAGGTACTTAAGTTAAAGTAACAATATTCCATTTAATAATACTAGTATTGTTAGAATACAGGTATTATGTGTAAAATGCTTTTTCCACAACTGATGACTTAATAAAACTGTTTTTTAAAAACAACTATTTCATTGGACACATATTGGCCCCCTCAAATCAGCTCAGAAACTTTATTTTTTTACCTTTTTCTATCCAACAAAATCAATACATCTTACATAGTCAGCATCATCAAATACTGCACTGTTTAGATGAATTATAGAGGAAGTTTAATCCCAGACCCACAGAGCGAAGGCCCTCAAAAAAGAGACAATTTAGTCAAAAGTTGCAGCAGACTTAATTAATGTGTGTGAAAGCAGTCCTGCATTTCAAAGTGTAAACTTCCAACAGGGGGAAGTCTCACCTGTCTACCACAGAGACACATCAAGAGCCAAATGAAAGTGTACCACATCAAAAGTGCTACAGTACAAGTGTGCTTTCCTTTTGATGGGACACAGTATGCCTCAAAGAAAAACCTCTCCAAACATAAGGAATTCCTTTTCCGCATCGACTCTTCTTTTGTGTTTACATCCTCCTCATGTTCGATACATGACGGAGGGTGTGGAATATTTATCCGTCCCATCTGACATTCTTCGTCGACCCAAACCATCAATGGAACGCGGTGGAGGGCAGTCAGAGCACGGCAACAGCAAAGCCACAAAACCTCCGGAAGTCTCAGCAAAAAGCAGATGAATTAAGATTGCTTTTACTTCACTGCAACTGGTTTACACTTCAACATGTGTCCCTTATGTCAATCAGTTTCTGATGACGTTCCTCTCTTTGATGTTTTGTTTGTTTGTCATTAACAGTGGTTCAAATCATTATGTGTAATGTGAAAAACTCAATGAGAAATACCACCTTACTCGGCCGTCCCGTCAGACGAACAGAGCAGACAATTTTAACTTAATGCTTCGGTCTTCCATCAAGCGGAAGTTTGCTCATCTCAGCCCTGTTTCCAGCTTAAATATGTTGCTCTTTTCAGCTAAAAAAAAAACTGTGATAAACTGCCAAAAAGTTTGCATCCCAAGTTGTCACATATTGCCCCTTTGCAGTGGACTTCTGCATCTGCATATTAGGGGGCATTGGGTTTTATGTCCCCCCCCCATCCAAAATCAAAGATGGAGGGGCATAAGCTTCAGCATTGGCCTCCTTCAGTATGAGGTCACAGATGGCATTAACAGCAGGCGGTGACCAACCTGTTCTGAATGATGCTTTGCTTTGCCCGCTTCATTTTCCAATGTCGCTGCCACGCCCTTTATTCAGACTTCAAGATGGCTGCCTTATC
Source organism: Plectropomus leopardus (assembly GCF_026936395.1). Classification (NCBI taxonomy): domain Eukaryota; kingdom Metazoa; phylum Chordata; class Actinopteri; order Perciformes; family Serranidae; genus Plectropomus; species Plectropomus leopardus. The sequence goes on from NC_142179.1 coordinate 35,033,116, forward strand.
ATACAATAGCTATGCGCCCTTTGTTTGCTAATGTTAGTGAATGAAACATGTTTTCATTTTACCACTCTACTGGTAGCAAGAATGTAATACGAGACTTTATATTGGTCATATTTCATAATCTTATTTAGATCAATTATATTTCACTTATTGACCTATTAATTATTCATCGATAAATATGCTGCCTTCACGTGCTTCTCGAAAAAATATCGTATTACCGTTTATACTAGTCAAGAGCACATGAACCACCCTCCAAAAATTAAATTATGAGTGGGAAATTGGAACATTTTGATGATACCAGAGTTTCAATAATACGGTAATAAACTTATGTATTGTATTATTTTGTTCCTTGTAGGTATCATTTACTTTTAGTAATTGCACATTTTAATATATGCATCTATTGCAAGCAAGCACATTTTTAGCTATAAACCATGCCAAGTTAGTATACTAATATTGATAACAATATTTTGTAACATAAGTTGCTGACTGGACATCATAAATGCATGAACATGGTGGGCAAAAGTCAATATTTGGTCAATGTTAAACTTTTTTATTATTTCACATATTAGACATACATTTTTAATCACGTGTTAAGTGTAATATGGTATTAATGTTAACTGCTGTCCATTCAGGCAGACCTAGATTATATATAAAAATATAACATATAGAATATATAAAAAATAAAATAATATATAAAAACATAAGTATACTGTTTTCTTTGTAGCTTCCATGTTGTTCCCACTTTACGACCTCAAAGCACACAAACACAACAAAGCTGGAAGAGCGACTCCCCAACTCAGAAATTACGACCATCAGACATATGAACGCAGCAAGAGTTATCATCCCTTTTTCAAACCCCAAATCCATCTCTCTGGCTAAGCCTTTGTCCAAGTCTGCTAGATGTGTAAACAAACAATTGTGTGCTACCTCATTAGCAACTGTATAAGGTGAGTATATGTCAACCTTTTTTAAATTTGTTCAGATTTATTCTTTCAAATGTGCAAATGTTGTCAAGTTATTGCTGTCAAGAGGTGAACAATATCAAAGCTCTTGCAGAATCTGCATAAAATGGTGATAATTAGGTAAACATTTACCGTAGAAGGTGACGTGATTAAAAGATCTATTAGCCTTCTCCTCAATAGGGATGCAAATAATGTATAATTTACCCTGCTGCTAGATCTTGCCAAATTAGACAAGTAGACCATTTTCTGAAAAGTGGTATAAATTGAACCAGAGGAACATTCTAAGATTATATCAAAATTAATTATATCCAGAAGATTAAAAAAAAGAAAGAAAACAAGTTAATTTTTCATCTTTAAACAGCAGCTCCCTTGTTATCTTGTCAGCCGATGTGCCATTACCATTAACTTGCACGCGGGGAAATATGAAGGAGCAAACAATGAACATGACAAAATGTGAAATTCCCCAGCCTGTCTCAAGGTCTCATTTCCCTGGCAGCTGCTAGGGAGCAGGAAAGACAGATCCTCTATCAACAGCCTCTGGGAGGAGGGTTGCACAATTTCTTTCCCTAGCAATTTATCTATATTCAGTCAGCCTCAGTCATATGGAAGCTTTATCCCTCCAGAACGTATCCAAGAGACAAAAATATATAAAGAAATAAATAAAAGCTCCAACTGTGGAGTCAATTTAATCTCATTAAAAGAAAGAGTGAATTATTATGTGGGGTGAATTATGCCTGGAATGAATTACCTGAGCTCTTGATTGTGAGGAGAGCTGCTGTGTGTGGGTCACCTGTCATGCTGACACATTCACGTGCTCCATCACAGCAGCAATGATCCTCGTAGCTGCTACAGTCGAGTCACAGGCAAGTAATCTCCAATTCTAATAACATCCAGATTTGACTATATCCTTGCAAATGCTGAATAGAGCTCCATCATCTTACAAATTGCCAGACTTGAGATGATAAATTTCAGTGTATAATTTTACACTGAAAGACGGATGGACTTATTTTCACGTGCTGTTCTTACACTGCAGCGTTTGAAGCAGAATACAAGGGCTTCTCAGGAACACTACACCCTGATAAAGCACACTCACCGTACAGTAGATGCCCATGAAATATTGATTAAGTGAGAATGGCGTTAGCGTGAAACGAGGCATAATTTGACGTTGCTCAAATCACACAGCATTATATAATATGTCAAAACAATTGTAATCGTTCCAGCATTTTACCCATGGATGTATGAGGAGGACTGGATACAGCCTTAGAAGCAGGTCCCTGTTCATTCCTATGAAAGTTGCTCAGTGGTACATGAAACCAAAACTAGAAATACTGCCATGCTGTTGTATGCCTCCACGCACTACATCCATGTCTGTGAAAACACACATGCTTCCCACACGTGTTCACAGCACAGAAGATCTCTACAATCAGCACAGTTTCACGATCAGTGTCACCAATTCGGTATCTGACTAAATGTCTCCCCTTGTGTTTCTGAGATTTAACGCTGAATAATGGCCAGAAAAGTGATTTTTATCAGAACACTATGATGTCACCATTGACCTTTGACCTCTTGGATATACAGTAAATGTCAGAGCTGAATCGTTATATCCTATGAGACATTTATGTGAAATCTGAGACATGAAATCTTGAGTTATGGCCAAAAACATGTTTTGTGAGGTATCCATGAGCTTTGACCACCAGATTCTTATCATTTCATTCTTAAATCTAAGTGGATGTTTGTGCCAAATTTCAGGAAACTCCTTGCAACCCATTTTCAGACATTGCATTCACAAAAATAAGATGGATGCAAGGTCACAGTGACTTTAACCTTTGAATACCAAATTCAAATATATTGCGTTTACAAGAATGGTTGTCGATCCATATGGACAACCTGAAAACGTAACGCTTCCAGCTTCGGTTATCACTGACACAAAAAGTCCAACTTAAACTGCATTCTTACCAGAGCAAAAATGTATCATATTTCAACAGAATAATATTAAAAAAAATGGAAGAAACAAGCAGTCTGAAAAGAAGTTTCTCACTCTGTTTTTAAGCAAACGTTAATCTGTGGTGTGACAGCAAGTCACTCACAGTATTTAATGATAGCAGATTGATTTTAGCATGACTTCAAAAGTTAAACTCGTGATAAATCCATAATACCATAGGATGTATGACTGTGTCTAAGAAGACTGGATTTGAAAAAAGGTGCCTGATGTGTGTAGCTTGGAGCATCCAATGTTTGTTTTTAAAGGGGAACACCAAGGTATGTCTGAAACAGAAAATGTCCCCATATACTGAGGACATTCCCCTGGCTGCTCTGCTCTTTCACCATTAACTGTCGGCAGAGCAGCGCATCACTTTATACCCTATGACATCATAAATACTTTTAGCACTCTAGTTTTTGCCTTTGGGAGAGATGTGCTCATGTTTACTTATCCATTTACTGTACAGTAGATTCATTTACTGTAGTATTTATTTTATCATTTACTGTATTATACTGCTATTTTTACTACATTCATCCTTACCATATTATACTACGGTTATACTATTTACTATTGCAAATATTATATGACTATATTATTAGATTGCTATTTTTTATAATTTACTCATACTACCTTACTGTATTTGTAGTTTATACTATACTGCTGTACCAAATTTTTGCACTACTATTACATACCACTTTATATTTTATTACACTTGTATCCCACGCAGTTTACACCAGAATTTATTTTTACTATTTTTGCTTGTCTAATATGGCAGTAATGTTAACCCTTTGAAACCTGAGGAAATTGGTTTGGTTCTTTGACAAACGGAAAGGCAACAAGCAATTTAACATGACTTGGCCCAAAAATTAGCAAGAAGATTACTAAAAAATAAGAAAAAATAATAATAATTTAGACAGACAGACAGACAGACAGACAGACAGACAGACAGATAGATAGATAGATAGACATACATATAGTAATTATATATATATGTTTGTGTGTATTTATTTTGCACATTTTATTATATTACCCCTGTAACATGATTTTCGATATAAAATCATTTTAATTACAAATATAGTTTTCTGGACATTATTCCCTATTTTTGGAATCTTAACCTAACCCTAACCCATTCATATTTTATATATTTTTCCAAATAATGTTTTAAAAAGAACTCACCCCAATCTGCTCAGTTTTCAAAGGGTCAAATAGATTGTGAAAGGTGTCTAAATGCAGCACAAGAAAATTGACGTCGACCCAGGTTTCACTGGGTAAATCACATCTATATTTTCCTAAAGGTGGCATCATTTGAAGCAGGGGAGATGTAGGCCCCAGATTGACTCTCTTGGATCAAGTGGGCCACTTCTTCAACAATATGCTGCTCTGCTTACAGGGATAATCCCACCAAAATCCATGTTGTCTCTGATATTAGTAACATAGCTCATGCTAAACTGTCATAGATTGGTGGTACTCCATGGGCTCGCCACAAAGAACTTTTCAATCACAGCACTACCTTATTTTTTTTCTTTTCCTTGGAAATCCTGTTGAGGATGTTTGGACTCTGTAGCTGGTGCTCTGTCACTTCAGATGTAGTGGCTGCAAAACACAATTCTGGCAACTTCTTATGGGATTATACGCTGAAGCAGCACAGCCAGCAGCATAGTGAAATCCTATGTTAAAAGAGCACTAATTTTACATGTCAGTGTCAGTTTATCATGAGCTTGTCTTGAAGAGTAAAGTCTCATTTGGAAAAAAGAGGGGCTTTGCCTTTTCTGATGAAAAAAACATCACTTGAGCAGGTTTAGAAGCTGCCCCATCTGTGGAAGAGTCACACGAGGAAACAGCTTTGAAGGAGAGGGGACACAATTTTTTAAAAGAGTAAAAATGTAACGAGCAACTATCTACCTCTATGTTTCACATCACTGAGCACTGCTGTAATTGTTTTAATGTAAAATAAATATAAATATTTGAATAAAAGAGTAAAAATGTGTTGACTCACATTTAAAGTCCACGTTCTTGGCAATAATTGATTGCCAATATTTACACACATTCATAAATAGCTGCTACTTGTACCTGCAAATAGCCATCACCCATGGACAGATTATGAGATGATGACCATTATCTGTAACTGCTTATTCTTTACAGGATCTTGGGGCAGACCATTGACACAGATATGTAGATGGTGCCTCCAATAAGCCCTGCTCTTGCACTTGAGTAATCTCAGTTTGGGCATGGAGTCATTACAAACCTTAATTACAAACTGCGGCTGGAGTTTGAAAGAGTTTATTAAGCAGGGAGAGTGTAATGGAGTTACGAGGTAAAAAGAGCCATGACTTTTAGTAAGACGTATTTAGATATCAAATGTTCCCCAGCATTGTTTTACTGTAACACTGCTTTATGTCAAATAAATGCATTTTTTCATCCAGTTTAGCATGGTTAATGGCTCTGAATGCAACAATGCTATGTCTAATCAATGTATCCATAAAGCAGTGGTTCCCTACCAGTGGGTCATCATCTAGAAGTCAGTCTTGGGTCCACCCTGAATGGACTGCAAGTGACTCATGATTGAGTGAATTTTGAGAAAAAAAATGTATATATAAATTTTTTAAAGTAAAGTGAATTTCCAGCACATAGCTTTTATTTTGAAATGCCGTTTTTTTTTGTTTATTAGCCGATATGTGGTTTAAATTTAGCAAATTTGAATATGTGGTCATAATTAGAATGTATGGACCTTGAACTAATGACTGAGTAGAAATGTGGACCATGTGACTTGACCAGCCGAAGTCATAGAGCGCATTCAAAGAGAAACAATTTTTGAATTTTGAATTTCACGCAGACATTTCATCAGAATTAACCTAAAAAGCAAATATGTTGGGGAGCTCTGGTAGCTCACCAGGTTGAGCATGTGTCCAATGTACTAAAGCTGTGTCTCTTGCAGCAGCCTGAGTTGGATTATGACCCCAAGCCCTTTGCTGCAAATTGTACTATCTAAAAAAGGTCAAAAATCTTGAATAAATAATCGTAAAAACACAAACAAAAAACTGGAAAAGTGCACTTTCAGAACAGAAGATAGAACAAAAAAAAATCTATATCGAATGCATATCTTTGCCAGGCAGCTGCTGGGGCAGATCACCACCATTCTAGACAATTCTTGTAATTCCAGCAGAAATGTGCCTTATTACATATCAGAGGCCAATAAAAAATATGCACCTTTTCTAGTTTTGACAGAGATGCAGAGTGTTGCACAGAGTAGATCGAGTTCTATGTCACAGCCACTGGATGTGAAATACGGATACAATATAATAAAATTATGTGGAGTGCTTGGGACTGTCTGTGTGCATGCTTGGTGTTTGCTCTTTGTCCTCTGTGTTGCAGGGGGTGGGAGTGGCTTTCTGGTGCTGGAACTCTGGGCACACTTCCCCATCTGCGTCTCATCTGCATCAAGTCCTCACAGCTTAAATACTCCAGCCTCACGTCTCTTCAGTGCCAGATTGTTGTTTCACTTCACAAGTGGTAGATCGGCCATCTCTCTCAAGATTATTTCTTGTGCTTTTGGAAAAGTTTTTGTCTCGCGATTTTTGCTCATTGTGCTTTTTGTGTGTTCCTCCAGTGCCTCCCATCACCGAGCTCCAGCGCCGCGCCACCCAGCCCCTCACCGTCGTGCTCAGTCCCTCGCCTCCTACTGCACCTCAGGATCTCCACTACCCTCCACCTCACCAGCCTCACCATCGCTTCCAGCCTCACCAGCCACCTCCTCCTACACGATTCCTGGATCCTTTCCCCCAATCACCATTCCCTTCCTGACTCATTGCAATCATTAAAAACCCTGTTGATTGTTCATCCCACCTGTCTGTGTATTTGCTCAAAAATCTTTGATCCATGTCATTCACAACTGCACAACAAAGTGGAATATAAACAAAAAAAACCCCACAACAACAGACAAAAACCCATTTAACTACACAGGCTGCTTATGTACTCATGGCAGAAGTGCAAATATCAAGGAAAAATGACCACGCCAACAAAATCTGCAATTCTGCAAAATCTGGCAGGCAACACACTCCGCCTCGAGACACTCCAAGTGTGACACTTTGCATTGGACTGGACAAAAATGGATTGCATCTGCACCTAGTGGAAATGTCCCTCCCAGTTCCCTTACATTCAACATGGCGGCGAAGATAACAAAAAGGAGGACTAATACATCTGAGACCAAAGTAAGACCCAACTTTTCTATGGATGTCAGTTTTTAAAATACAATGAAGCCCAAAATGTGTCCTTCAAGAATTAAGCTTGTATTTTAGTAAAGAAGATTTCTGGAAAACTCCAAGTGGCAGGCAAAAAAGAGTGAGGAACAATAAGACAATATAAACCAGTCAGTAAAACAAGTTTTTAACAATTATGAATCACCACAACTAAGAGGTCATTTGAAGCATGGGAGATGCACACAGTCATCAATGTGGACATAAAATATTTGTCTGATTGGTCCAGTGGTTTGCAAGATTAGCTGCAGACAGACCAATACGTATAATTACACTCACATGCACACACACACACACACACACACACCCCCAAATGCATGATCCACTCCAGGCTTACACCGTGCAAAAAACAGATATTAACAATAACTGAACAGTTATAAAAAGATGAGTATTAAAATTGGATTTAGCCCTTTATTTCTTTTAAAACATTGGAGGATGGCAATGAGCAACTTCAGTAGAAATGACCCAGAAATTAGCAACAAGATTAGTAAAAATAAATTAATAAAAAAATAAATAAATAAAAATTACCTGAAAATTAGGGAAAAAAAAGGAGGGAGAATAAAATCAAAGGAGGAAATTACTTGAAAAAAGTGCTTAAAAGAGCAATAACTCTTCAACATAATTTCAAATATAAAATCATGATAAGTATGAATATGGTTTTCTGGGCATTTTTCCTAGCTTTTAAAAAATAATGACTTCCTAAATCTACAAATTTCTTGCAGTTTACAGAGCACTACTTGCCCAGTTGCCTGTTGCCTTTTTTGGCCAGCATAACAAAAGTGATGTCTATCCAGGTTTCAAAGGGTTAAATGATAATAAAATTATCTGTCTCTGGTGAGTCTTCACACTTTATTAGAGTACAGTACTAAATCACTGGAGTTGGCTTCCACTTTAAGATCTATCTTTAAGATAAGTAAAACTGTATTTCAGTCATTATTTTTTCGTTAGCAGAACTGCTGACAAGGTCAGAGGTCATTAAGTAATGTTCACTGATCACAGGGAACAAAACATTTCATGTAAAGCAAATACTTTTCAGCAAATACAAATTCCAGGAATGCACTGCAATATGCAAATGTAAATATATGTTACAAAGTCTTATTATTGGAAATTCCATTTCTGATCCGATGTAAGTATTTTCTCCAGGCAATATTAGAAATAAGTAGAAAAAATAGAAAATGGTGAGTGATTTGGTAAGCCATGCACCCTGAGCATCAATTAGCTTCTTAACAGCCTGGCTGCATAATTTTAGTTTAAACTGTGACCAGCGGCGCAGTAGCTCGCTCTGTCGGTGCACAAAACATTTCCCCACCCTCTGGCATCCACATTTTTCGCCCTAGGAGGCTAAAATTTGGCACGGACATCGCACTGATTGCAAATTCATGCTTGTTTCAGTGTAATTCATACGGAAGATTTGCACTGATGCTGTCAGACGCAGGGATAACGGTGTCTGAGTCACATCAAAAATGTGTCTCTCTCATACACACACAAACAGTCACCTCCACAGGCCTCGATAAATACAACAAAAAAAAAAACAACCACTGTGAAAATCAGTCGTGCTTCTCATCTCAGCAGAATCACCCGCTGTGATTCTGCATAAATCATCAGTCAGGACATTTCATGTGTCTGTTTGCTTTTAAAGTGAATAACTGTCCACATGGTGCAGCTTTGAGCCATTCCTGGAAATGAAAATATAGTAGGAGGTTGCCTTGTTATGGCGATGTTTTCTAATCAATTGGACAGCAAGTGAAACCGAGTGATTTTAAATTGATCAGAGCATGTGTTTCTTCATTCTCTGGAAGAGGTTGAGAAATGTGATGACTTTACACATCAGTCTGCACCTTTACATGCACAGTTTAGTCCAGCTGCGGTCATAGCTTGATTAGGACATACACTGTCCTTGTCCCAGAGTAAAAGCGTTGAATGGCTTTCAGTTTTGGGCAATGAGCAATTCAGCCACTTGCACTAAGGTGAGTTGGTAGCAATTTTCAAGACTTCCAATGACCACCGCAGATCGAATGCAACAAAGGGGCCAAAGTGGTCTAAAATACTTGAGTGCCACTAGAGCAACAATAATTTTCCAAAAGGCATATCGACAGAAAGTACATGTGATTTCAGAGACGGAAGAGTGAATGTCAGAATCTCAGTCAGCCAGAAAGCTGCAAACCATGATTAAACCATGCAGTTTACACCCAGCAACAATACACTTGGGCCCAATCCCATTTTTTATTTTTACCCCCAGCCCTTATTTTGGAGTGCAACCTCTCACCTCAGAACAGAGTTATAAGAAGTAATGGTTGAAATCTACCCCTTTGAAATGAGACAATCGTTCAAGATCCTTAAAACATTTTTTGAAACATTTTTCATGTTTTTTCCCCTTCTTCAAAATTTCAGCTAGAAATCATACAATGTTTCACATCTTTTCATTAGGAGCATTATTCACCTTTTAAAGCCAGCAATACAGTTCCACATCTTTTATATATTAGGAGTATTTTTAAACTTTTCTATGATATTCATATTAATTAAACACATTTCCACTTTTTCAACCACTCCTGTTACTTCACCTTGTTCTACACATTTAAATTAAGCAACTCAGTGAGGCATATGCCTCTCAACAAAACATAAAATATTACAAAGAAAAGTAACATTACTGGTATTATTCAACTCGTAGACTCAGCAACTCCGTTTAGCATCTGCAAAAGGATGCCACAATGCTTGTGATACCTTCACAACTGATTTGTTCACAGTTTATTTGTTCTTGTTTAAATACTTTTCTAGTAGTGTGGAACAAGGTTTTAAAACAAGAGCAACAGCAATATTTCACAAAAAAACAGGTAAAATAAATTAACTCCTACCTCACTGACCTGGAACACCGTACAGGTGGCTGAAGTCTAAATAACAAAGAGCAGAGATTAATGATGCAATCAGTGAACTTAAAACTGTGTCTGAAAGAGTCAAAATCACACATTAGCATACCTTGTTTCTTGGTTTGTGGGCCTGAGCAGTCACTCCAACTTCTAGTCCCTTGCTACACATGAAAACTCTGAAACATATGAAGCTATAAGTTAAGTCACAAGCAAGTCACAAAGTTTGCTTAAATCACTGACTTGAATATTTTAAAAGGAGCCTATCAAATCCAACCATCACCAGATAAATGCTTGCCTCAGCTGCTGTCTCTCAGCTGTGCATTTCAATGCAGGAGGGCCAGGTGAGCCTCCAGACCTTCTTGTAGACTTTGAGCTTCCCTGGGTCCTAGTGCTCAACCGCTGCTTCCTGCCACACCACATAAACAAGCCAACAGGTTAGCAGATTAGCAAAAAAAAACCCTTTATTTTGTGTTACAACAAAAAAGTACGCTTAAAATGTTTGTTTAACACAAGAAGAAAAAAGTGTGTAAGTCTCTTTATTGCATCCACATTTCCCTCACTTGCATTGTGTCCACGTCTTCATTGTTTTGTATTTGCTTTTAAATACTTTTAAGATCTTCAGGTGCTTTCATATTTCTGTTACTGTAATGATGCATGAACAATCATACAACTTAACTATGTTTTTTTTGTCACAATACACATGTAGCATCAACCAGTCAGGTAAGACAGTTGCTCCCAACTGGTGGGTTATGATGCAAAAGTGGGTCGCAGGTCCATTCTGAATGGACCGCAAGTGACTTTCGACCATGTGAACTTTGAAAAGCCAAGGTTTATTTTTTTTTACCCTCCCGAAAGTTACAGATATTTTTCCTTAGGCCTCTCTGTGTGACTCAGGAAAAATGCCTTAAGTGTTCCTCCTGCGTGATATGTTCAAGGATCATCAGAAATTTAAAATCTAACAATACTTTCCATTATTGAAGTTATTTCTGTCTGTGATGAATGGTGTAATTTTAGCAATTTTTATTCCTGCAGGCCTGCACTTTAAAAATTGCCAAAAGTTTTTTGAGAGAAAAAACAGATCAAGAAAAAGAAAGTTGCCCAAAAATGTTAAAAAAAATACTAATCAAAAATAAAACTCAAATTGCTTTTAAAGATAACATGCCCATTTTCTTTAAAAAAAAATGTTGGCAAAGGTCAGGCTAAGTCCCCGATGTCTCAAAAATGCTAGAAACACTACTTGTTTTACTTATTCCACTTTATTCTTGCAATATGTTTTATTTTATTTTGTTTTGAGCCCATGTCTTATTCACATTTTGTCAAATAAAGTTGAACATGTTGTAATTTGTCTGATATGAGGACCCTGAATGGCAAAAGCATCTTGATGAAACTGTACTGGCACAGGACTTTGACTCAAAATATATTTGCTCTTTCTGTAAGGAGAATGGGTCCAAAATTAATTACAGTCCCAGGGGTTAAAAAAAAAACAAACAAACAAACTATTACAAAAATGAATTAATTGAAAAAATAACAACTAAACAACTAACCAATTAAAGAATGACAAAAGGGTCAACTAAGGGTTAGAAAAGAGGTCCTAGGCAAGGTTTAATTCCCATTTCTAAAGGTTAAGGTTATGAAAGAGGTCAAAAGTAAGGTTAATGTGAAATATCCAACAGCTGACGATTTCCATCTCATCTCTAAACAGCATAAGGTTTGGAAAAAAAGACCTGGAACAGAGGTCTGAAATATTCACATGCAATCTCACTCATCCATTCTAATCAGACATTTTACTCTATTTATGCCTCTTTTCAGTCAGACTAACACACTTAGATAACGCAGTTAGAGGCGATTCACTCCTCCATGTATACGCCTCAACTAGACCTAAGCTGGCTTAGGCGTCCTGCGCATGCTACATATCCCCCACGCTGGGTTTTGACTCGCAAGTCGAGCGGCGTAAATAAATTTGTAAAAGAAAGCCTAGAATAAACAAAGAGAAGAAGTGAAGAAAACAAAACAAGACAATGGAACCTAGTAAAGCCTAGAGTACGCAGCAATGATTCTCCCCTAGACTTTGTACACTGGGACAAGGACAGTCCAGTTTAATGGCCTAATCAAGCTATAACTACAGCTGCCTAAACTGACTTAACTGTGCATGTACGTTTACGTACACAGTTAAGTCGCGGTGAGATTGGCACAGCTGGTTGTGCATGGTTGGCATTCAGCCGCAGCCGAAAATTGCAGGGAACACTCATGAGAGCAGTGCCAGGTAAGTTGATGCGCACAGCTGGTGCTTTTTGTCTACACTCCTTTTAAATACAATTGCGGACCGGACCTCAGGTGACTGCCCCACACCAGAGAAAGACATCCACACTGGCTGTCGGGCTTGGTTTGCTGACAGAGAATATTGTTTGTTGAACTGTTAAAAGTTCTGGAGCAAATGGACCTCGTGTGCCGGAGGAGCTGGTCAACAGAACTCACATGCTGAAGAGTTGTGTATTTGTGTTAAAGTGTGTTAGAGCAGTCGTAATAAATGAACACTGCCGTGCCTCTGTTTTGAGTGAACTCATGTTCCCTTTACAATAACTACATATGATTGCTACACCCATAATGTCCACAGCATAAGAACAGCTAATGCACTTAGAAATGGCTGGTGATGTGTTACCTTGACTACCAAATAGACCTATTTTTACCCCTCTTTTGTGGACTATTTCCCATCCCAGGCAAATTGTTCTACAGTTCTCCAGATGTTCTCTTAATATTTGTGCCTATATAATCAAACATTTTTAAAAATTATTTTTGTTGTTTTGTTTTTTGTTTTGTTGAAGTAACATATTGCATTTTCATAAAAAAAAGGTCTGTAATCTCAGGTCTCAATAACATGTTCTGAATGTTGCTTACAAAATGTCCTTTCTCTGTTTGCATGTCTTCATAATGTTTTGTCTTAGTCAGCATTTCATTAACCTTATCTGGACATTATTTGAAATTGTAAACATCCTTAAAACGTTCTTTATATATTTGATTAAAATGTTTTCGTTAAATCATTGCAACTTGTAGGTAACATTAGTCAATGCTGTGGGAATGTCCCCTGCTAGCTGGGTGTAGGCACACTTGCTCACCTTATATTACATGGTCCTTCAGCGTTTCATGTGCACACAACCGGTACTGTCCGGTCGTGTTATCAAGTGAACGCCAACCACGAGCACTTGCTTGTGAATATGCCTGGTGTTGTCCAGCCATCTGCCGGCATAAAATACCAAAACCACCAGTTCTTTCTGGGAGCCGTCTCAGCTGAAGGAGTCCAGTCGCATTCCAGCTGGACATGGAGGGTGGCTTTTGATGTCACATGTATACGCCAAAAGAAGTGACAGAGCAGATGTATTTGATGAGCTCAGAATGGGAGAGGGGGGCTGAGGGTCCAATTTTTGCTTCCTGTCTGAATGTGATGTTTTTTTTAATCCTAACAATCCATGCAAGCACGTATGTCTGTTGACATCCCGGCACGGAGCTCAGCTGCTCCCTCTGCTTCTCCTCCTGCCTGTAGGGTGAGGAGGAGAAGGAGCTGCTGTCAAGTGCTAACAGCAGTGACTGATATCAATCAATCAATCTATCTAAAATAATGATAATAAAAGTAGATAATATATGTTGCATGTACATTTTAAATAAATAACACTTTGACAAATTATTTACTGTCACACCACTAGGCTCCTAACAGAAGAAAATAAAATTTCTTTCTCAACTCCACTTCACCCACAATCACTATCTCTCTCTGTTTTTGGTATGCTCGTAGGTCGACAAACTTTAATATCTATTTATGGGCTGGGATCTATGCTAATTGCTGACTAGTGGAAACAAGTTTTTAGTTTATGTTTGACTGGCATTAATGAACTACGCACATGCCTACAATTAAATCTCAGTTTTCCAGTTTCATAAATCCTGTGTAGGTTTTTAGTACCAAGATGTTTTATGTGCAAATCTACTCAAGGATTTACTAACATTTCATGAAGTTGACCCCTTGAGTGCAGGAAAGTATTACGTTTTTTCATGTATGTGAGAACTAGGAATAACCAGTTTTTCTGTACTTTAACACCATATTCCGAATATGAACATGAGGATAAGCTTCATAAACTTCATGTTCATGTTTACGCACTCATGAGACCTGTAAGGCCAGCAGGGTGCCCACAACCCATCCCTCTCTGTTGGACGCCCCAGCAGGTTCAACCAGCCATGAGCAACACTTTTTGACAGCTTCCTATTTGCAAACAAACAAATCCATGCTGTGCTGAAAGCAGCCACAGTAATTTGAGAGTCACACGGGAAATGTGGTGGTTCAGTCTTAACGAGGGCCCCCACTCCACCCTGAACCGGCCTGATCTGCATAACCATCTGTAAAGTGACATTCAGAGAATGATTTTTGTATGCCTTAGCTAAATGCTGCTGCATTTCCTGATCTCCATATTGATTTACGTCTCGGGGTGAGCAGGTTAATTAAATGTGAATGGCGGGGCAGCAACATTATATTGAGTAGAGAGTAAAGGGAAGTGGAGTGACTGTTTGAGTTGCTACAACAGCAATCAATGCAAAATAACGAGGGAGTATCTGTCATCTCGCTGCAAATAGATGGGATGGAGTGTGATGCGCAGACGAATTAAGCAGCTGCTATAAGGCACTCGGGCTGTGTTTGAGGTTTAGTCGTGCATTGGTAATGAGTTACAGGATTAACAGAGGGAAGATTCTCTGACACTTTGAGGTTACCTGTGAAAAATGCCAACACGGATCACAGGGATTATAAACGACAGCATGAGGAAAAAATTTGTGACAAAACGAAGGACCAAATTGCATGTCTTGCACTCACATATTCACGCTTGTATTCACAAAGAACAATCTGGACGTCTTTACAAAGAAAAGGTACTCCAAACAGCACTATTAAATAATGTTCTGTATCTGCCTCCTGCACTGATATTTATTACTGCGTCAACAGCTCGCTGAGTTTTCTCAAATCTGCCTCTCAGTGGGTCACAAAGTGTGAAATCTGTGTTCTCACATTTTTGACAAATTGTCTGACAGCAAGAGTGCAAAAAGAATTAGAACTCTATATGAGAGATGGTGAGATGGTGGCTTTTTTAACTCGCCAGAACAGCCACAGAAAATATTTATGGATTTGAAACTGCAGGCATCACATGCTGTCAGTTAATCAGCTTGATTATAACGTATCAGTTTGATTTATGTTACATTTGACTGCTGGGTTCTGTTGTCTGCCTGGGGATAACTGATTTAGCTTGATTTGATTTGTGATGGTTTGACAAAATTTTGATTTTCAGTTTTTCAAAGCTGGCTTAAAAATACTCCTGAACTCGTTTTAGAGCAGCAAATGTTAAGCCCAAACTGCAAAAGAGAAACAGAAAGCTGGATAAAGACCAAGACCTCCATGAGTAAAACCAATTAACTTGTTCTCATTCCAAAGTCATCAAGTACTGCCGCTTATGCAGTGATTTACGTGCAAGATTCCGACACAAAAAGCCACCTTTTGCAAGTGTATGACACGCTGCCAGGTAGCATCAGCTGAGAATGCAAACGAGACAAAATTGTTCGCTGTGTGACGATATGATGCCTATCGGCTGGAAGGCACCTGCTGCAGCAGCATGATACACAGACAAGTGGTGTCAGTTGATAAAGTGGCCAGACGGAACCTACTATGCCTGCATGAAATGCTGCCAGATGGCATCAGGCTGAAAAGCTGTCAGTAACGACATGATACAAGGAGCGTGTAGGTCCCAATAGGGGAGGATGCGTAATCCCACCATGTGCTTGTGTTGACATCATGGTAGAAGCGTCTCAGAATGCCAACAGCAGATGTAGTAGGATACCCAGCGCGTAATATGAAGACGCAGAGGTCCTCTGCAAAGCAGCCAAATGTAACAAAATGAGATCAGATCACAATATGATGTGATATGAGGAGCACAGGGGTGGGCTCTATAGGGTGGGCAGGAGGGGTGATCCATAGATCCAACAAACCCCAGACTTTCATGTTGGAATCCAGTGTTCACTTCCCATGTGAATGTGATGTTTTTTTCTACACCTTACTATGTGCATCCTTCCCCTAATCCTAACCATCTCTGGCAGCATATGTGTTTGTTGACGTCCCAGCATTGGTTGCCATGTACTGATGCCTAAACATAACCACGTGCAGCGTAATCCCACCATGTGCTTGTGTTGACAACATGGTAGCGGCATCCCAGAGCGTCAACAGCAGATGCAGAAGGATACCCAGAAGGTAATATATACACGCAGAAGTCCACTTCAAAGCGGCAAGTAGTAATGACTTGGCATGAGAATGTGTTTGGCATTTTCTCAACATTTTTAGCGCTGGTTGAGCTGATAAAAGATCATGAAAACTCTTGGAATTTTTTGAACCTCAGAAACTCATGATACATAATAACAGAAGATGATCAGAGGGCAGAAACTTTCTGTCAGCCTGGCCAGTAAAATGTTAAAAATCATTATCTGCTAACTAGGGTTGAGATGTTAATTGCAAATGTGTGATCTATACACCGTGTTTCAGTTTAAATGTGTTGCTGCTGAAGGAGGCACACACTTGAAAGCAGCTGACTGAGACCAGCAGAAAAGAAAAAACCGGAGTCAGACAGAGTGAAAAGGGAAAAAACACAAACTTGATTTTTGATTTGCCTCTCAACTGCAGAAAGCAGAACTCCACTTCTGCCTCTTTACTGGCTCTTCAAAAGTCAAGTCACTGTTAAAAATCACTCCAAGGTTTCTGCTCACTGACTTTCACAGGAGTGCACACTACTGCTAAAATGATTTAAAATACCAAATCTGCCATGGCAGTGTTATCTCTCTCTCTTGCCTACCTAGCGAGGAAGCTGCACTAGATCAGACAGAACTACATTAGCTGACTTGTCTCTTGGCAACATCACTGGCCTTTTATGCTACGTTTAGTTATGCATATAAATGGCCAACAATTACATGAGATGTCCTTACAAACAGACTACAAAGGTCAAAGAGAGGACATGAACTTCTTATTCACTCCAAAGTGGATGTATGAATAGAGATATAAATACCTGTCCAGTTATTGAAGGTTGGGTTATTGGTGGTCTATTTGGTCAACCTGTATCAAGAAACAAAACTTTCTACCTTTTGTTTGAAAGATTTCTCCCTGTAACTGTTTGATGCGTCACCCTTTGATTCTGAGTTTTGATACTGAGGGACAAAAAAACAAAACCTGATGATTGCTGCTGTTTTATACAGCTAAAAATGTTTCTCTGCAGCTGCTGGAAATATCTCAATATAACATTTCACCATCTGTTTCACTAGTTATCTATGAGAATGAGAAAATTTCAGCACTAGACAGCAACACAGAAGCAGGAAATGTAAGGTACAAAGCTGGTGGGAGTTTTTAGCTGTGCCTGAGTGTTAAGGTAGGATTTTTCTTTTGAAGCACAGCTGGCTCAGATTTGTGCTTGCAGACTTGTGTTTCTCAAAGTTAGGGTCGCGATCTAAAATTGACCCATTTTTACTGAGTCACCAATTGGCAGAATAAAATGCATAGCAATTGTTCCCCCAAATTAAAACAAAAAAAGAGCATTTTGCTATCTCAAAATTCTTCAATATCAATCAATATTCTATATGAACATTGGGTTAAACTATTGCATGTAAATGCCACTTGAAGTGATGAACACACAGACAATTATCATCCAGGTATTATCTCTGGCAGCTTATTGTTTGGATTTACTGCTCACGACTTAATCAGTTAACTCTCACTGCTCTTATTATTCTTGTTGCCAAATGCTAGCAGTTCCTTCAAAAGAAAGCCCTGGTAAACCATCATTATGTTACCTGCTCAGCACCAAACAGCACACACAGCTAGCAACAAGCTCGTAAAAATAGTGGAGCATTTAGCAGTTAAAGGAACAGATATTTTTTTAAGAGATGGTGGAAACCAAAACTGAGCATAAAGGAAACTGAATTTTGGATTCACAGTCATCAGGCTACAAGAAAAATGTATCCAAATAGATTCTAATGTTGCTTTTTGCTGACTGTATTTTCTCTTTGCCAACAAGTTCACCATATCATCTTTAAAAAGGTGATAATTTGACAATGTTGACTGGTCAAGTTGTGATCTTTCTAATCAACCCATGTTTGAGACTACAGTACAAAAATACAACTTCATAAGAAGTTCACTGCTCACATTTTAGTTTTTCGTTTGCTTATTATGTAATGACAAATAGTTGTTTCTTGTCAGGATAAAACAGATGGAAAAAAGTTTGTTGTCTCATTAGCATACATTTGTGAATTATTTCTTTGACTTAAAGTAAAAAGCACAGTTGTGGGCAACAGTGTGTGAAATTCCTTAATTCAATTTTAAATTTATTTCCCCCATTTTTCTCCCTCACTTTAGACCCACCACTCTCTACAGAGGGTTTAAACCAGGCATGTCAAACTGGTCCACAGGGGGGCCGGTGTGGCTGCAGGTTTTGTTTCCAACCAAGTAGCAGCACACCAGACTTGACTCATTTAATCAACTGATTTCCGTCTTCAGACAGTTGATTGGTCAAACTGTGTGCTCTTGGTTGGTTGGCACAAAAACCTGCAGCCACACCGGCCCCCCTGTGGACCAGTTTGACATGCCTGGTTTAAACCAAAGACTTTAAAGTCTTGATTGTTAATTTACATTTCCACTAAGGAGGAAAAAGACAATGAATTTTACTTAGAAGAAAAGAGGAAGACATTGTTTTTGAATGCTAAAACTGATGATGCCAGTATAAATATTGCTATTTAAATACAGCTTTTTTAAAATGTTTTTTTTAAGTGCATTACCAAAACAATGATCACGTAAAACAATAATGCGATCATGATTACGTAAGCTGCTGCAGTGCTCACAACACCCAAAACTTTGCAGTCTATCAAGCTCGTGGGCTCTGACAGATCAATGGGAATTTGAGCCTGTGAAATTCAAGCACAGTTTTACCATTGCCCTGAGCGCTCTGTGATAAAAGAGGGCAAGCCACACAGTGATGGATATAGATTTTGAAAAGGATTTTTATCTCAGAGCCATTTCATGTCTCATTGCATAGATGACATGCAAAAGACAAGTGGATGTTTCAATTGAAGGCAGATGTGTCTGATCAGGGTAAATGTTGCTCCAAGAGGAAATCTTTACGATGTTCTGCACTTCAGGTGAAAAAAAGTGCAGGTTTCTTGCCAAGAATATATCACCATATGTAAATTCTAGTCGACCTAGAGTATGAAGATTTTCTGATTGATCTCAGCCAATTAAAATGCTGGATTGGATATGAGAGGAGGCCTGGGTGAGTATCAGTACCTGATTTAATTGTCATATAATGGGGGCTGTATCATGGCATTTAAACTTTAAAGAGGGACCATATAATCTGTTCAGCATGTACATAACAGCAGCAGTAACAAGGTTGAGTTATCTGTACAAATTACCATTTGGCAAAACAGTTAATTCCAGTAACAATGTAAATAATGAGAAAGTGTGAAATTAAAAACTGTAAGCGTCACAGCCCACTGGAATTGTCAAAGTTTGAGTGTGCTCTCTTCAAATGCTCCATTATATTCCCTTTTCACTGAGGTGCTCTCACGGCAGAAAAAAAAAACAACAAAAAAAAAATCCCACAAGGCTATTGGAGCAAAAGGCCCAAACACATACTTCTCGGTCCACTCACTGTTAAATTGCCTGCTTTCATTGTCAGTTTTACTTTTTTTAGAGTGCAACATTCAGGTTGCTTTGGTAGGAAACCCAGCCATCCAGAGAAAGTGGGAGATCACAAGCTTGTCTGTGCTGTTTGTGGTGACTGGCTACGTGTCTTTACTTTCAACAACAGGACAATAGCTACAGTACTGTATATAAAATGAACAGTTAAAGCTGTATTGCCAGATTTTACTGCACCATCACAAAATACTACTTCAAGCCTTAAAGCAGACCTAAAATGCTGATTTTTAGATCCATACTTGTACTTGAGGTTTCTTCTAACATGTTAACATGCTGAAACAGTTTAAAAAAAAAAAAAACACACAAAAACACTTATTTCCTCATACTATCGGTGTTGGAGCCCCTGTATTCACCCTTGGAATACAGTTAGATATAATGTATTGACAACCTATTTCTTGCACTAAGAATATATATCACTCATATACCAACACATTCTCATCCCAACTCGTCACATGGTGCCGCTCTGTCAGTGATCATCTGTGTCTACTTAGTTAGCGTTATATGTCAGCTGTTTACGCTCCAGAATGCAGTTACCGTGAGGTAAACAAATGCGTATGGTGGGATGAAGTAGCACGGTCGTTATGTTCACGGGTCATGAGCACGACAGCCAACGCGGACTGTCATATGATAACGTGTAGAAAAAAAACCCCTCACATCCACACAGGAAGTGAACTCCAGACTCGCAACTTGTTTGTAGGAACCATCTCCTCCCCAACTGCCCGCCCTATAAGGAGCAGCGTTGTTACCTGGTGCAGTCCCTCAGTGATTGATGCGTACACGACCCGTGCCGTCTAGCCACGCGCTTAAGAGACGCCACCCATATATGTTGCATGTGGACACGTCCAGTGTCATCTGGCCATCCACCACAGACATTGCAATGATGGTCCTGGATCAACATAAACAACTTATCCAGAACCGACACAGTAATGATAATTATGGCTCTGGATCAACATTAACAAAATATGGGGAATGGCTCTTCTGCATATTAAGGTGCCATGTGCTTTGCTGTTATCAGACTTTCTGGAGTGGACAAACAGAGAAAGCTGGCTGTTAGACCTTGAAGTAGGCTATTTCTTTTATACTGTGTTGGTGTTACAAGTTCATATGTTGTGTGGGCTCATTATTATGGTTGTGAATTTCTCCAATGTTGCATGGTGTTAATAGGGTTACTTGTAACATTGTTTCTCAGCACTGGAACTCAAACTATTGTCTGATGGTCCAAAAATGTATTTAAACAATTAAATTAATATCATAAAGGTGCCACAACTAGTCTGCAATGGTTTGAACTAAGTGCAAACAGGTCCCAGTTTTACCCATACACAATTCTAGCTGTAGGAAACACAACAACTGAACAAAAATACACAAAAAATACACACCTTTACCACAATCATTCATTAATGAGCCATAACTGCTTATCCTGTAATGGATCACAGGGGGGCTGGGGCCTCTCCCAGCTGACTTTGGACGGACGGCAGGGTACACCCTGGACAGGTTGCCAGACTATCACAGGGCTGACACATAAAGACAACCATTCACACTCACGTTCAAACCTATGGGCAATTTAGAGTTGCCAGTTAACTTGCATGTCTTTGGACTGTGGGAGGAAGCCAGAGAACCCAAAGAAAACCCAGACTAACATGGGGAGAACATGCACTGTGCACAGAAGGCCACAGAAAACCTGGCTCAGCTCTAAAGAAGCACATAGGTATTCTTAAAGATGCACGGTAGCAGCACACTGATGATGTCTGAAATTTGGTCCAGGATCACAATGTGGGATGTTGATCCAGGAACATGTCCTTTGTAAAATCACGTTGGGCTCCTCAACCAGCATGCCAGCTGCAATGCAGCCCAAGCACTTTTTGGTTTCATCAAAGCTGTCCACACCTCCGTCTGGTCCTACCCAGAGGCATAAAACCACACCATTCACCAGTACACCAGAAGATAAAGCTCCTGCACACCCTGCTGCAGAGTGTGACTTAATCAGATTCTCTTCAAGTAGAAAAAGATCTGCAAAAGAAAAATAGAAAAAATAGAAAAAAAAGAACCAGGAAAGAAGAGAAAAATGATCTGACAAAATCTGAAAAGGTACTTCAGTTCCTCACTAACCTCAAGTCAAAGGTACATTCATTCTTTCTGAAGAGAGTCATTCCTATTTTTGACATCAGCAACCAAATACTTGAAAAAGCCATGCATACAGATCCTGCTTCCAACTTTGGAGCTGCATCTGCAAAAGGTATTGCTTTCATTCTGTAAGCCTAAGCATGATCACTGTGATGAATGAAATTGGTTGAGGTATCAAGCCAAAACTGTACAATACACGGAAAATCAACTGGGCATCTGGGCAACTTACTGCCATGTGAAAATGTATGCCACTTACTGAAATGATGTAATAACCAGGGATGAGCAAGTAAAATACTATCTGTATGTGTCCAACCAAATAAATTATCTTTATCAATATCTGTGCTCAGAAAGAGTGGATTTTGAAGCAAAAGTGGTCCTCTCTTAATATGGAAATTGGTGGGATCAAACCAAAAGTTATTACTTAAAAGCTGACATTGATATGGGTTCATCAGAAGTTGCTATAATTATTATTTATTGAAAACTATCTACAGAACAATTTGAAGATTAAATTATTTTTGATCACAAGAGTAACATTTAAACAAACTACCCAAATGATAATTTTTACCTCATCATTTGTACAGACATTGGCACATTTTATTCGGATTATACTTGTACTCGTAAAAAAGTACATTTTCTGTACCAGATAATCAATTCATCCAAGTACTTGGCCCAACCCTAAATATAAAACTACACTAAATGATGTGATGTCGCGTTTTTATAAATGAAGAGGTTAAATTTCCTGATCCTCAAAATTCACCAGGCCAATTTTGATAGACCCCAATTCACTTTATGAGCGTCTCGACAGCCATCTGCAGAAACTCTTTCAGGTGTTCAGGTCAAAGAACTTGGAGGGGATTAAAGAAATAATGTCCTTGCTGGAGAGCCTTGACAAAGATCTAAGTATGTGTTTTGGCATCAAAACAAAGGAAGAGGGCAGCAGCTCTAAAGGGCAACACAAGGGAGAATCTTTCTGTGAAGATCTATAAGATAAACAGCGAAATGTGATTCAAGAAGAACTAGTCCCCAATAAGCAAGGTTACACCTGTCTTTTCATGGATCTTCTCTGTGTATACACTATATTGCAAAGCATTTCTAAAACACAGGAACCTTTACTGTTTTTTTATTTATTTTTGCATGAAGCCAACATATCCCTGAAGAGGATGTCATCAAAGATATGGTGATTAGAATCCTTTAAGTTCTAGAAAATGTGAAACCCCTTTTGGCTTCCTACTACGATATTGCTCTTGTGATCAAGGAATAGATTGTGATACGTCACCTGTGTGATGTACCTAACACTTTTGTGATCAGACTTCTCTACATGCTGAACCTTGACTATCCAAAAGATTTAAAACCTTTGTGATTCAGCACCTATTCATGGGAAATGGGTTGTACTCTTGCACTGCCAGGGTCCACTCTCTCCAAGAAACAATTGCTCAGTTAGAAGAATGGCCTATAAAGATGTCTCTGTATTTGTCCTGATGGAAGCATTCTCATTTTTTGCCATTTGCTACATTTGTGTAGCAAGAGGAAAAGACATGTACAGCCCTTCTGTGGGTCACACCAGTTTATTTTATGTCTTCAATTGCTATTTTTGATTGCTATTGCTCGATTCCAATGTGTCTCTGAGACACTAATTCTATTTTGTATTTTATGTTGACGAGCAACTATGACCAGTGGGCAATTGAATAATGTTTTTAATTTTATTTCGTTAAAAGATGGAAATTGCACATTATTTCTTTCCAGTAGGTACCTTTTTGAACCAGGATATGAACACTTTGTCGCTAGGGTTGCAGAAATGCTCTTTTAGAGGTACAGACAAGCAATTGTACCCTTGTATTTACATTCCTGTACCTTGATTTTTTATCATATTCAAAAAGGACCACAAAAAAACTTTTCATTCTGTAAGAGTGTTTAATTAAATATCCATCTTGGAGCCCGGTTTGGGGTATAGGAGTTGCATAATGGTGGGATATATGACAAATTTTAAAATCAATTAAGTTGTTGGCCATAAAACTAAAACAATTAACTTGGATTAAAAGCGAAACTGCAAAGTTGGGTGACTCACGCAATGCCTTTCAAGTTGCAGTCATTTCATCCATTGTTTGTATAAAATATATGGGCTAATGGACATCTAAGTAGTGTATACCTTAGTTGGCATGTAGTGACTGAAAAAAAAAAAATCTGTTTCTGCAACAGTTTTACTCGAATTTGCTTTCTTTTTTGGACCCGGATGGGAAGATTGACACCACTTTCATGTAATGTCATGAGGCAATTAGCTTAGTGAGGGGAGGCATGTTCAGACAGCTAGCTGGTTCTTGTCAAAGTTCAAAAATATGCCCAACAACTGAGCTAACAATTCAGCTGGAAAGTCTGTTAACTGAAAGGACAAGTAAAATGAGAGAAACTGTACTGCTACTTACATATCCTCATGTTGAAAGTCAGCTGTCCTGAAAACCAAGCCTATCTGGAAGTAAGAATACAACCCTGCGATACTTTGTGGCCCTGCACTTGCAACACGCAAGTCTGCACACATCACCACTTTGTCAGCAGACCTCTGAGTCAAAATATTACGCTCCTTCTGCGTCTGCTGTTGATGTTTTAGGATGCTGCTAACAACACCAGGATGTCAACAAAAGTAAATGGTTAGGATTTGGCAACGATAGACCTTGGTTATGTTCACGAGACAAAAGCACATGCCAAACAACTCCTCTAGGATGTCAACAAAGCATATGGTACCCAACATGTTATTTATTTTGTCAGTCAAAACCAAAAAAAAAAAAAAAGGAAATCCTGTGCACACTGTTCTCCAAAGTTAAAAAGCCTTTAATAAATGGGCTTGATTCAACTTACAGTCTTTATCAGTTCACATGGCAACCAACACCAGGACGTCGACAAAAGCACATAGCAACCAATGGCCAGGACACCAAAAAAAGCACATGGTTATGATTGCACTACAAAAGCACAGATGGTTAGGTTTAGGAAAAAAAGGCATATGGTGTAGGTGTAGGACAAAACATCACATTCAGACAGGAAGCTAACACCGGACTCCCAGATCCCAGTCCAGCGTTTGTTAGATCTATCCATTGCCCCCAGTGACGTATCATACTAAAACAACAAGTTTCACCTGGCCGCATTCTCAATTGATGCCACCCATCTGCATATCATGCTGATGCACGGGCAACGTTCTCCACTACAACCGGAAAAGGTGGTTTTTGGTGTTGGGATCTTACACCAACATCAAAATAGCGGTGATATTTGACAACTTCAGAATGAGAACAGGCTGTCACTTGTGACATTAACCCGTTCACACGCATACACTGGTGGTCAATAGAAGGTGCCACCTCATTTCACTCACACACCAATGGGGCCGTATGGAGGCTTTGGGGTTTAGGTTTTAGTATCTTGCCCAAGCATACCTCAACATGCGGACTGGAGGATTCAGGTGCTGATCCAACAATCTTCTGCTGAGTGTTAAACCCCTCTACCTCCCTGCTTTGGTATTTTCTGCAATGGTGGTCGTAAACTCCTCTAACACCTTCTAGAATTGTGCTGGATCTTGTATTATGCTATAACTTTAAAACTACGCAGACAAACTCTGGACATCATCTGAACAGAGTAACTCTGTTACCAGGTCCAAACTTCTCTCTGATATATTTTTTCATTCCACAATGAATTTCGAGGCTCTGGTGACATGCACACAGCAACTCAAACAGGCGGGCTGACACTTTGACAGGCGCACTCCAACCCTTTGTGGTATTGTGAGCGTTCAGATCCAGGGCAGTTACACAGTGCTCCCACTGGAATACAAAACCAATCCCCATATGGCAGCTTGACAAATCACCTATCAATACCCTACCTTGTAATTTGCACCAATGTGGAACATCAAACAGGAGAGATCAGGACAAGTTTAAATATGGCAAAGAGGGCAGTTATCACCCTGTACCCCAGGCTGGCCTTTACCTCAAGGGTTTGACAACCCAAAAAAGCAGTTGTTGTGTGTCCGTCCCGTCCATCAGCGCCACTGATGCCCATGCTAAGCAACGTAATACATCCCTGAGAGCTGCTGCTGATTCATTGAAGAAGATTCACTGGGCCCTGGTATTGATCTGTGACCCAGGCTTGTGCCCAAGAATATCATTTCCCCCATCAGGCGACAGTTAGACGACACCAGGCTAAGCAGAACCGCACAGAGAATGACTTTGATGAGTGGATCTTTTAAGTATATGCTGCTGTTTAAGTCAGCTACAACCGCGCCCACACCTGCAGTGAACAAAGCTTGTTTTTCTAACGAGATGAAATGATTATTACCAAGGCAACAAGAGTAGTATATTGCAACTGCGCAATACCAGTGTTTTTGTAAATGTTAGAACCTTAACCATGAATCATGCATACCTTGCATTTTAACTACATTTCATAAACACTTAACATAGCAATAATGCAAAGTAATAGCATTCAAATATATTGTGTGAACAGGTGTTAAAGAAAAAGGTCTAATAAAACACAGTAGAAAGGGTAATAAAAATAATGTTAATTGAAGTAGACTAATCATAAAAATAACTAGAAAGACACTCAGAAGGCTCAAACTTTAGCCAAGGCCAAACGCCCTGTCAATGTTAACAGAAGTGAATGAATTACATGTGTATCTGCACCGTGATTTGGATCCACTCCTAAAAGATATGGGTTCTCTCCTGGCCCATGCTACACCCTTCCCCCATGTTTAATGAAGAACTGATCAGTAGTTCTTCTGTAATTCTGAAAAACTAACTGAATGGAAAACAGTCTACTTGGTATACTCAATGTTGTATTACATGAATTAGTATGGTCGGCTGGGTATGTTTTGCATACATACAAACATAAACGTGAGCCTACAAAGATAGGGCTTCCAATATTGACCATCTCCACCATCAATCTTTACATCTAAAGGATCACGCCAGTGTCTGTGCAAGTCATGCATACCCTAACATTTTACTGACCATTTTCATTTTTAAATGTTGGATTTATTTTTCTTGGTATAGGATTTGAAACATGCAATAATTACAGTAAACATCAGGTTTCGATTGTTACATCTAAAAGAACAGTGTGGAAGATTCAGGGGGATTGAGTGACATCTAGCAATGAGGACTGCAGTTAGCAACCAACTCAAAGTTCTCCTGGTTAGAATTCTTTGAGCAAATTCCTTCTGCTCAGGTCCCTGCCTTTCCGAAACAAACAGAACACATGATTACAACTGGTAAAATACTAAATAAAGCAGTTTCATGTTACGAATATGTGTTTTTGCAACACTGTTTGGCATGTCGGGGCTGATGTGCACTCACCTTTTTTTCTAACAACTTAATAAGTAGACATTCCAAAGATTTTAACTAGGGGCCGAAGTATCCGCAGTGATCTCTTCTGCTTCAAAACAATAGCAACCTGTCATTCATACTGGTAAAAACACTAAATAAAGTAGTTTCACGTAAAAAAAAAAAAATCAGTGATTTTCCAATGCCGTCATCATGGAGGGCCTTCTAAATATGGAGGATGATGCAGAAACGCAAATGAACTTCTCTTGTGTCAGTGATTGATTTGTTTAATCTGGCCTACTGTAGAAATCGGGTGGGGCAACATGGCAAGCTCTGTGGACGAAGACCCGCTCCATAGATATAGATAGATATAAACAGCTCCTTCCAAGGAAAGCAAAACACAATGATTCTTATTTTTGGGTGATCATAAAGAAATATAAAGAATAAAGAAAACATATTTATTATATTATATTCCATTTCTGCCAATATATTACCCCAAATCCTACACCTTTAAACTATTGTAGTGTTAACAGTACCTTTTCACATCAATCTGCAATTGATTTACATTTTAGTGAAACAATTATAATTTCAAATAACAGTAAATGCAGATTATCTTGGGATTTTAAGAAATACACTTTTTGTTTTCTTACCAAGAGTTAGAGGATAACACAGTGTCCAGAAATGTAGAGTTTTCTCATCAGTCTTGTTCAATGCTTGATGGTGAGATGGACACAACTAAGCTGGAAAAGTTCTGCTTCAGCAGTAAAGTACGCAGTTTATTTTCAGATAATGTATAATATATTACACATTGCATGTACTGTATTTTTCACTTTCCAGATCTGACAATTGCATGAGACATTCCATTTGCTGGAACACAGCAAGTTTATTTGCCCAGGGCAAATAATGTCAAGCCTTGACAATTTATAACAAGGAAGAATAGTAGAATACAGTGATTTTTGAAAAAATAAGCATGTAATGTTGTGGCAGATTTCATCACAATCCCACGACAGCAATGAGACAAATTTTTTATTGTAACACTGCGGAATTGGTAATTCGTTACATCTCTACTAATATGTCAATATTGTCTTTACAGTTTGTTGTGACAACAAAGGCAAGTGGCCAGTAAATTGATTTAGTCCGGTTTTAATTACCATGATACAGATAAATTAATTTGTAGTGGTCTGACAATACAGACCTTTCTGTCTTAAAACAGTTTAGACTGTATCATTAGATTAATTTCCATCTCTTTGAAAGCCAGAGAGCAGACAGCCATTTCCAGAAGATTATCTGTCTGACAGTGTGTTTCACTATGATACCAGTTAATTAGATGGATCTCTAATACGCATGCCTTCATTATTTATCTGTTACATAACACTGCTCAGGAATGGCACAGATGTGTATGTAGACTAGGAACAAGGGAGTCAGCTTCTCATAGCTGGCAAACATAATTGAGGTGAGGGTTTCCTTCCCTGTCTTCCTCCTTAATTTCAAACATCTAAGGCACTCAGAAGCTCCTGCTGAAGAGCATCACATTGCCCTTCCGGATAAAACACGTAGCTGTTCATCAGCAGTGTAAGGATGTGCATGCTTTGAGCTCTGGCTTCACTACTTACAACAGCACAACAACTCTCAATTGTCATGGGGAGTTTTGAAGGAGATGTTGCACTGACAGCGCTCTGAACACTCGCATGCGATGCTCAAAATAAAACAAAGGTGTGACAAAGGTTTTTCTGCCGGCTTTCCCACATCTTTCAAATACGTGTTTAACTGATTGAGAGCTAAAAGAAACTTCAATGCTTTGGGGTGCTGAAAAAAGCTCAGCATCTGAGCGCTTCAAGAAAAGTAGCCTCTTACGAAGGCAATCAGCCTGCTGTGAGATAACCTTACAAATATATGCAGAATTGCTTTTCAAGATATTTCAGGGGTACCACCATCAACACTATGTGATGTCCGGTATCGGACTCCCAGAGGCCCCAAATCCCCTGGATCACTGCAAAGCAATATGGTTTGTGATAAATGGATTCACTGTGACTTAATTTTGTTTTTTGATGGAATCCAGCTTTACCACCTGGTCTTGAGGCTATGTCTTGGAGCAAAAAATAACTCTGACCTGAATATCAGAACAAGTCATTGGTCATTTCCCTCAAAAATAACTTGATCAGGCTGGCTGCTTCATCACACCATGTGCATTTGTTGACATCCTGGTAACTGCATCCCAGAGCGTAAACAACTGACACAGAAGGATACCTAAAATGTCACAAGCAGATGCAGAAGGTCACTGACAGAGTGGCACCATGTGACGAGTTGGGATGAGAACATGTTGGTTTGGTCGAGTTTAGACAATTAAAATAACATGGTTGAGGTAAGGACTCACAGTTTGCCTTTCATGACCCAGGCCTCCATCCCAGAACATCAGCAATGCTGGACTTTTTGGAAGATGTCTATGATTGGGTTTTAAAACTACAGTCCTCATAATGTTTTGTGAGATGTTAATGCAATTGTATAATGTTGCTATGGATTAAGTGAGATGCACTGTGGACTGCAACTTGAACTCTGGTAAAAGATAGGCCATCTTATGATCATCTTATGAACATCAGCCACGATAGAGCCATCCACATCTTAAAACACGTCCTCTCTTAGCAAGACCAGCCTGTTCTCATACTGAGGCCGTAAAATAGCAGCTCTTTGTCAGTGCTATTGGCGTAAGATCCCCATGCCAAAAGCCACCTTTTGCATCTGCATGATGCACAGCTGACGCATGAGCTGAGAGTGTGGCAGGACAGCACCTGTTGCAGTGTTATTATATCAGATGGCACGATGATGCGTACGCATGGGTGATGTCAGTAGAGAATGCGGTCAAATGGAACCTGTTGCATCCACTGATGCGCCACAGGACGGCCTTTGCCGGTAACTATGTAATGTAAGGCGCACAGGGGCACCTATAGGGTGGGCGAGATGGATGATGAATTGGTCCAACAAACCCTGGACTTTCATGCAGGAGTCCGGTGTTTGCATCCAGTCTGATAGTGATGTTTTTTTTCTACACCTTACCATGTGCCTCCTTTCCCTAATCCTAACCACCTGTGCCCTTGTTGCCTGAGCCTCACCATCTGTGTCAGCATGTGCGTTTGATAGACACAAACAGCATATGTAAAAGGATACCTCAAATGGAATATGTAGATGCAGAAGTCGAAAAGATAAAAACATGTTGGTCCAGCTGCACTCTCACATAACACCGTTCAGTGGCATTTCATGTGTACGTGAAAGGTGGTTTTTGCCATTGTAATCTTACATCACAAGCACTGTCAAAGTGGCAGTATTTTATAAGTTTGAAATGGAATGGCCTGAAAATACACATTTAAAATTATTATTAGAGCTGATGCATTGCTTAAATTATTTTGTCTTTAATCAAATTTGTAAGTTTTTTATTCTTGGGGTTGCCAGCAGGTTAACCTGTCTATGACTCCTACCTGTGCAAAATGAAGTTTTCATCAAGATATTTCCTGCCGTTATTTATTACAAAATATTCAACGTTTTACATTCCAAAAGTCTGTTCAGGGTTTTCAGCCTGTCTTTACTGCATGTTGCGAACACATTTGTTGGCTCTGAACCCAAACAAAGATGAGTTCATTGAGCCATGGGTGGGGTTTGTACTATTCTTAAGACATCTCATCTTTTTGATACTTCCAACAACACAGGGTTCAACCGCTGCACCTTGTTATTCTCTTTACAAGAAGCAATAAAAATCTTAAAAATAGGGCATGTTGATCTGAGGGCACACATCCAGCAGCACACAGTGGAATATGTTTAGAGTTTCGTGCAGGCTGTGATCATTCTCAGCATCCTGCATTATTCAACTCGGTGAACAGGTTTCTCCGTCCCTGATATCCTTTGAACAAGCAGCATTTTGTTTACATCAGACTCAAGTAAATGTTTGAAGTGCCTTAGCGCCATCAAACCAAGTTGCCTAATCTGTTATTCAGGTCTGTGTTTGGGCTTTAGTGGCTGAGGTCTTAATAATAGAGACCCATCTTTGATGAGAGCAATGGCATAATAGAGTCTGACCGTGTTTAAGTCTGTATGCTGAACTGCTCATAATAAAGCCTCCTTCACAATGCACAAATAAAATATATTGCATTTATATGCAAATTGGGCGCTCGTGATAGCATGGTGCCAGCAGGTATTAGGAAATAAGCACATCTTAATGAAATACCTTCTGTTTGCCGGCCACAGTGTTATATAAAGCTGCTCACTATTCAGCACAAAGAGGGTCAACTCTAGTTTTAATGTTGCTTGCTCACCTTTGGCAAATTTGTTTAAAGGAGCAGAGAAAGTCTGCTGTTTTTTCCTACAGCAACAGGAAGGCAGAGAGGGCAGCAGTGGAAGCTCTGGCAGGATTTGATGTGATGCCAGCCGGGGCACAGAGGAAAGTTTAAACTGCAGAAACAACAACTGAGAAGATGATACTCTGCAAACTTAACAGATGCTGCTGCCATGTTACTGCCCAACCCGACTGTCTCCCAAATATAACATTAATATACCTGCCTGGAGCTCCTTCACTTATTATATTATTACTATATTTATGTACACAAGAAAGTAGATGAACAATGCCACTCATGTTGCAGCTGCTTTTCTATTCCTATATTTTGATAAAAGGAAAATACCATGAGCTCTGAAGGGCATTTTACTAGAGTAGTTTCTTATTCAAACCTAGGGTGTAAGATAAGTGTTGTGCATGACTTGACTTGACGTACAGCTGATTTGCAATCTTCTGGACAGAATATGGTTTGTATTGACGTAATGAGTAAAGTTTATTTTGAAAGTTTCTATAAATGTAGCTACAAACATTTTTTTTAAATTTTCTATCCACTGCTAAAAACTGAATCCTGATTCATTTGCAAGCACAACACCACAACCATTTAATTTGAGAAAGGTTCAATAAAATGTGGATGGATAGGGTGTTAAAGATGTGTGCATGCTGTTCTACTGCACTGTTTTAGAACAAAAAGTAAAGTACCACAATTTGTCTATAATCAACGTGGTCATGAAACACTAATTTGTGTATAACCCACATAATTGGGAATGCTGCAATCATGTGTCCAATACACTGACGGGAGCAAATAAGTAGTGTAAAGGCTGAAGTTTGTGTGAAGGAGGCAGGTTGGTGTGGTGGAAGGGTCAAACAAACACAGGATTTTCCCCAGGAGACCAGTGTTCAGAACTGTTTGAAACCAATTGAACTTTGAGTTATTTTAAGGTACGTCGTTACCATGTTTCTTTTCCTATTCATGACCTACGTAACTTAACAGTAATTACAAGACGTCACTCATGGGAAATATCATACAAATTGTTGAATGTACATTTTCAGAAGACATCATTCGGACATAACTTTTTTTTATATAACTCAAACTTTGTAACTTTATGTTAAGTTGGTAAGTTTACATTAAGTACGTTACGTCATTGGTGGAGCATAATAACACTGGACTTTCCCCCAAATAGTTCTCACCCAAAGTCGTCACATAATGCCACTTTGTTAGTGGACTTCCACGTCCACATATTACACTCTACACACCAACGCCAAGAAAAAAGCATGTTTAGGAAAGGCAACAAAGGCACAGGTGGTTAGGGTTAGGTAAAAACATTGTCATGATTCCTGCATTCTCCTCCTCCCCTTCACTGCCAGTACTTTTCCATTCACCTCACTCTGACCTGCTCTTTCTGCTGGCCACGCCCACTGCTGCAGTCTGCTCTCCCCCACAGCTGCAGCTCATCATCTATCAGTCCAGTACTTAAGACTCTCGCACACGTTCATTCACTGCCAGATTGTTCCTCTGCCATGCATGACTTTCCAGCGTTCTTTTGCCAGATTTCCTGTTGCCGACTCAGTTTGTTCCCGACCAACCCTCCGTGCCTGCCACCCGGTGTACCTACCTGCTTTCTGTCCCTGACCACGTGCTTCGCTCGCTCCGCATCTCTGACGGCTTCACTGGCAAAGACCTCCCCGCCGACCACGCATTTATCCTTCAGCCTGCTCCTCGACGGTACCGTTGCATCCTCGGACTGTTTCCTCGGCTACGGATCCCCTGCCTGTTCCCGACCACGACCCAGCATTTTCCCCGACGACGTTTCCACACGTGTTGTCGGTTCCTCGAGCTACGGGGTTTCCTACTCTCCAGCCACAGTGAGTTCCAGCTTCGTGTCTTCATCTCGTGGGATTACCAGAGACATTAACTGGGTAATTCACCCGAAGAACGGACAGAACATTTGTGAGCTGATCTTTAATTGTGTTGGCGATAATAAAGCTTATTACCAACTGACTTTGAGTGTTGGCGTACTGCTTCTGGGTTCATACACACCCCGTTTCAGTACAATCTGGCCAACAATGGACCCAGCAGACTCTAACACTCTGCAGTCTCGTCTAGCCCGTGTTGAGGGAATGCTCCAGCAACACGAGGCTCAGCTTTCCTCCAACGCTGGCTGAGGCTCGGCATTCTGCCTCGGGCGTTGGAGAAGCTTTTAACCCTGCTGGCGTAACCAGGTACAACAAATGGCCACCACGTTGACCCAGCACCCAATTCCTGATTCGATCCCTGTTCAGACGGGCTCCCAACCCGGCGCCACCTCCCAGCGCCGCACTCAACCCCGGTCGGGATAATCACGCCACGCTGGAGATCCAGAGGGCTGCAATCCGTTTTTGACAAACTGCTCCATCCTGTTTGCTCTGCAGCCACGTCGCTCGCCACGGAGGGCCAAAGTGGCCTTCGCCATTAACCATCTCACTGGCCGAGCACGACTATGGGGAACAGCAGAATGGGACAGAGGTACACCCGCCTGTGTTTCGTTTCAAGCCTTCGATGAACTACGGAAGGCTTGGTCCAGTGTCTTTGGGCCCTGACGCCAACGGGGCTTACTGAACCAGCGTCAGGGAGGTCGGACGGTCGCCGACTACGCTATTGACTTCAGGACTCAGGCTCATAGAGCAACTGGAATTCGCCGCCCAGTGCGACGCCTTCCTCAATGGGCTAGCACCATACATAAAGGATGAACTGGTCTCTTTGAGCTTCCTCATTCTCTCGATGGTCTCATTGAAGTGACTCTCGAGACTGACAGGCGGATTCAGGCGAGGAGAAAGGAGCAGCGTCTGGAGGGAGGTTCCCACCGGTTTTCTGGTCACCAGCGGGTTCCACCACCACCTGTAACGCTTCCAGCGGACCCGAGTCTGGGAGGGACGGAGCCGATGCAGGTGAGCCGAACCAGATTATCTGCTGAGGAGCGTGAGAGACGACGTCGGGGGAGACTCTGCTTGTACTGTGGACAGGCTGGACATTTCCTCTCCAGTTGCCCAGTAAAAGGTCGGGCTCAGCAGTAGAGAGGGGCATCCTGCTGAGCCGTTCCCAGAACTCTGCCTCCAGTCTCCGCCCCTTGTTCCACGTGCAGCTCCTGTTGGGTGATAAGTTTCACACCGCCACGCTCATTGACTCTGGTGCTGATGTGAATCTCATCGACGAGGAACTGGCTCGACAGCTGGGATTAACCCTGGTCTCCCTACCGCGTTCTGTTCCAGCTAACGCTCTGGATGGTCACCTCCTGGGAACCGTGACCCATCAGACTACTCCCTGTCTCCATGCTCCTGTCTGGTGAACACCGTGAGACCATTCAATTCCATGTCCTGAGGTCCCCAGAATTGCCTCTCTGATCCCTCGGATACCCCTGGCTCATCGTCACAATCCCACATAGACTGGTTCTACCGGCTCGATTGTGGCATGGGGTTCTTCCTGTCAACAGACCTGTCTTCGGTGGCAAGAGGCTTCAAGGGGATCACTCCGCCTCCTGCACCACACCGGATCTCTCAAGGGTGCCCACAGAGTACCACGATTACGGGGAGGTGTTTAACAAGGCCAGGGCCACCTCTCTACCGCCCCACCGCTCTTATGACTGTGCCATCGATCTCCTTCCCGGAGCGGCTCCTCCTAAGGGTCGGCTCTACTCACTCTCCGCACCAGAGAGAGAGGCTATGGACATCTACATCAGAGACTCTCTGGCTAGCGGAATCATCCGGCCGTCCTCATCTCCTGCCGGAGCCGGGTTCTTCTTTGTGGGGAAGAAGGACGGTTCTTTACGGCCCTGCATAGACTATAGGGGGTTGAATGAGATCACGGTGAGGAATCGTTACCCCCTCCCTCTCATAACGACGGCTTTTGAACTTTTACAAGGGGCGACGATCTTCACCAAGCTTGATCTTCGGAACGCTTACCACCTGGTCCGTGATTCGTGAGGGGACGAGGAAGACGGCCTTCAATACACCCACAGGACACTATGGTATTTGGTGATGCCGTTCGGGCTCACCAATGCTCCAGCCGTTTTTCAGTCCCTGATCAACGACGTGCTCAGAGAACACCTTAATAAGTTTGTGTTCGTATATTTGGACGATATTCTGATTTTCTCCCGGACCAAACAAGAACACGTTCACCATGTACAGACTGTGTTGCAGCTGCTTCTCCAGAACTCCCTGTTTGTTAAGGCGGAGAAATGTGACTTTCATGCTTCCTCTGTGTCTTTCCTGGGCTACATCATTGGTCACAATAGCATGGAAATGGATCCTGCTAAGGTCTCCGCCGTCACCTCATGGCCGGCACCCGATTCCCGTAAGCAGCTGCAACGATTCCTCGGGTTTGCCAATTTCTATAGGAGATTCATCCGGGGGTACAGCACGGTGGCAGCCCCCCTCACGGCGCTTACCTCTTCCAAGGTTCGGTTCCGCTGGTCTTCTGAAGCTGATGGCGCCTTCGAACACCTCAAGGGTCGCTTCAGCTCTGCTCCCATTCTCCTCATCCCCGATCCTGATGGGCAGTTCGTGGTGGAGGTCGACGCCTCGGATGTGGGGGTGGGAGCAGTCCTCTCCCAACGCTCGGCCGAAGATGGCAAGCTGCATCCCTGCGCCTTCTTCTCCCGACGATTGTCGCCAGCTGAACGCAACTATGACATTGGCAACCGCGAGCTTCTGGCGGTTAAGTTGGCGTTGGAGGAGTGGCGACACTGGCTAGAGGGTTCCAGAGTCCCTTTCCTCGTATGGACTGACCACAAGAACCTAGAGTATATCCGGACAGCCAAGAGACTCAATTCCCGTCAAGCCCGTTGGGCCCTTTTCTTCGCTCGTTTCTCCTTCACTCTCTCGTACCGGCCGGGGTCCCGGAATGTCAAACCCGACGCCCTTTCTCGCCAGTTCCTGGAGGAGGAGGGAGAATCTCCCCTTTCTGACAATATTCTTCCTGCCTCTCGACTCCTGGCATCTCTCACATGGGAGATCGAGGACCGCATCCTGTCGGCGTTGGAACAGCAACCGGGTCCCAGCGCCTGTCCTCAGAACCGCCTGTTTGTTCCCGAGAGGTTCAGGTCTGAGGTGTTGCAGTGGGCCCATTCGTCTCGTCTCACCTGCCATCCTGGCATCACTCGTACCAGGGAGGTCTTGCAACGACGGTTCTGGTGGCCCACCCTGGTTAACGACACTAAAGACTTTGTGAACTCCTGTCCGGTCTGCAACCAATGTAAGACCCCTCGCCGAGCTCCTGCTGGTCATTTGCACCCTCTTCCTGTTCCTCATCGCCCATGGTCCCACATCGCTCTGGACTTTGTCACCGGTCTGCCACTGTCGGGAGGCAACACCACGATCCTGACAGTGGTAGATCGGTTCAGCAAGATGGCACATTTTGTGCCTTTACCCAAGCTCCCTTCAGCCAAAGAGACAGCGGGATTGCTACTGCAGCATGTCATCAGACTGCACGGCATCCCTTCAGATGTGGTCTCCGATCGGGGGCCCCAGTTCACCTCAGCATTCTGGAGGGAGTTCTGCCGTCTTCTGGGGGCGTCCACCAGCCTGTCCTCCGGGTATCACCCCCAATCCAATGGACAGACTGAAAGGATGAATCAGGAGATGGAGACGGCACTCCGCTGTATGGCTTCGACCAATCCTGCCTCCTGGTCATCGCAGCTCTTGTGGGTGGAGTTCGCCCACAACACCCTTCAGAGTTCCGCCACTGGGCTCTCCCCCTTCCAGTGTGCCTATGGTTACCAGCCTCCTCTGTTTCCTGCCCAAGAGAGGGAGACGGCCTACCCCTCGGTGGAGGACTTCGTCCGCCGCTGCCGCCAGACCTGGACCCGGGCCAGGGCCACGCTGTTGCGGGCCGTGGGCCGCTACACCTCGGCGGCTAATCGGCGCTGCCTCCCAGGCACCTTCCTACCGGGTGGGCCAACAGGTTTGGCTGGCTACCAGGATCTTCCGCTGAGGGTGGACTCAAACTGGCTCCCAGGTTCATCGGTCCATTCCCTGTTGAGAAGGTCACAACCCCGTGGCAGTCCGCTTGAAGCTTCCTCGTGCCATGAGAATCCATCCCACATTCCACGCCTCCAAGATCAAGCCGGTCCGGGAGAGTCCCTTGCAGCCAGCCGCCTCCTCCGCCTCGGATCATCGACGGGTCCCCGGCTTATACGGTCCGTCGGCTCCTTCGGTCCAGGCGCCGCGGCAGAGGCCTCCAGTACCTTGTCGATTGGGAGGGGTACGGTCCGGAGGAGCGATCCTGGGTCCCGGCTCGGCAGGTTCTGGACCGCCAGCTCATCATGGATTTCCATCGCTCCATCCGGACCAGCCGTCCCGCAGTTCCTGGCCGTGGGTCTTCCGCTCCTGCCCGCTCTCCGCCTCCTGCTCCTGGACCTTCTGGGTTGGGGTCCTGCTCCAGGGGTTCCTTGCCGCCCGCGTGGGGGATCCTCCTTCTGATGACGGCGACGACGACGACTACGGCAGCCGACGTCGAGATGGTTTCTGCCGGGTCCGAGGAGTTCTGACCTCCTTCCGGCCCCTCCGCCCACCCGGCTTCTGTGACTTTTGGGTTTGGGGACGTCATGGGTCAGTCCCTTGGGGGTTCTGTCATGATTCCTGCATTCTCCTCCTCCCCTTCACTGCCAGTACTTTTCCATTCACCTCACTCTGACCTGCTCTTTCTGCTGGCCACGCCCACTGCTGCAGTCTGCTCTCCCCCACAGCTGCAGCTCATCATCTATCAGTCCAGTACTTAAGACTCTCGCACACGTTCATTCACTGCCAGATTGTTCCTCTGCCATGCATGACTTTCCAGCGTTCTTTTGCCAGATTTCCTGTTGCCGACTCAGTTTGTTCCCGACCAACCCTCCGTGCCTGCCAAGCACCGTGTACCTACCTGCCTTCTGTCCCTGACCACGCAGCCGCTTCGCGTTCGCATCTCTGACGGCTTCACTGGCAAAGACCTCCCGCTCGACCACGATTTATCCTTCAGCCTGCTCGACGGTACCGTTGCATCCTCGGACTGTTTCCTCGGCTACGGATCCCTGCCTGTTCCCGACTCACGACCCAGCATTTTCCCCCGACGCTTCCACACGCAGGTTGTCGGTTCCTCGAGCTACGGGGTTTCCTACTCTCCAGCCACAGTGAGTTCCAGCTTCGTGTCTTCATCTCGTGGGATTACCAGAGACATTAACTGGGTAATTCACCCGAAGAACGGACAGAACATTTGTGAGCTGATCTTTAATTGTGTTGGCGATAATAAAGCTTATTACCAACTGACTTTGAGTGTTGGCGTACTGCTTCTGGGTTCATACACACCCCGTTTCAAACATGATGCCTTGGCCATACATTCATACAGGAAGCAAACACTAAATGCCCTACCTGATGCTGTTTAGTTTATCGTACAACCCCGACAGGTTCCATCCAGCTGCGTTATTAACTGACAGCGGCAGTCCGTGTATCATTCAGCCGCGCAGGGTGCCATCCGGCAGGTTGGCGCCATATCATACCTTCATAACTTCGCATCTGGCCTTGTTACAAACCTACACTGCCTGGCAGCATATCATAATGCTGCAAAAGACGTTTTTTGGCATCTGTATCTTATGCCAAAATCACTGAAAAGTGGTGAAATTTTACAACTTTGGAACGAGAACTGGCTGAAACCTAAACCTAAACCTTACCTACCCAACTTTACCAGCCAAAACATAATCTACGTAACTTTATGTTCAGCCTGTAAGCTTACGTTAGATTTTTAATGTATGTCATTCGCAAATTCATTAGCTTTTTTAGGAAATGTTTTATGTGCATTTTTGTAATATGTTAAACAAACTGCTGTATGAGGATAAGTTGATGGATGAACAGATGCAAAGGGGGGATAAACGTCAGGGATGAAGTAGGAAGTTGTCTGTTTAGGCTGGTCTGAGACAGACATATTATGGCGGGGGAGGAGCAGACTCAATGACGGGTATCTGTCTCTGGCGTGAAGTCACCCAAGCTAGTTATGAGCCCCCAAAAGAGTCAGATTTAAATGAGCTGATGTGAGTGTGAGCTTGACTCAGATTGTGAAGAATGTCATGGATGTAGGATCAATATGCCTAAACAACCGGCACCCAAGGTCATGTGTTTTACCTGTGATAAAGGTGGTAAGTGAGTAATTAAAACACGCGGCTGTGTCTTTATTTTTGGATGGTGGAAACCAAAAACAGAGATAAAAGTAGAGTGAATATTGAACATAACTCCAAATGCATGCCAAAGTTTGCTCCACATCTTCTGGGTTTGTTAATAGGTATTTGATTGCTATAAATACATAATTAGTTTATTCTGCTCCCCGAAGCAACTAATGCCATATCCTTTCTCTAACCTTTCCAAGGGTTAAGTAGCCAAAAACTGCCCAAATTTCAGAAGCAATACAAATCCCTTTCCACTAGTACAGTTAAAGTCATGTGCTTCTTTCACGCAACCAATCTTTTATGCAGCATAAGAATTGTGACTCTTCTTGGATCATAAAAGCTGTTGTCAGGCAGCAGTTCCATCTCCTCCAAAACATATTTGGCAAAAAATTAGTGCTGTACCACACAAACATGTTTGTAAGAGACTGAGTTGCACTGCCATGTGATGCAGTGCACATGATTCATGTTTTAGTATAAATCTTTGTTTGAATGATGCCTGCCAGTGAAATGACTGGCCTGTCAATAGTCAGGGGGGAGCTGACATCACCTACATGTGCAGTCCTGACAGTTTAGTTCTCACTTGAGCACAGAGGAAAGCTCATCTGCATGCTCCTGAGCTCTGAAAGATAAGTGCTGACTGTATGAAGAAAATATCAACCAGTTGCACACAAGGTGCCAAATCCAACACATTTTTTACTTATCAGGCTAATTAACCTATCTGGAGCGCGCCTCCATATCACCAACCATCTGCTGACGCCCTGTCTGTGCCATTACAGTCTCCTCCACCCACGTCTCAGCAGACTCGCCACCCATCAATCACAATCTGTTGCTCTCACTCACTCTCTCATGATTAAGGCCTTATGCGCCATCACAGGCTAATTATTAACGAGGAGGATATGCAAAAGGATATATGGCTGGACAAAGAGATGACATCTGCTCATCTGCTGCCTCAACTACATTTAGCCAGGAGGGGTAGGATGGTAAATATGAGTCTCCTGCATGAAACTAACTGTGATGTCATTGTGCAGCTGGTAAGTGTGACAAAACACTTTACCACAGCCTTCACATTATAAATATGAAAATTAAAGACTGTTCCTTTCTCCTTTTTCTCCTGGTGAACGCTACAGGAAAACAACATTTAGCTCAACCTGACTCACTGAAATTTTGTTGTCAATTTCATAGTTTATAAGATAGCAGATAGAGATAATGTTTATTAAACTAGGTGTAAATGCAAAGGCTTGGGTGTAATTGTCACGATAATGTATTTGGATGTTAAACAAATGAAAGGAGTTGGTGTAAATGGGACCACAAACTCCATACAAACATGAATGGATTCCCAAAGTGTCAGGGGCCCCTTTGGCCTTTTCCTACAAAATGTCACTGGAAGACACCTACTGCTGAGGAAGAGACAAAGTAATGAGATAGATGCAAAACAGCTGCAGAGACTGAAAACACTAAGAAGAGATACAGAGTAACTAGAAAAAATGCAACAACTACAAAGAGACTCAAAATGACTTAAAATAGACGCAAAGCACTACAAAGAGACTAAAAATGACTACAAAAATATGCAAAGCAACAAAAAGATGCAAGGTGATGACAGAAACATGAAGAATTACAAAGAGAAAGTCAAACTGATGACAAAGAGATGCAAACAGCTACAAAGAGACTCAAAATGACTAAAATAGATGCTAAATTCTGACAAAGATGCAAACAACTACAGAGAGACTCATAATGGCATCAAAGAGTAGGTAACAATTACAGAGACTCAAAATGACAACAAAACTACATGAGCAAATACAGAAAGACAAAAAGTGTTGGCAAAAAGATGCAAAGCAACTACAAAGAGAGTCAAAATAACTACTAAGAGATAAAAGACTACAGAAAGAAAGAAATGCTAGCATTTACAATGTACAAAAAGATGCAAAAGGATGACAAAGAGATGTAAACAACAAAGACACTAAAAATGACTATAAAGAGATGTAAAACAACAAAAAGATGTAAAATGACAACAGACATAAATAGCTACAAAGAGACTCAAAACTACTATAAAAAGATGCAAAATGATGACAGAGAGATTTAAACAACAGACTAGAAAA
Organism: Plectropomus leopardus; assembly: GCF_026936395.1. NCBI lineage: Eukaryota > Metazoa > Chordata > Actinopteri > Perciformes > Serranidae > Plectropomus > Plectropomus leopardus. The sequence goes on from NC_142179.1 coordinate 35,074,900, forward strand.
GGATGCAAAGAAACTACAAAGAGACTGATATGTAAGCAACCAGAAAGAGACTCAAAATTCAGGATCAAAGAGGCAAAATGACGACAAAAAGATGCAAAGCAACTACAGACGTTAAAAATGATGACAAAGACATGTAAGCAACCATATGGAGGCTCAAAATGACTACTAAGAGACAGATATCTACAGACAGATGCACTGCCACTGCAAAGAGATGCAGAGAACAACAACAAAAACAGGCCAAACAACTGTAATGTCTGTTTTTTTTTGTTCCAATTAAAAAAGGTAGTGGGGCCTTTTGCATGTCTCAGCCCAGGGGCTCATTGTCTCATAATCTGCCCATGCCTACAAAGGCCATTCTTACCCAAAAGACCCGCAAACACAAACAGAGAGGAGAAGTAAAAACTGACACAGTAACATATTTAAGCACTTACATTTGAATAAATTAAAGCTTTGGCAACATACAGGTCTATATCTGTTTTTTCACATACAGTGTTAAAAGTTTAACTCCTTTTTACGCCAATTTGTACAGAATAAATGTAAAACAGCACAAAAACAAATACCACACAGAAAAAAACATTAGGGTACCTACACAGTATATACTATTTATAAGTGTAGACACAAAGTCTACCATAAAATGCAGTTTAATCATTATCACTATGTTTATAGCACAGAAGTCGTAGGTTCATTAGTTGATTGGCAGCAGCTGTTTCATTCATGCTTGACTGACTCACACACAGCTGTGTGGCTATCAGCTGACTACTAACATCCAATCATTCATGCAAAGCCATTATAACCTGAAAATCATCAATATTACTCTGTTGATGCCCTCATGCTAATGCTGTGCCCTCCACCTTAGCCACCTCAATATGAGTTTTTGGTATTATTGATTTAACCATAATTTCAGGCTTGTGTATGTTAATTAAGGAGAGCTGGGTTCTCCAAGCTGAAGTGTCATTGCTGCTTGCATTTCTTGAGAGTTCTCAAAGAGCAGAGCTTTCTGCCAGATCTTACTGTATGACAATTTGCTATAAGGTCCATTCCTTGATGCAAGTGTCTCTTTCTGAAAATCACTTGAAAAATAGTAACACAGAACTCAAGTAATTATGTAAATAATAATTTTTATATTAATTAAATCTTTCATCTTTCAGGAGTTTTCATATTTCCTATTATAACCAATAAAAATATAGGCCACAGCTATAAGAATAATACCACTTATTGTTGCAAAAAGACAGACTTTTCCTTTAAAATAATAAATCACCTGGATCCCTGAAATCTCATTTTTCTAACATCAGATGTAATATATATTAATTTAATTTAATGGTATTAGTGTTAAACAAGCAGCATTTTTGCAATTCAAATTTCACCAATTAATGTTCAAACTGTTATACACATGCAAAGCCTCTGCGAACTAAAAAAAGCCTACAGATCACAACTGTAACTGGAGGTGTGACCTGAACCTTATGAAGTGAATTATTTTTTTCTATATAATGTGAAGGTTTTGCAGCATGCAAACACCAAGGAATTGTTTCACAGTCTCAGCTCTCACCCCACTGAGCTCAGCATGTAGCGTTTCTCTCCGTTCACTTTCCTCAACACATGCTGACAAAGCTGGAGGAGGACACTCAGACATACATGAATCCTTTGTCTGTACAGCTTCTGTTTCTGTGTTTTGTGACTGGCTGGCCGACTCCCTTATATTTCCCTTTTTATTGCTGATAAACAGCATGCCAACTTGTTAGAATTGCTTTCACTGCACCGCCCTGCCACCGCGGCTCTTCATGTATTACAGTCATGCTGAGGCAGGCTGGATTGTCCTTATGATGTCCCCATACAAACAAACTGTCAAACACTTCCTTCTTGTGTATCTGCGCTTTGCATGAGGCAAGGGGAAGGTAACCAGCGGGCTGCGCTCACAGAGACCAGTAAAAAGTAAAGGTATGACCCATGAAATATTCATGAAGTGCCAAGCTTTCAACAGAGCCCCTCACTGCCTGTTATGCTCTGGTGTAAGAAGCATTCACAGGCCTCTGGGAAACTCATGACACACACAATCCAGACAGCCCTGTAAACCAGCTTGTTCCTCTGATTAGTACATTGTCCTGCTGATTACATTAACCTACAGACCTGCATTATATGGAAGATCTGAAATGCCTAAATAAAAACTAATCAAATGAATAAATAAAGTGAAATATAATGCAGTTTCTGGAGGCACACACCCTTTTGTACGTTTCTAAATAGGTGGAAGCCTTTCCTCTTCAATAAAGCTAATAATTAAGAGCTGGCTCAGACCTGCCTCGAGCCATCTATAGGCCTAGACTGCTGGGCAGTGCTCAATAGAGTACTGAAAATGTTTACATATATATATATATATATATATATATATATATATATATATATATATATATATATATATATAAGTACAATTACTCCTATGAATAATGAATTAAGTAAAAGTGAAAATTACCATTTTAAACTCAAATAAAAGTTCCAAAAATGTACCTGCTTAATAATTTACTCTTATAAGTTACTTTTTATTGTCATTCTTTTTTTAATGTGTGGGCCAGTGCAAAATAATAAAAAAACAGCACTCACTGATGATTTTTTTATTTAATTAAGCAGGCAAAGTTTAAGGTTTAAGTGTGAAATTGTCACTTAGGTGGTATGTGTGATTCAGATAACAGCTTGATCAGACAGTGCTGTTGGCTGTTTTCATAAAAGCACACCCAGAGGTTTGCAGGGAAATATGCCGGCTAATTTTCTTTCCTTCACCCTGAATGTATTCAACTTAACCATTAATATAGAAACACAACACTCTTTCTTTTAACAACGGGCACAATCATTTTAGTGAAGGGCATCGGATTGGATTTACAAACTCACCAACTAATAAATTTACCAGTAACATCAAAGGTTTAGTTAGTTAGTTAGTATATAACCAGAATTCTTCCAAAAAAAGAAAAATGTAAAGTGAAAATAAATTCCACAAATTTTACAGATCTACAATTTATCTTGATAAAGTGCTTGTTTTCTCATCTCCTATGCTTTTTCGAGATAATCTAAATGGAATGTTTCATATAATCCATATGTACTAAATCAATAACTGTTGTTACTAAACAAAAAGTTGCGGTTTTCCACATAAAAAGGGCAAAAGAAAATAAATGAAACTTGATTTTCTATATCAGCCAAGCAACACCTACTACAAATCCTCACTCTTCTTCTTCTAAATGCATATACCGTCCAGTTTCAACCATCAGTGGTAAAATACCAGATCTCAGCTGAGCTTATAAATGGCAAATGTTGTGAAATAAAAATTAGATTAGTGGTTAGAAAAATATATACAGCGTGAAGAGTAGAAGGACAGTTAAAAAAAGGAACATCTAAAGTACAAATTCCCTAATGAAACAGCTTTTTTACTCGTGTTACTTGGAGTGCAGTTCTACCACCCTGGCTGCTGGGGGACTTGATAGAGTAAGCCCCTCCCTCCTCCCCTCCCTCTCCATCTGCACACATTCATGTCTCATTAATGCATGTTAGCAACTTGGTTTCACACTTGCTGTCACGTGGGAATGATGGTGCAGACGGAAAAGATTCCCGTGGCAATGACGTGTGAGTAAACTTCTTGCCTTCTTACAGGAGGGCTCTGCAGCAGGTGATTTAAACCGCTCAGAACATCATTGGAACCCATCAACCAAGCATCAGTGATGCAACTGAGGTGGGGTGCCTATACAGAGCCCAAAGGATTAAAAGACAACATCCATCCCAGCAACAGCTTGTTCACCCTGCTGCCGTCTGGCAAGTGATACAGAAGTATCTGCTGTTGTACTACCAGACTTCAGAGCAGCTTCTTTTCCCAGGCTGTAAGACTCCTCAGCTCATCCACTGCTCACTATCATAAAACGTAGTTAGTTTGTTTTTGCTTTGTGCCAATAAAGGGACTACAACTCCCACTTTGTTGTGGAACGCTGCTTACAGAATGACAATACTTGAACCTTTTGAATACTAGAATAGCAAAGGAATGACCCAACCTATTCACCATGTGACTGGCTAGTACTCGTTGCCTTTGTTGGTTAGATTGCTTGGGTTTAGGCAAGAAGAGTGGGGTTGGTTAGGGTTAGGGCAAGAATGTTAGGTTAGGTGTGGAATGCAAGAATGTTAGGGTAAGACCAATCACCAGAAGGACGCTACTGCATTTCATTACATTTGTGATTGATTGTACAGCTTTCTACAGCAAATCAATCTCTTAAAACTTACGACAAAGAAACAAATAGAGGGGTCTTATTGGCAAGGATTATCATCATCAGTACATGTTGATCGCTTACTATAGCCAGCTAACTGAAATAGCATACAGTAACTGGTTTAGAAGGCTAATGTTTAACTTACCGGTACAACATTCATATTAGGTTTTTTTTTTAAGATTATTTTTTTCAGGCTTTTATTGCCTTTATTTGACAGGACAGTGAGAGCATGAAGGGGGGAGAGAGAGAGGGGGCGATATGCAGCGAAGGGCCGAAGCTGGAATGGTACCCGCGGCTGCTGCAGTGAGGAGGGAGGAGGGGCGCCGCTCTATCCACTGAGCCACCAGGCACCCTATATTAGGTATCTTTTACAGTTATTTTCAAAAATGTGTTATTCGCAAACTCCTTTTCCCCAGAGTCAGTCACAAATGTAACTAAAAATTGTACTATATAAAATATATATGAATATGCATGAATGTGTATATATATGTACGTGTATGTATACATGTATGTTTATGGATGCGTGTATATGCTTGTATGTATGCAAGTCTGTGTGTAAATATGTAAGTGTATGTATAAATGTTAAAGATGAAGTTCATGAATTAATTAGCTGAGAAGGGGTAGGGAATAATACGTTTATACTTCCTCCTACTCCTTTTCGAACGTGTAAGATGCAATTTCTTGTTTTTTTTCATCTATTTATTTTTTTTACTTTTTTTGTATAGGTTATTATCCATTTTGTTACTGCCACTCTGTTTAATTGTTATCTTTTTCTGTTTGTTTTACATGTTTGAAATATCTATCTATCTATGTAGTAAAAAATGTAATGCACCTTCGGTCTGGGAGGCAGACACCCTTTCCACGTTAAAGACTTGGCTTAGGCCTAAAACTTTCCTCTTTGATAAAGCTTATAGTTAGGGCTGGCTCAGACTTGCCTTGAACTAGCCCCTAGTTATGTGGCTCTAGGCCTAGATTACTAATATTATATATAGGCAGCTCTGGGTAGAGTACTGATCATTTATACTCAAGTAAAATTACAATTACCCACTCAGAAATGACTCGATTAAAAGTAAAAATTGCACATTCAATAGCATGTCCCTCTAGCTAGCTAGCCTGCAGGAAGTAGTTTAATATGAAATTCTGTCTGTCAAAGCTTCCCTCAGCTTACATCAGTGATGATAAGCCCCACTGATGGTATGATTTAAAAGTAAAATTGCAGTTAAACTATTCACTCTTTTTTGTGATGTGATTTGATTTTAATGTACCATGTCACAATGAAAAACACTTCATTCAGTTATAAAAAGCAAGTTAAATAATTGCCCTCCTGATGTTTTCCATTTAGTTATTAAACAATAGGAAATTCATATTAAAATGTCTCCTGTATTTGACTGTATTTCTGTTTTTTGGTCAGGTTTTTTAGGCATTTGAAATCTTCCATATGTTGACATGTGGATGGATTTGTCTATTTCAGTATAGATGTGCTGCACAGTTTGGGGCAAGCACTTCCTGAGATTCGTGGGGTTGAATTCAGGTCCACAGATGCACTTGTCGACAGATGGTAGTTATCAGACAGATTGTGGTGCGAGTGCCCTCTCCATGAGGGTCAAGGTAAAAGCAAATAATACTGAAAAAAGGATGGATAACATTTGCCAGCAGCTATTTCTGTGGGCTTTTGCAGATGCTTCACCATGCTTCCACATTTGTACACTTGGGTAAATTACCTTATTTACATACACAAAAGATATCAAATGTCCCCCTGTCCGACTGGTATTATGAAGGAGACTTTGACCTTTTTTAGTCAAGGACCACTTTAGTATTGCATATTAAAAGAAGTGCCAAATACATTCTACCAACATCAAAACAGACAAATGTAGGCTTGTTATCATTATTTATTATCACAATGTCCTCAAATATGCTTCTTACCCATTCTTACTCTAACATTAACAAATCCCACTTCTCTTTCCTAAACCTAACCAATCCAACCAACAAAGACAACAAGTACTTGCCACTCATAGTGCAAGCTATCCTTGGATTCACAAATTTGTGTCTAATGTCGCAGGAACTACCACAGAAGCTGCTCCAAGTACTTTTTGTTCATGTGTCTATGGACAGATTTTGTCAACACAATAGCGTCACAACCGTGCAAAATGCAGTCATGAACCTTTACAGGTGTGAGATTACAATAAAGGTGAGTTCAAAGACAAGTGTAGCATGAGCAAAGGAGCTGGAAGTAAGGCAGTGGGACTTAAGGAGAGCCCAAAAAACACACTGAATGACACCTGCCACATGGCAGACTGACAAAGTTAGCAATGAGGTTAAGATCATGTACTTTCCTCTGGGGTTGCTAGAGACCAAACCAAAGCTAAAAGGAAGGCAGAAACTGGACTTACATTAGTCAAGTGGCTCGAAAACAATCTCAAAATGTTCCTCTGTGTCTGCTGGGACATTCTGCCTCGTCTTCTTCCTGACTGGCAATACACTTTTGCCATATAAACTTTAGTGGGTGATAATATGTAAAAGTAGTGTTTACAGCTCGTTCTATTTTTTTACCAATACCAAGAGAGTCCTCACATAAAACTAGGACGTCTATGCAGTATAAAGATGCAAATACTTTTGAAATTGGTGCTACATGACACGAGAAAAAAAAGGGAAAAAGGTTTGTGGCATTGGCCTTTGCTAAAAATGTAGAAACCTATAAACTACCAGAATGCATTTGCAGAATGCACCTGCTGATGGATGACTTAATGCAACTTTGACAGTTTGACATAATGGCTATCGTCGAGACCTCATGTTAAAGTTAAACAGTAAGCTAAAACATGTTTCTAAAAACATTTGTGTTCGGAAATATGTAGCACTGTATCAGAATCTTGGTTTATATTTGATCAGTGCTGTTTAGGTTTACTGTTTGATCTGTTGTTTTGGGCTTCCATTTTTACAATGCAGGAAGCTACATGTCGCCCACTTCCTGTTCACAAACTCTTTCCATTACGGCAACACAGAGCATTAAAATATATTTCTGAAAACATTTTAGTTTTACATTGATAACGTTAACATGATTAGGGCTGCAATGATTCCTCGAATAATTCGAGTAACTTGATTACAAAAAACGATCGAGGAATTTTCTCTGCCTCGAGGAATCGTTTAATTTTGCCAGCTCAAAGCATGGTATTTCGCCCGGACTACTTTTAGTGCGGCACAACGAGCTGACGTCACGCACGTAAAAGAATAAAAAAGAGGCGGCGGATATGTTTGGTTTTAACCATGGATGTAGAGGTAATGACGAAGAAGGCGACGAAAGCGAAAAGAAAGGCACAAAGAAAAGGCAGAAAATGTCAAAAGTATGGGAGCATTTCAAGCTGGACACCAAGGCGAACACTGCTGCGTGTATTCACTGTAAGACAGCGCTTGCATACCACAACAGTACGTCTTCAATGCTGCAGCATCTCCACCGAAGGCCCCCTGTTTACTCCGAGAGCGGAGGACCGTCACCCGAGACAAGGCAAAATTAAGTTAACGTAGCGCTAATTAATGAGATTAACGTTACTGTACCTTGCTAATATAACGTTAGCCCTGCGGAGGGCTAGGTTTCTATTAATTATGACTACTGTCGATGCGTGGCTAACGTGCCTTTCATACAGGCTGTATTTAATCTGTAAAAACACAGCGCTGTAGAGTGATGAGGGTGGAAAATAAAAACATAATAAAGCTAACTGGGTAGTTAAAAAAGGAAACCAATGGTTTATTGTTAGGTGAAATGTCTTATTGTCTCATGTATATTTATAATTGCTCTTTAACTAAACAAAAATATGTTTTATCCGATTACTCGATTGATCGAAGGAATTTTCAGTAGAATACTAGATTACTAAAATATTCAATAGCTGCAGCCGTAGTTATGATCCAAGTTTGAGAGACAGAGAAAGGGGCAACCTGTATATTCTTTATATCTGTGGTGGCGGCAGTTGGCAGGCAATACAAAAATGCAGGAGTACAGCCTGTAGTTTGAGCAACAGCCCCAAGAACCAGAAAAACATCACTAAATTATATAAATTATGTAATAATTACTAACGTAAGCAACTGCTACTGAACCATATCAAACAAACATGATGTCAGCTGGACCATCAGTCACTACTGATAAGTAAAGGTGAAACAGCCCCTCCCAAAATGACTACCATGAACAAAATTTCAGAAGGAGTAATGAAGTAAAGCAAAATGACAACTAAGTATGGTTACTAGGAGTGTAACAATACACTGATCTGGATTGTGATAAATGATCCAACATCTTTGATGCAAATACAAGCATTGATACATTTCATCATCTTTGCCTCAGATTTGCTTTTATTTAGACATTCCTGTGGCATGTCTGTGTCCCCATTTCTGTCCAAGCATGCCTTTGTCCTAAACATACAAAGTGCTAAAAGCCTAGCGTCAGGCAAACAATGGCAAGCAGCCAAGAAAAAGACAATGAGGATATTAATATCACGTCAGATCAATCACAGGCCACTGAAACTGCTCGTGGCAGACTTTGTGATATCAGCAAATACTGTATTGTCCAAAGAATCAGAACACTTGAAAGAATCTGATTAATATTGCTGTTGGTTGTATGTGTGTTTTAATATTGCATCGTGATCAAAATTTTGATTTACACCCCTGATAATTATTTTCTGTTTACATCGTACATCATATAAAAGTTTAGGAACAAACGTTGCTGTTGAAGTGCATAAAGACACATTTTATGCCTGCAAGAACACTGAGATGGGATTAAAAATTGAAACCTTTTAATAGTAACTGTAACTTTTTATCATCAAAGTAATAATCCCTCTAGCTACCACAGATTGTCTAAAGAGCCACGGTCTTAAAAAGTTGGATGGGCCTTAAAGTCCCTGCGGAAGTTGCAATGAAAGCATAAATAACAACTAATTCAGCTCCACTTTGATGGGCTTCCCTCTGCATCTGCCTGACATTCACCATGCCCACACTGAAACACACACTCTTGTCCTTTCCCAGCTGTCACTGTAGCCCGCTCCCGAGGGGTAATTGCACAGCCAAATCATTACCGTGCTCTCTTATCAAATGGCCACCAAACTCTTGAAAGCCAACAGTTCACAACCCTATCACATAAAACAAAGTGAAATCCAATAAGAAGCAGAACAACAAAGATGAATCCTCCCTCAGAGTTGTCTGATCAAAATTATTTCGGATATAAATTCTATGTAAAGGGCCTCACTGTTTTTCTTGTAAATTTCCGTAGGAGGGCTGCAGGTTAAAGGGCCAATATTTCTTTCATGGACTTGTCTCAGTTGAGCCGGTAGTAATAAAAGTACCCACATCGTTGTTGCCTCTGGTAGAAAAAATATTTCACACCTGATTTGCTCCTGGAGTTCCAGTATTAGAGAAAAAACTCACTCAAAATCATAGACGTTTATAACACCATAAATCACTAAAAAAAAAAAAAAGTACTGTGCAGTACTGGAATATAGCTTTACTTAACAGTATGTTCAACATGTTCTCATCCTAAGTCATAACATATTGCCACTTAGCAGTGGACTTCTGCGTCTACACATTACGCTCTAGGTATCCTTCTGTGTCTGCTGCTACTGTAATGTCAACACTTTGTCCCAACAAGTGCATGGTGGGACGTGATGATGTTTAGGGAACAATAGCACATGGAAGTCAACGCTGGGACGCCAACAAACATTCATGCAGCCACAGATGGTTAAGTGAAGGGGAAGAAGGCACATGGTAAGGTGTGGGGAAAAAACATCTCATTTAAATGGGAAGTGAACACTGGACACCCACATGAAAGTCTGAGTTTTGTTGGACCCATCCACCGCCCCTCTCGCCCGTCCTATAGGCAACCTTGTATAATGTAGTTACCGGAAGTTTTTTTTTTTTTGTAGTTTTAGCAGTAGTCTAGTTAGTTTAGACATTTTTCTTACAATAAAGGTTATTTTAAAGGTTGTTTCATGAATGTGTATCACTGAATTTGAGCTCATTCGATCGTAGTGTAATGAAGGGCATAATTACTTTAAAACAGTTGTTATTTTTTAAAGTGTAGATTTCTTTGTTTCACTGGCACAAAAGAAGAATAAATAACAAAAAGAAAAAAAAACGGTATAAAAACATCTGTATCAGCTATCAGCTAAATTGTTGTTTTAAACATTGGGATCAGTGTCAGCCCAGAATTTTAAAATCAGTGCATCCCTCGTTCTATTATTTTTAAATTTGTACTTTTTGGGGTTTTTTTTAATTGGGGGGGGGCATCTGGCCTTTTACAGTACACCACCCACCTATCAGCGAAAAAGCCATTGGAATATAAAGGCAAGTTTACCCACCTCCTCCTCAATAACCTAATGATCTATCTAGGAGGAAAACCACCTCATGAATTACGGGTCGACAGATTATCAACCTGACCCATTACCAATATTTGGCATTTTGATGATTATCTGTATCAGCAGTTTATTTAATGATCCCCAATAAAATAGATTCATGAAAAAGTGTGAGTTTGACACTCAACCAACATCAGGGATGGCAGTCAGGTAAAAGGTTCAGTTTTGATTAAACATTTGCTGTAAGCATTTAAACACGGTTTTGTGTTGAACTTTGTTATATTCCAACAGGAATATTTTCATTTTTATTGTAAATACATCAGTTCCAAATATTTTTCGTCTTTTTTTCGTCTCATTAAGTACTAACAATCGGTATCGGTAACTGCCTTGAAAAAACAAAACCGGTCGACCCCTATCATGAATTTCCACTAAACCACTGGAAAGGGGGTAATACTGTCCCTCTGCCATGGCTCAGCAAGTAAACACCGTCTGTAGGTTAGAGAGTGATACAATTTCTGTTACTTCCATGTCGTGGTGAAAATGTCTGCTCCATGCTTTTCAGCGTAAAAACATTCTGTGAAATGCTTATCTGAGAACACAGACTGTATGATGTGCTTGCAGATCATCACTATAGTTGCCCTCACTTCTTGTTCCTTGGTTTTCGACCAGAATATCTCGATACTAAGAAAGGTAACTCTCAGCCACTCCTGCCCTCAATTTCAAACTAGCCCAAATCCTCTTAATAGATTACGCACCATCAATCAGCACACACAAAAGAGAGTGAGGGAGTAAACCCAATATCCATGACTAAGCTTATTTGCCCCGGTGATGATCTGACAGCTACCAGCCAAGAGGGGATGTTGAGATGCACTTTGCCACCACATTACATCTCATCCACGACGGCGACAAGGCTGATGAAATAAGATATGGAGAGTTCCCCTCAAACAGTCCCCGCCTCTGACAATTGCCATATGGGACCTTTAAAAACGCTGCAGCTCAGATAGTCCACAGGGGCTGTCATTTCACTTCACTTTCATTCTCAGTGTTGCAGAGGCAACCCATAGCCAATTAGTCCAGCGGTCATCAGAGGAAGAGGAGCGGAGCTGCAGTCAGCGCTGGTCCTCAGATGGCTGACCTTGGGAGCAGCAGACCTTCCCTGCATGCATCTGGGTCTATAGAGGCAGTGGAGCTTAAAGGCATTCTCCCTGCTGCACCTCCTGCCCCAAATTAGATAGGAGGCACTAGATTACACACAGCCCCAAATATGGATCACTTTTGCCCCCTACTGGCTGGAAGATGACTTTCAACATCCTGAAAACCTTTCAGGGACCAACAGCAGCACAAGGTGATGATCAAGTGGTGCACTGGTGGCAAGAGACAGGACTCTGGAGAAGGCCGAGTCGCACAAAGGCCCAGCTCACAGCAGCAGTTTGACAAGTCATGACTAAGTGTGCGCAGAAAACCCTGCGAACAAGCATTTTGTGTGAACCGAACTTTCCGCCGCACGAGGACAAAGCTTTCAAAGTCACTGAGAGAATCTCTAAGAAGTTGGGAGAATAAAACGCTTTTGAAACTGTTCTTGACTTTCAAAACTAGGCCACTCCTGATCAGGAAATTGCACAAAGGACGCACGCGGCAGTCGCTTTAATTCACACCCTCTGTAATGAGCTTATGAATTATGAGTTTTCCGGAGGAAATAATGGATTTGTGTGCTGAAGGGGGGCAGCCGGAATGACAGCCGCTATAAATGAAAAAACGACTTGCGTGGTTAGAGTCAGCCATTATGGAAATGTCAGGTCATTTCTTTTGCCTCTGATGTGAGGGGTTCTTAACTGCGCTATGTTCAATGTAATCCATTTACCGTGTGGACATACTGTAATTATAATCATAACAAAATAATCAGGAAATTGAATTCCGCTGCAGTCTGTCATTATTGTGTCTCACTTTGGCGGCTATCTCGTCAGCGCCGGGAGAAATGCGAAATGGGCCGTGCTTTGAAAGGTCCGTGTCAATCGTCAGAGTCGTCACAGTGAAATCACACAATATGCTTAAGTGCTGCAGAGGCCAAATGTACCAAACACATGATGTATTATCTCAAAAATAGATTTCACAACGAGCATTTATATTGTTTAACAGTGTTTTTTTCAATCAAACAAAATGCTTATTTTTTTCCTCTTTCAAATCAGGATGCTGTCTGAAACTGTCCTCAGTCCAAATAAAAGTTCTGTCACAGGCAGAATGAACCCTGACAGATGCTACTCTTTGGTTCATCTGCTCTCCATCACCATATAATAGAGCCTGGAAGGCAGTCAACACATCATATACCACCATGTGACTGAACTCTAGCCAAAGGGCGAGGCATTTGTAATGCCAGTATCATTACTTTTACCCAAACTGTTAGCATTATCATCAAGAGCTCATTAAAATTAACGCTCCTCCATATGTTTTAATCAGCCCGTCCAATTACCATCACAGAGTCAACCCCCTGAGGTCTATCTGAGATAAATGTCCATAAAGTTGACATTAAAGAAAAATACAAATCACAATATATGTGAGAAGTGTGAACAGAACAAACAAAGTAAACCTGACAGTAGAGAAATAAAATTGAAATTTTAGCACTACACTGCTACTTGACAGGTATAATTGATGTTATATACAAATAATCTTCCCATAATGTAGGCGTCATTGTAATACATTATCGTGGTTTGTGATTGGTGGTGGTCTTACTAGTAATAGCAATAGTTGCTCAGGGATATGAGAGTGTTGTTTGATATGTCTGATGAAGTGCCATATACAGAAATATACTGGACTTTAAGTTTTCTATGCTATGTTTTTTTAACACTTTGAAACTTGAGCAAATTGGCTTGATTTCTTTCTAAAAGACAGGAAGAAGGCAATGAGCAAGGAAAGAAGAGATGACCAAAGAAATTAACAGGTTAGTAAAAAAACAAGAAAATTACCAGAAAATTAGTTCTAAACAAAGATAAAAAGTTAAAATAATAATAATAAGAAGAATAATAAGAAGAATAAGAATAAGAATAAGAATAAGAAGAAGAATAAGAAGAAGAATAAGAAGAAGAATAAGAAGAATAAGAAGAAGAAGAATTTAATACTATAATATAATATTCTTTAAAAAGTGCTTAAAAACTATAATAATTTTATGACATAATTTTAAATATGTAATTATGATTATTGTAAACATTTTTTTCCCCTAGCTTTTTTCTTTGTTTTCCCTGTACATCTTCCCCAAACTTTTCAAAAATAATTGTCTAAAATCTACTAATTCTTTGCAGTTAGTGGAATATTTCTTACCAAGTTGCTCATTGCCTAATGTTTTTGAAAGCAAATCAAACCATTTCACTCAGACTTCAAAGGTTTAAATACTTTGTTTCAAAGGGTTAATATACTTTGTCAAATATATATTTTTATGTTGTATATATTGCAAACGTGGATTTTTCTATTTCATAAAATTTAAGTATTTTAAAATATGTCTATCCAAGGGCATAGGCTTGATTTCTGCGAGGAAGAAATATATATAGCAATCTTTCTTCTTTTATTTCATTAGATTTTTGTAATTGGGCCTGTGCGTGTGTGAGTAAGGGTTATGTTACAACAGAGTGGAGCGACTGCATTTCCACTTGAAGGGTTAATAAAGTAGTACTACTTCTTATTCTTGTCATCCATATAAGCAGAGGCAGGAATTGTTTTACAAGTCACAATTAAGTCTGCAGTCTTTGCAATTAAGTCCCAGACCCTAAACTTTTAGATTTGAGTCCCAAAGAGCAATTTTATTTATTATTATTTATCATTATTGTATATATATTATATTGTATTTATTAAAACAAGATGGTTAAAATAAGTGTGACTGAACTTGATCATTAAAAAGCAGTTTTGGCATTGCATATAGCTAGCATACAGCACTACGACGAGCGCCACGACAGAATGAAATTTGTATGTTTCTGTCCTGTGTTGTAGTATTTATCTCATCTCATTTTGGAAAAATGTCTTTCTCGTCATAAATTGATATAGTATGTTGATGCAAATTTTATGTGTTCAAATAAAATGAAAACATTAACGTTAATGTGATGAACTGAAATGTAGCACACATTTTTAAATAACATACTTTAAGATTTGTGCTGAGGGGAATGCAAGTGTTTTCAAGTCATAAGGCTCAAGTACAAGTAAAGTCACAAATCACTGGTGTTCAAGTCCAAGTCGAATTGCTAATGTTTTTTTATTTTGTTAAGCTGAATCTGAAGTCATTGAATAAGTAACTCGAGTTCACACCTCTGCCATCGAGCAAATTCTACATTATGATTATTTGGTTATTGTCTTTTCCAATATTAGTGATGATTTCATAATAGTAACGGCCTCAATAAATAGCCATCATCCTCATTCTGCCTACGGAAAATATGAGCCCATATTTAGAAAGACAAGTAACACAGTTGCAGTAACTAAGGAGAGAAAAGCATCATGGGAGAAAATCGCTGCCCGTGTCATTTGTGTCAATGCGTAAGTTTGAATGCACATGTCTATTAACCGCACTTTATTAAAATTATAGCATACACAGCACAGCACACGCCAAACACAATATTAACTTAACTTTCTTCAATGGACTGAGAATTACTATGATGATTGTGTATTAGGTTATGGTACATACAAATGTTGGGATGGTACTTTTTTAAGCTCACTGATATTTGATTACTGATTTTTGTTTACTGTCTTTTAATGTATGGTGGCATTTTAGCTTTTTGTACGCTTTTTAAATTTAATTTATTATTAGAGTTTTGTTTTATTTTATTGTTTTTAATATATTAATTTTATATTTTATTTCTTAATTTTTATTTATTTTATCCGTACTGGAGTCATTGATTTGTAGACTAAAATCTGTGTTGTGTATATGAAAATCCAATAAAATACTAATTATGAAATAACATTTGAGCTTAACTCAGCCAACAGAAAGATGGTGTGTGAGACTGGATATATGCGGCCGGAGAATGTTATTAAGATGAACGATTGAGTGTTATGAAAAACTGTGCTATTATAACAAATATTCATCTGGGAATGAGAGCACATCCAATCGAGATCTGAAAATCCTCTCCCGACGTAAGACACTGCGTAATAATTCTGCTTCGATATCGATCAGATTGCAAAAATACGGACAATCCGTGTCTGACAGTTTGCTTCAGGTGGGAGGAGACAGGTAGAAACTCAGTGTTTCTTATAGAAAACCTGCCAGCGAGCAGGTTATGTTCACAGAGTCAGTTACCATGGCGATTGACTCAGAGTTTGACTTAGCTCTCTCTCTGGGACGGATAACACAGAGTTTCCCTCATCTCAGGGTTAACGTACTCAGAGTTTTCATATAACCTGCTTCCTGGAATACCCCCCTGATACTTTGTTATTATGTTATTTAAGAAATGTTAAATAAAATTCAAAGTGTTCAAAGTTCCAGTGTTAATAAAGCTTTAAACCCTATAACATAATGTTTTACTTTACTTTTTACTGCAACAATCATTTTTTACAACCCTGGGTAATGTCTGCAGGTCATCCTCATAAGCTGCATTCAGCAGAAAACAATCTTGATGAATATGGAAGGGCAGCGTGTGTGTTGCCTGAGAGACAAAATGGGGGGAAACAAGTTCTTAGGAAACAAGGTTTAAATGCCCAATATGAAGAAATTCACCATGTATTTATCTGCTCTTACGCTCTTCTGGGACCCACTTTTGATGTTGTCACTAAATTGAATGCTTTTTTTTGGTTATCAGCCTCAAAAACATGGGTTAGAGGGGGCCTGCTCATCTTTCTGGGAGTTTACGAACGCCATTATCAGGCCTTTAAATGACTGTTGTCATCGGAGAAGTTTCGTCAGGCTTCACTTTTGTTGGATTTAGCAGCAAATACCATTAGGTTAGATTTGGAAAAAAAAACATGGTGCCACTTAAAATAAATACGTTCGATACTAATGTAACATAATGTGAAGTATGCGACATGACATACAATAACTGAACCATGACTTCACACTGGACATGAACCCCCATCTCCTGGGTTGAGGTTCTGTTTATTTGACTTATTCACCACCCTAAATTCCCTACTAATGCAGACTTTCTTGTTCTTCATACTACTTTTAAGTCACTTAACTTCCTCCTTTGCTCTCGTCATAATTTCTAAGGCCACAGGAGGTCGCCGCCTAACAGTAAATAGCCATTTAATGGGTTGACAACAGCCTTCTGAAGCTGTGAGTCAGTGTAGCAGGCCTCTTCTAACTCATATTTGTAAGGCTGATAACCTCTGAAAAACCCCTTCCATTTAGTGAAAACAACCAAGGCAAGTTCTTTGGTGTCAGGTTTTCCATTTGATCGCGGAAACCCACTTATTATTGAATTTGTCTTAAGATTTTCCTTTCCTAAGATTTTTCTGGCACATCCAGCACGTTCATCACACCTGTGATCTTCAAATATGAAATATATAAGTAGCCTATGAAATCACAGCATAATACATACAATACACAGTTTATAGTTATGTCCAAAGGTTAAAATTGGGTTGGTTTTGGTTTTTTAAAAACATATTTTAAAATAAATGAATGACTTTAGTACCCTTTTATGAAAACTGACTTTCAGACACTTAAGGACTTGCACATAACATGAGTGGTAGTAGCAGTACTGATTCATTTCTACGACAGTAGTTGTTGAAGTATTGGCGGTATGAGTAACATGTTAGTCATGACTTACTGTAGCATTTGTTGGCATCATGCATACACCTCAATGAATCATTAGGGCCAAATAATCAGCTGGCCCACATTTCATTTCCCTTGTTCCCATATTAAGATCACAGTGAGCAGAATCAAAGAGCCTCCACTGAATATCTTACAGTATGTGTTACAGAGATGTTAATGCTGCTATACTGAACATGGCTGCTTGTCAGAGACTATTGAGCTATTATCAAGATCTCTCTTAGCGAGCAGAATGAGCAGACTCACACTGCGTGCAATCACAGTGTCACTGACCACAGTGATGAGAAAACAAATACACAGATGGACAATCTAAGTGTTTCCCAATCGACACAAAATCGAGTCATCTAAAAACTATTGAGTAACCAACACTGACACACTAAATTTGCCATCACAACTGTGGATAATGTCAAGGACCTAAAAGCTGACTTTAACAACAGATGGCAAGTATTTAATGTCATTTCAGCAGCCGCTGGCATTAAAGATACTGTAGAGGGCGAAACATTTCCTGACTGATTGTCCATATTATCAAAGACTGATCAACACATTTGGTCAGTAAGGCTGAAAAAAGACATCATAAGGTATAGTCAGTGGTGGAGTGTAACTATGTACATTTACTTGAGTACTAACTTGAGGTGCTTGTAGTTAATGAAAGTTTTTTACTCCACTTCATTTCGGATGGAAATTTTGTACTTTGTGCTATACAATGGATATGTTGTACTTCACAAACTAAGATTTGATTTTTAGAAAGAAAAAAAAAACAACATGAAGAACATGTACATATTGTACATGTTCTTCATGTTGTTGTTTTTTTCTTCTTGGTATAACTTAGATTACCAAAGAGTTTATAAAAGTATAGCTGAAATTATTTCTTGATCATCTGATGGACAGAAAATCAATTTTCAACTATTTTGATGAACATTAAAATCATTTTCAAGTTGTTTATATTTACTTTAGGTACATTTCCCTCAATGCACTTAGATACTTTTACTTAAGTAACAATTTTAATGCAGAACTTTTACTTGTGACAGAGTATTTTCATTGTGTGGCTTAAGTAAAGTAAAGGTAAAATTTCTGCTTACTTTTTTCACCACTGGGTATAACATTGGGTATAATGTAGAGTGGTGTTTTGTTTTTTTAAATAGTTATTGATGGGTGCCATTCTGATGGTCAGAATTAATTTATGTCATTTTACTGCATTATCCTTTTTTGACATCATGTCAGTGTGAACTGATTTCTGTTTTCAGGGTTTATTTGTTTTATTTTGCCTAAATCAAGCAATTAAAGTGGTAGAAATAAGTGCATTTACCCAAGTACACTACTATATAAACTTGGTGGTTGATGTTTTTATTGAATTTATTTTTAACTAAATTTATAATAAATGTTTTGTGGAAATGGTTGTTTGAAAAGTTCAAGCAGGATTTACAATGTGATACAAACATTAGAGTAGAAATTTAGAGGTAAAAGTAGGCGATTTAAGCAATGAGCTGATATAAATATATTTTTTTAAATTACGTCACATAAGGGAGTCTGTTTCCCTGGATCTGCCTCAGCGCAAAATGTGGTATTAGGTAATGAGCCTGTCTGTTGACACACTTGTTAACGTGATAACATCACAAGCGTGCAAGATGTAGTCTGGGTGTAGAGATGAGACCAAAATGTAGGCCAAGTCTGAAGATTGGTGTGGTCTGAACAAAGGCACTGGGAGTAGGGGCGTCAGAAGTAGTGAAAGGGCCGTTGTCCCTCTACTCTATGCGCCCACATTCATTTGAAATCATGGACTGCTGTACTGCTGCTAGAGATGGTCTCTAGTATTTATGTATATTTATTAAAGTTTGCGGCTCTGAGTCGACTTTCTTAAAACGGCATTAGACAGTTTCACTGGTTCATACTCATTTTCAAGTACTTGGTTTATTTCGATCTAGCAACCCACACAGGTGCAGAAGCACTGATAAAGGCAGCAGGAAGAGTTCAATGGTTAAACTGGAAAAGGAGGCTTATAGGTGGAAGCTCCAAGGCAGGCATGTAACAGGTAGATCCAAAAACCAGGAACACAAAAAAAATTGGTAAAAAACAAACCCCAGCACAAAAAGCTGGAACATTCAAAACAAATAAACTAAGAACTCAAAACTCTGGGGAAAAAAATCACTTAGAAAACATTACTTACTGGATGAGACGCAGACAACCAGCTGACAAAGAAGAAAAGAACTGGGCTGATAGGGAGTGACTGATTGGGTGACAGGTGAAACGGATCAGGCCGGGGCAGAACATCAAGACTGGAGGTAAAACACAAAAAACCACAAAGTGAAATCTAATATGACACATAAAAAGAACATAAAAAAACAGAACAAGAAGCACGACTAACTGAAACATTTGGTCAGATATTGAACTGCTGACACTGAAACTGTACTAAATACATAGATCTCCTGTGCTGCCAGGGGGAAGATGTGTGTGAAGCATCTGCATTTTACAACATGCAACGTCTTCGCAGCAACATTTGAAACATTGTCTACTGGCATGGTTACTTGTGAGTCTAGACAGACATGGATGTTAACTATTTCTACAACTTAAGTGGTCCGTGGAGGGATACAACTGGGTGCTAATTCTAGTTTAGATTTTGGTATAAAAAGTGTTGCAGACGCGGTCACAGATTGTTGCTGTAAGCTGTCTCTTGTTCTGGGTTTTGCTTTGTCACCATGGCATTGTGGTCAAAAGACAAGTGGTACGTCTTTTGCTTCCAGCCAGCTGGTAACTTGATTACTGGCTCACAAATAGAGTAGAAGTACAATTTAACCCTTTGAAACCTGAGAAAATTGGCTTGAACAAAAAAAGAAAAAGATCCCAAAATACACAATAAATTGAAGAGAAAGAGCCCAACAAATTAAAAAATCAATACATTAATAATAATAATAATAATTCATTAATTAATTTAAACAGATTTTAAAAAAAAAAAAAAAAAAAAAAAAAATAACCTAAAAAAGGTTTTTCCAAACTTAAAAAAAAATCTAACTCTACTTAGCTCTTGCGATTTATGGAACATTTCTTACCAAGTTGCTCAATGTTTTTCCCATATTTGTGAAAGAAATTGCACCGATTTGCTCAGGGTTCAAAGGTTTAAAAACTTGTCAAAGGCGTCTAAAAGCTGCACAAGAAAAGTGAATTCAGTATTAAAAAGAAGAATTGAGTGTACCTGAAGGAATTGGGTTGTAAATTGTGACAGGAAAAAACACCCAAACATGTAATATTAATGTAAGACATCATCATAACTGGGTAATGAGCAACTATGAGCTTGTGCCTCAGTGCTTTTTAGTTTGACATTTAGTTAGCTGCTAATTAAAGAAAAAATGATTTTATGCATGTAATGTGCTGATGATGTAATCTCTCAAGCATCTAAAGGACATTATCTTGCAAAAGGAATTCTGAAATTTGACCCGATTCTTTATTTAATACTAATTTAAAAGTAATTCATCATGTTCTTGTCTTGTGATATTAACTACAACAATGTTTCCTGTTGTTCAGCAGACAATGTTCCAAAAAGTATTGCTGAAATATATTATTGCTGTTGACTCAAACATGGCTAGTTATGGTGTATCACTCTGTCTAATCCATGACCTACTCTCACTTCCTAGAATAATCTGAACCAAACTTGGGTGAAGTAATAGGTTGAAGGATGATATTCTTCAACATTCTCTTTTGTAAATAGAAATAATAAAATCTCAGATTTTGTGGCACAGCAGTTCAACTGTGATGGTTCAAGCACCAATATTTGTCCATGTAAAATAAAGATAATGATAATGATACTCATTTATAAGATATTTATTTCATAAATACTTTCTTTGTTTGCAGCAATTTAAAATTCCTATGTGTTGGACTTGGATGCTTCAGAAAGAAACAACACTGTGGCTGACATTAACTATTATTATTATGAATGATGCTCAGTTAGCCTGGGTGGTATCAAGGGTTTACTGTATACCAGGGTATTTAGAAATCCAAAAGGTAAGATTTTTGAAACCGTGAAAACTAAAGACGCTCCTCTTTCCATTATATATGTATGTGTGTATATATACACACAATATCAATGTATTAACCAGCTTTACTTTTAGATTTGTAACACAGGATATATTGCTTCTACCTGTGCATTACTTTAATTTCCCAAAAATGTAAAATGCTTCTTCGTTTTATAAAATCTGTCTATAATTTATTTGAATTCTAGTATTGACTGTTATGCCTGGAGAGGTACACTTGTTCATATTTGTACCTGTACATTTTCTCTGGTAGGCCTATGTATGCATGTGCATCATGAAACTCTAAATTAAAGTGAAAGGAAAACAGAAATAGAAAAACCAAACTAGTTTAACCTGTTTGGTGTTGGGGAGAAGTGTGGGAAGAACATGCACAATTGATAAAGTATTTCTGATTCTGTACAGAGAATCATTTATGGGAGATGTAATATCAGCCAACATGATATGATATATGGTTATAAAAAAATGATTTAAAATGTCATGCTATGACAACTCCAAAAACATGTTTTTGCATGTTTAAGAAGAATACAGTAAAACACCATATGCACTGAGCCATAAATGTCAATTAGGCCTATACTGAAAACATGATGGTGTTGGCCCTCAGGCTCACCTCAGCACTAAATGTCAGTCCTTAAATCATCAACCACAGATTCAAAAGAAAAGCTAGGCTCCACCTATAATCATATTATCAGACGCAATATGGTCTGCCACAGTGGGAGGCAGAGACATCGCCTTTGGATCTCAACATAAAAATGTTCTATAAACCTGCAGCAGCTGCTTTGCCTGGTTACATAAGGGTACAGCATTCAGGAACAGAATCCAGGATCAGCATGTTGCTACTAGAAGATAATTTCTGGCCCTAAACCAGATCTATAGGCTATGAAAACAGAAATGAAAAGTCACTGAGCGGCAGCGGTGTAGGTTATCTTAGAACAGCTTCATCAGTATGGACAAAAGCAGCAGGACATCATAGTGCACCTACAAGAAAAGGAAGCCTGGTGTGAATAGATTTCAGGTCAGGATGAAATTTGTGGCTTTCTTCACCCTCCTAACCTCTGCAGTTCATGCTGGTCTGCTGAGAAAAAGACAGAGTTGCCCGCAGGTTTGTGATCGCTCCCACTGCCCTGCCCCGCCGCAGGCATGTTACTACGGCCAGTTGAAGGACGGGTGCGGCTGCTGCGTGGTGTGCGCGGCCGGGGAGGGTGATGCCTGTGGGGAGAGGAGTGCCGGCAGCGGCCTCCCCTGCGGTGATGGGCTGCTATGTGACTCTGTCCAGGGGAAGTTTGGTGGGCAGCAAAGCTCCTGTGTGTGCACCTCCTCTGGTCCAGTGTGCGGCAGCGATGGCCGGACTTACCCCAGCATCTGCCGCCTGAGAGCCGAGAACAGGAGAGCCGAGCTCGAGGAGATACCCCCGGTCATTCTGATCCAGAGGGGCTGGTGTGACTCGGGTGAGTTGTGTGAGCAAGCGTCTCTCCTTTATAACTTCCCAAAGTGGTTTAACATGACATATCAGTAGGCTATTTGAAGGGACAGAATGATCAGTTTGATGATCAATATAAATTGGTTAAATTGGTACTATCATATTATTAGTAGTATTCTGTTTTGCTTCTGCTATTACCAATATTATTATTATTATAATCATTCTTATCAGCTGCTGCTGGCTTTATTTTTTATCTTGAACGTGGTATCAGTCTTCTCATTTAACTCACAGCAAGAGAGAAAAGCTTCTTTTCCTGTCAAACTATTGCTTTAACCATTTAACACCTGAATCAACATCAGTTTTCTTGTTCTGATTGTAGATGCCTTTCACAAGTTTTAAAACCTCTGACACCTAAGAGAAATGGTTTGATTTCTCTCCAAAACATGGGAAATACCAGGATGAGCACTCAACTTGCAGAAAATATGTAAAAGGTGAAAAAAATTACCTCAAAATATTATTAGACATTATCAATAATCACCAGAAAACTGTATTCATAATTCTTATGAATATACAAATAAAATTGTTACAGAAATATCTGTATATGTGTTATTAGCATTATCTTTAACCTATTTTCTTTTTTTGTTTTCATTTTCGCCTATTTTCAAATGTCTTTAATAACTTTTTACTAATTTCTTGCTAATGTTTTTTGCTTTTTTTCTTATTTTTTGGGTAACTTTCTTATAACAGATTATTACTTTCTTGCAAATTTGTTTTGCATATTTTAAAGTAATTTTAGCAGTTTCTCCTCCTTGTAGTCCCAAATCAGCAGCACCAGATTGTGGTGCAGAAAGCAGAGTTGTTTAGATATTTTTTTGCTAAATGACTTTAGTTCTTCTCATAATTTGTGAAGACTTCACTTGAGACGCTATTACTCGGCTGATGAGCAAACAAAAGTTTTTCCTTGTGTGGCAAGTACCCTGAAAGGTCCTTGATTCTGTCTCAACAACTGGAGTGGGTCCTCCTTGTGCGTGTTGATCATTGGCTCCTTGAGACACAGCTTTAACTATTCTTCAAGGGAGGCGTTGGTCAAAAGCTTAGCATTGTGGGGTCCTAGCAGAGCAATGAACAAGGTGTCTGTTTGGTTGTTGCCTTTTGGGGTTTCTGTCTTTCTTATAGTCCCTTTAGCACCAGCCTGCTCTTCCACATTGGTCTCTTGAGTAGCATCTTCCACACCCTCTTTCAGCCATTCTTTGGCCTTGGTCAGTGTAGCATGACAGCAGAATGCATGATTCTAAAAAACGAGAATCTAAGACATACATCTGCACCACTTTTTTGCCTTTTCAAGTTGTGAGAAACATTTGTGATGAGGCTCTGCCTCATGACTTGACTGAGTGTTCTGATGCCTTGTGTCGAGGGTCCTTCATCATCTTGAAGTTGCATCTTCAGCATGGTCAATGATGCAGGACGCTGATGAATTGTTATGACTGAATCGAGTGTTATGCAAGGCTCATCAGTGACTCTGTTGATCAGACCAGCAGTCTGCAGTGAAGGAGAGACAGCAGCCAGCACTCTCTGGTTGGGTCAGGGCTTTTATCTGGTCTGCAACCTTGTGGTGAATATCTTACTGCATTTTGGTGCTGTAATACTCATCACTTTCTTTTCAATAGACATTGACTGACGGGCCTATCTACATCTGTGGTGCTAACACTTTTAAAAAGCAAGTTGGATAACACACTTTGGAAAATTCACCGACCTTGGGGTTCATAGTTTCAATGGCAGTATGTTTCTGCCACAAAAGTTCCCACGAAACAGTTGACAGTGTATGCTGTGATTTGGACACTGTCTGGAAAGAGATTTGGAAGTCGAACTTTTTTATTTGCAATATGTTTTCAATGCTATGAGCACCACAAATTAAAAATTCTATTCACCTCCATGGTACTGGGGCAGAGGCAGGGAACACAAATGAGAAAACCTAAACCCATGTAACCCATGCTGCCAGCGTAGAGAAGGTAAACTGAGGACAATGCAGCCCTGTGACTTGTAAAAAGCACTCTGTATGTACAGAGGCCTGTCAGTACATTTCATCACCTTCCACTGCCACTCAGTAACCACGGTGATCAGGAAACAGATAAGTCTGTAAATCCTCATGTGTCAGGGTTTGTTTTACTTTCTGCCTTTGTGTGTTTTCCTGCCTTTGTGATTGTCTGCTTAGCCCCGATTTGCTTCACCTGTCCCTCCATTAGCCCGCTGTCACTTCTCCCTCTTTAACACCCTTCTTCCCTTTTGTCTTTGATTTTCAATGTTTCGTCGTCAGGTCATCTGTGTTTGCAGCTTCATTCCCTGGTTTGCCTTGCTTTCATGTGTTGTTTGTGTCATACTGCTTTAGTTTAGTTTAGCACTTCTCTGTAGTTCCTGGATTTACCTCTGCCTGCTTTCCTAGTTTTTTTGTTGATCGCCTTTTTTTTGATGACTGAAACCAGATGGCTGTACCATGAAGCAAGTTCAACAGAGCCAGGCTCTATTTGACTGAGCTTGTTCGACAAACCCTAAAGCCCCACTCAGAGTACCACAAAGGTGGTTATTAACTGTCTCTGTAAACTCAGGCTTCCTGCTTCAGGCTCTGAGCGTGTTCACATAAAATGAGTCAAATGACACATTCAGTACGTTATTTGACACTTAAAAATGATCAATTGCGTGCTGCCCACATCCAGGTATGAAGAATATTAAATTAACCATCACAGTAGAAAAGCAACGTTGTTGCTTCCATTAAGACAAGAGAGTAATGCTGGCTGAAGATAACGAAGTGTGAAAGATTATTCTATTTACTTTACCACTTTTTTGCCTAATGTGACAGCTGCACATTCTACAGCATGTTCACTTATACTTGATGCAGCAGATTTAAACATTATGCACAAGAACTGCATTTACTGACACTCTGCAGTGTTGAAGGAGACATAGAAATCACTTTAGTTTTACTGACTGAATATCATCTATGAAAACTACCTATAGACTAATTGTTTTTCTAATCGGTGTATTATTACCTGGCTGTAACACACAGGTAACATAAAAAACAGATTTCAGCAAATCGGTACTAAGCATAAAAACATAACTCAAAGTGGTAATGCTATGGCATGCTTTGAAGAAATTTTACACCACATTTCATATGCACATAGATGTCATCCAACTTCATAATATTGTGAACTATTTATGTATGATACCAATGACTTTGTAGAGGGTTTATTATGTAGCCAGTGTAGCCAGGAAGAGTAGCCAAGTGGACCAGAGAACACTACAGACACATTCAGTAGTTCTCTGAGAGCAAAGGCAAACTTGCAAATAAAACAAAACAATATTCTTGCTCAGATTTGCTACATCGCTGCTACACTGTAGGTCCAGTGTAAAAACAAAAACATAATGCAACCTGATACATAAAGTAAGCCCTACTGCAATTGCACAGCTTCATTCTGTGGAACAAAAACTGGTTTTCAACAGGTTAGGTCTGCAGCAAAAGTTACCATGGCGATCTAGACAGGTTAAAATAGAGCCACCTCCACTGGATGGTAAACTCTGGCTTTAGACTCAACATAACTTGCTAACGCACTTATCTTGGATTTGCTGTACAGCCCTCGGCTCTTGATATTAAGCTTGCTTTTCTTTCTGCAACCTCCCTGCCTTGTTTCTTGCATTTGAGTCCTTTTTGGACTGAATCTAGCAGACATGGTGAAGCAGAGGCATGCTTCTCTCCCCCACGCTAAGCTGAAGCTCACACTGTATCAACAGGGATGAGATGCATGTAGGCCTGCTATAAACATAAACCACACACTTGGCTACCTTGCTAGAAGGCTACCGCCCTCCTCTTGATCATTTACATCAGAGATATATTTGACCTACAACCAAATTACTTTACGTTGGGACATTCTAATACGGAACTGCTTTTAACAAAAAAGTATAATAATAATACCAAAATGTTGGTAGGCCTCTACCATGCAACAGTAACTGCAATGTGAATCATGACACCCACATGCAATGCATGCATGGGCAACAAAACGGAGACGCACTTGAAAACTATTCAAAAACTACAACAAAACTATTCTTTCATAGTGTTACTTGCAGCCCAAAGCACCACAGGGTGCAAATTTGCCAATCCTAGGAATAGTGAGGGCATGACCCGCCCTGCTCTCCCTACGATTGGCTGATACTCGTCGCCTTTGTTTGTTAGATTGGTTAAGTTTAGGAAAGAGTAGTCACATTGGTTAGGGTTACAATGAGAATGAGAAGCAGAGTATTGCAGAGTGAGAAGTCCCATTCCTTCTCTACCCTTGGAAATGCTAATATGCCTATAGGTTACCTGTAGGTACCAAAACAAGATGCCACAACTACAAAGGCGCTCTGTGTTTAAGACCATCAAAGAGTTAAAACATGTAAGCCTTTCTGAAATCACACATCATTGATGGAAACGTGATCTGCATGGTGTTCTATAAGCAGATCTACACTTGTTTTACAATTTGTAGACCCGACAGCAGATTAGATGACATGTCAAGCAATAGCTGTATTCATCTGATGGATGATTCACTATTGCACAAGTTGGCATAGCTGTACAGTGTAATTAAGAGGACAGTGAAAGCTACTGGATCTCCCTGCCAACAGGGAGCATACTGTTGATTTGTTGGTAGAGCTCTCTGACAGGCAAAAATAGTTGGCGTTCTGCCAAAGTAGCTCCTGGCAATGGACACACTGGCATTTGCATTTAAGGCTGTTTCTGCAGAGACAAGTTCATTTGTGCAACTATGTAAACACAGCATCAGTCAGACTGTGGTGGCTTCAGGAGAGGGCTTGCGTGTTTGCTTGGAGAGCAGAAGAGGAGAATTTTGAAGATATTATCGGGAAAGAGATTGCACTGCCCTTAGGTGACACAAACACAGGTGTCCGCAGCAGATTGCATTTTAAATGAAAGCCAACCCGTTACAAGCGTTAGAACTGTTGAGGTTTGACCTTCCATTTTCCTCTTGTAGGCACTCAAGCCTTCAGCTGCATCAGATATAAAAGCAGCTAATAAAGTGTATAAGTAAAGTGGTGGCGAGGCAGCAGAGATGAATAGATGGCTCTGGCACACACTTTCCTATGATCTGATCTTTGTTTTTATGAAGAGGTTTGTTTGTGCTTAAGTACATGATCTCAGTTAAATTAACACCAATAAAAGCTGATAAGAAAAGCAGCAGCGATGTGCCATTACTGGCCTGAGAAATAAGATATGTGTGAGTCATGTGTTGTGGATATGCAGCCTAGAATTTAATTTAATAATCTGCCTACCTGTATAGACAGACAGACAGACAGATAGATAGATAGGTCAGGTGTTTTTCGGGCTTTTCAGCCTGAATTTGATAGCCATACTGTAAAGGAGGGAGAAAGAGGGGATGCCATGCAGCAAAGGCACCTGCTCTACCAGGTGAGTTACTGCCTTAAAACAGTTTGAAATCTTTTTTTTATTATAGATTTAATCCATCAATTTTAAGAGAATCTAAGACACCTAACTTGTCATCATCCTGTGTTCTTTCGAAGGAATGCATCACCAAGGAAGTATGCGCTACAAGTTCAACTTCATTGCAGATGTGGTGGATAAGATCGTCCCAGCTGTGGTGCATCTGGAGCTTTTCCAAAGGTATAGCTAACCGAAGCAAGAACAGTAAAACTGTCACCTTCAACCCTTATATTCCCACAGACACAAGATGATCATCATGTCTCATCCCAAGTCGTTGCAGCTTTGTCAGAGGAATTTTGCAACTACATATTACATTCTAGATATCCCCCTATGTCCACTGTTGACATTTGGTGATGCCGCAGCCAATAGGGATGTCAACAAAGCACATGTTTAGGATTAGGAGAGAAAAGCACATGGCAACCAACGCTGGGATGTGAACAAAAGCACATAGTTAGGTTTAAAAAAAAAAAAGACATGGTTTGGCTCTACATTCATACATGAAGGGAATACCAGGCTCCTGAGTCAAAGTCTGGGGTTTGATGGACCCATCCACAACCCTTCCGGCTCGCCCTATAAGGATCGTCATGCTCCTTATATTATGTTATAGCCAACAGGGTTTTCTATCTCATGCGTATGGCATATCATACGGCTGCGATAGGTTCTGTCCAGCCAACTGCCAGCAAATCATGACACTGCGAAAGATTCCATAGGGCCCATTACAAACTGACGCCACCCAGCGACATATAATGCCACAAAGGGTGGCTTTTGGCATCACTGTTGTCATACCAAGTGGTGGTATTTGACAAATTAAAAATAAGAACAGGCTGAAATTATGGTGTGTTTTGCCCTCTCTCTTGCCAGACTGCCATTTTCCGGTGAGGAGATCTCTGTATCGAGTGGCTCTGGGTTTGTAGTTTCAGAGGACGGCTGGATTGTCACCAGTGCTCACGTACTCACCAACAAGCAGCGGGTAAAAGTCGACCTGAAAAGCGGTTTGCAGTACGATGCTACTGTCAAGAATGTGGACCAGAAGATGGACATTGCACTCATCAAAATAGAACCAGATGTGAGTGTCCACAGTTTTTCCTCTGCTCCCCGAGGGCCTTCAACTAAATTCTGTCTGTGTTTTTTCCCTGGTCTGGCAGCTTTTCATCAGCAGCTAGCATCAAAGAGTATTAATCCTGCACATGAAGTTATTCATTGGTGGGCAGAAGCCCTGCTCAACAACATTAAACTCTATTTCTTAACATAATCAATTTGTTGACTGGATTCCTCTTGGGTGGTATTTGGTCATGTCCCATAAATTTAAGCCTCAGATTTTTTTGGGTGCTGGCAAGTTTTGAATAAAACATGTCACTGCTCAAACATGCTCTAACACAACCAGCTGCTTTGTATGGTAGAGGGGACTCTACTCCCACCCTCTTCAGTCAGACTCCACTCAGCATGAAGCACATGATTAGCATTTTTAGTACTGATCTGAATACAAGAATACCTCAAGATCCCAAGTAGTAGGCCAGAGTAATTACTGTATTTCACTGCTTTATAGGAGAAGGAATTTTTCTGAAAACAATCAGGGAGCAGTGACAGCTGTACAATGCTATAACTCTGCGATAAATTCTTTGCAGAGGGAGTTCCAAAGCTTGCCTAACAGGCAAATTTGTCGTGACAGAAAACTCCATGTCTTGGGAGATGTGGCTATAAATTTGGCTGAGCATTACAAGCCACTAGAGAGACAAATGGCCTCATCTTTGAATGAGAGAAGGCAGGCAGAGGCAAGCTAAGGCTTAGGCTGTTTGTTTTTTAATACTCAACACATCCCATGTTGGGATTGAGACTCATTTCCACTGTACTGCTTGGTCTGAGGAACATAAGCAAAGATTCCAGCAGAGCAGCTGTTATTACCACAGACATGGATTCAGCTGGAAAAGAGGCAAGACTAAGAAAGAAACATATAACTCATTCCCACCGCAATTAGCAGGTGCAAGCAGGTTTTTTAAACACAGGTAAACCCGCTAAATGGCTTTATTCCCACTGCCACTGAACTTACAGCTGGAGAGCGAGTCGGCCTTTCTGTCAGCTGGTGTGTGTGTGTGTGTGTGTGTGTGTGTGTGTGTGTGTGTGTGTGTGCGCGTGCGTGTGTGTTGTATTGTCCGTGTGGTGTTACAGACAGGCAGAAAAACAGGTAAACATCAGGCAGCGGCAGAAGCAGACGTCTTTGAAAACTTTTCAGTTCTTTTCACTTCTTGTTATTCATCTCTTAGGAATTAAGTCCCTCTTCCAAACTCTGTGCAGATGTATTTGGATCATTGTTTTAGCACTGCGTCAGAGGACCCAGATAGTAATTAGCAGCGGCGCGCCATTGCATCTCGCCAGTGTCATGCCAAAAAGTGATCGCCTGCCAGAAACTGACTGCCATCCATGGGAGCACGCACAGCCTGTTAAAGCTGTATCGCTCAGCATCCACGTCTGCTCTCACATGGATCAAACAGTCGTAGCATGTAAATACACATAACTTTGGGGCGTTGGCGGCTCAGCGGATAGAGCAGGCACTCCATGTACAGAGGCTGAGTCCTCGCCTCATCAGTTGCAGGTTCGACTCCGGCCTCGGCCCTTTGCTGCATGCCGTTCCCTCTCTCTCCCCCTTTCACACATACACTCAGTCCTATCAAATAAAAGCCATAGAAGCCCCCAAAACATAGATAAAAATAGATAGATAAAAATACACATACTGTGGCAAGAGCATAGATATGTCTTTGTGAAACTTCAATGTTTCTTGAAATCCAATTTTCACGTTTGCAATTTATAGTTTGATCAGGCATGTAATCACTCCAGTCATTTTTACCTGTGTAAATACCTTTACAGGGCCAATGCAGTGCATAAAATGCAATTTCCTACTTGCCAAAAAGCGATTGCAGCTGCTATCTTGTCACTGAAAAGTTGTTTCTATATCATAATCACTTGATTTCATTCATGGTGAAAATATTTGACAGACTATAGCTCACCCAGTCCTCTTTTTCCTTTTTAAATACCTTTAAAAGATCAATGCAACAAATAAAACGCCATTTTCAACTTGCCAAAAAGTGATTGCAGCTGCTATCTTGCCACTGAAAGGTTGTGTGAACCTCAAAATGACTTGATATAATTCACAGTGATTGTATTTGTATTTGATCAGTCCCCTTTATCTTTTTAAATTCCGTTAAAATGCTATTTTCACCTTGCCAAAAAGTGATTGCAGCTCCGATCTTGCCACTGAAAAGTTGTTCCTGCCTCAAAATAATTGAATTAAATAATGAAAAGATCTTGTTATCAAATCATTCAGCTATCAGAGGAACTTACTTATGTCATACCCCTAAAGTGACAAGTGCCAAGTTGAAAATTGTATTTATTTGTTGCATTGGTCTTTTAAAGGTATTTTGCGGGTTAAAAGGACTGGTGACCTACAGTCCATCAAATATAATCACTATAAATAAAATCAAGTGATTCTGAGGCAGAAACAACCTTTCAGTGACAAGACAACAGCTGCAATCACTTTTTTGCAATTTGAAAATTGCATTTTATTTGTTACATTGGTCTTTTAAAGGTATTTACATAGGTAAAAAGGGACTGGGTGAGCTATAATCTGTCAAATATAATCACTATGAATGAAATCAAGTTATTTTGAGACAGAAACAGTGGCAAGCTAACAGCTGCATCATTTTTTGGCAAGTAAGAAATTGCATTTTATGCATTGCATTGGCCCTTTAAAGGTATTTACACAGGTAAAAATGGACTGGGTGAGCTACAGTCTGTCACGCGTATTCACTATGAATTAAATCAAATCATTTTAAGGCAGAAACAACTTTTCAGTGACAGGATAGCAGCTGCAATCAATTTTTGTGTGAATGCCGATTATATGCATTCCCATTGCATTGTAAAGCCAGATTTTAGCAGGTGTTAGCGGGTTATTTGTGCAGTGGGAATTAGGCTATGGTGATTTTAATTAATAACAAAGGTGTTGATTACGGCAGATTGTTTTGTCTTGATGCTTGTGGTTTCACACATGTCCTAGAGACTTGATGGAAAATTATGCAAGACAGAGGAACACGAATTAGACTGAGGTAAGGTACATTGGAGAATTTCTGAGAAAACAAAGACTACAATTTTCTGATAAAAATTCCAGTCCAGGGTTCCACAATCCTATCTCAGAGGCAGAGTTGCAGACAGAAATAATTTCACTTGGAAGATGTTATTTAAAAAATACTCCACAGTTTTAGCAAGTATCTGCACTGTCAGACTCTAGATGGACAGTTGTTTTTTTTGTTCTTTTCTCAAAAGATCAAAATAAATGCAGTACAGCCAAAGATATTTTCTCAGTCCACGCATTCTTCTGTCTTGTCAAAATCTGCCACCTGCAATACTCATCTCTCTGACCACCGACAGCTCGGCTTTCGATTCAGGTGTGTTAGGCTACAGATGTCTGGTAAGCTCACTTTAAACTTGCAGATTTGAGACGCTTGAACACTGACTCAGGGGACTTAATTTGAGGACATTTGTCAGATTTTACGTGAGACTTTGCGCATCATGTTTTTCTAGCTGTTAATGGTTTGGTATACAATTCAAAAATATTCTCAGCGCCAGCCGCAAAGCTGCATTGCTTATTTATGTTATACAAATGCCACGGCAACTTGCACAAAGAGCATCGCTCTGGAGACAGTGTGAGGGCATTTATATGTGCTGATCAATTTTGATCCTACTCGATTTTTTTCTAATCACACACAGAGCTGATCTTTAAAAAACTCATGAATTTATGAGGTAGGTATAGCTGCTCATTAGAAATTACTGTACCATTACATGCAACGTAAAACAAATCAACTGCTTTAAAACACAGACAATCCCATGCATGAATCAATTAATCAATCAATCAACAAAGAGTAAATCAATCAAAGAGTAAAAAGAATTGCCATAGCTTGTGGATTTTGCTTGTTTAATATGTGCAGGGAGAGACTGGGATTTGTCTCTGAAAGACAGCTTACTCTGACTGGTGAGCACGTGGCAGGTGTGCCTTGATGTCTCCATACTACTAGCAATCCTGGGAACTGCCCACATCAACGTTAACACCGCCTGCTCCTGCAAGATTTGGTTTGGGGCCTGCAGGTCCCCTGGGATCCCAATCCCAGTGCAGGGCTCTACTGTGACTAGACCAGCAGTACTTAGCAGAACATTGGCTGTGTCTAGCCTCACTGACCTTCCATTAAATCTATGCCAACCAGTGGTACCTGTATCTGGGAGGGCTAGTTAGCCTGCTGACCTTAAAAAAAAAATACAATGTCACGGTCAGCTAATTAATGAAAACAGTGGCATTTTTTCACCCTGCATTAGTTCCTGTTGCATTCATGAAACTGATTGTTATCCTTCTCACTGCATCTTGCTGCAGCGTCCCCTCCCTGTGCTCCGTCTCGGCCAGTCCTCAGACCTGCGCCCCGGTGAATTTGTGGTGGCTGTGGGAAGCCCTTTCTCCCTACAGAACACTGTCACAACCGGCATCATCAGCACTGCACAGCGCAATGGCCTGGAGCTCGGCTTTAAGGACTCAGACATGGACTACATCCAAACCGACGCCATCATTAATGTCAGTATGACCACAGTTAGCATCACAAACGCAATCATTCCTTTTCTTGGTTCTGTGTTTCATTTGATCCATCCTGAAAACCTTTGTTCCACTGTTTCTGTTGCTCTCACAGTATGGCAACTCTGGTGGGCCGCTTGTCAACTTGGTAAGAGGATTTATACTACTATATGAAAAATGATAATACCATTATGCATCATTTGCATATTTGTTATATTTATTTCTGCTTTCTACTGCACTCTACTTGTTTTATTTATGACAGTGAGCAGTAAGGTCATGATTTGTTTTATTTAATACCCAAAGTCTCCAGTCTGCTTCCTCAGGTTCAAGATTAAGCCCCCCTCACAGTAGTTTAGGACTCGACCTAATTATGGAGGCCTTTGTATTGTTACTGCGGAATAAAACCATACAGATGGTACATTCATTTATCAAGACTGCTGCCTCCAGCTTCCTTTCCTTAAAAAGCAGTTCATTCTGAAGAACAGTGGCCATGCACACTCTGCATTTTATGACTCGTCCTTCACCGTGAAAACTCAGATAAGTTACAACAATAACCAAGACTGATGGGTTTTGTTGTGGGTAAAAGAAAACACTTAATAGACTATGAGCTATGTTATGAGCACTGAAAGAAAGAGGCGTAATACTCTTGATACTGTTTTGTTTCTCCATGTGGCCAAGCAATTAAATTAATAAAACTTAAAAGGATAGTTCACTAAAAAAAATCAAAACTACACATATTTCCTCTTACCTGTAGTGACATTTATAAATCTATATTGTTTTGTGGTGAGTTGTCAAGTGTTGAAGATACCAACTGAAGAGATGTCTACCTTCTCTCCACTGTAATATAACTAAATCGCACTCCACTTGTGGTGCTCAAAACACACACAAAAAATACATTTGAAAAACTCAACAGCAATGTCTCTTTCCTTTTCCTAAACCTAACCTACTTTATTTTATAAATTATATGGAACATAAAGTGATGATGCCATTTGCAGGGCACTGATTTGATCGATATCAATCTACAAACACGATATTTAGCATTTTGAAAAGAAAATCATTCTTTCATAAAACTGCTTTATCATCTTAATCTTAATTAATTATAATTTCATTATTTAGAAACAATAATTTCTGGAAAAAGACATTGCTGTTTCCATAGTCCCATTATACTGGAGAGAAGACAGACATCTTTATAGCCAAAATCTCCAACACTGCAATTCACACAAAAAACTGTCTAGATTGATGAATAGCACCACAGGTAAGAGGAAAAATCTATATTTTTGTTTTTGTGATGATCTGATACTTTAAGACCACACTCATGGCTCTCCTTCTATTCTGTGATTAACAGGATGGAGATGTAATAGGCATAAATACTCTAAAAGTGGCAGCAGGAATCTCTTTCGCCATCCCTGCAGACCGAATACGTCAGTTCCTTACTGATTACTACAACAGACAAGTCAAAGGTGAGCAGAATCCAAAGTTGCTATAATGGATATTTTGACAAATAAATGTGTTAATTTTTTCACTAATATGCCTGTAGGAAATACGGGACAAAAAAAGTACATAGGGGTCCGGATGCTGCAGCTCTCACCATCGTAAGTAAATATTTAAAGAATTAATTTCCAAAATGCAAATTAGCAGTTATTTAGACCAGCCGTATCGAGTTCCCACCCATAGACTCATCCGACGCAATCACAAACCGCACCATTGATCGCAAGCACATTGATTGACACACAGCTGTCAATCATGACATCAAACCTTTTTATAGCATTAGGTAACTCATTAAAACCAAATCTATCAGAAAAACAAACACTTGAATTAACAGAGTGATGAGAATTACATAAAATAACAGAAAGTGTCTTTGGAAAAAAAATGTATTTGATGTGTACTTTGAGTTTTTAGTTTGGCCCATGTCCCATCCACAGACATGAAGGAGGCAGGTGTTATGACCTATACCGCAGCTAGCCACCAGGGGACTAACAAAGAATTTGACTCTCAAATGGTTCTGGTCATGTTTAATATGTTATATTTATGGTAATGATAATCAAGTATTTTCTAGCCATTAATGTGCATGTACCTTAGACAATGAACTGCAATCTGCCTTCCTTCAAAAATGAGCAAACATATAAGCCTGTAATGCACATGGCTGAATAATCTTTCACTAGCAGGTGTCTTTTTGAACAAAATTTTGATTCAGTTTGAGTCGCTCTAGTTGGAAAAGACTGTTTTCTATATTTCTCTGATTAATCTTCATCTCCACTTGTCCAGTTTGATCCAGCATCTCAAGGAGCATGACAGCATATTTCCAAATGTGACCTCAGGTGTTTACATTTATGAAGTAATACCTGGAACAGCTGCATCCAGGTAAGAGTCAAGAGAAAACTACTACTACAGCTATTTGGTGTGAGACCCCATCCCATTCAGCTCACAACTCCACAAAATGGGCAAAATTTAACTTACTGATATTCCCGGATAATTGGCTTTTCAAGTTAATTTGATTTTTGACAAGATCAGTCTCGGTGTCCTGATTTGCCTTGTTTCCAGCTGTAGCAGGCAGCTGTTTTTAGTGAAAAAAAGCTTTGAAAAAATAACATGAATTTTCAAAATGGGTGCAGTTCCCCTTTAAATGGTAAATGGACTCGCACTTAGCTGCACCTTCGTGACTTTTAGAAAAGTTAGCTCACTGTCTTGTCCAGCTACGACAAGCAGAGCAGCCAGCAGCGTCACAACAAATGCCAAACGTCATCCACTGATACTGGCAGCTTCATTATCATGAGAGGCAGGTTGTCAGATATGTTAGAATCAGGTTAAAATGAATTAACGTTACCGATAGCAGCACTGTTTGTCATGAAACTTAGCAGTACCTAAGTACAGATACCCATCCCTATTCATTCAACTGAATTTTTTTCCTGAAACACTTTGCCTTATAAACAATATCAAGTTCTCAAAAGACACCATGACAATATTCATTGTTATTAAATAATGAATTTAAATAATGAACAGCCTCAATAAGATAAACACTATATGTTTATAATTACTGTATACTGCAGGCTGTTCTTCATGAGTTTGCTAAACAGAGGAAACTCCTCTGTTCTGCTACTGATAAGCCTAATTCTATATGCAATATTAGGCTGTTAGCTCAGTGTATGTGACATACACTCCATCAGTGTTTAAGCTGACTGACAGCTGATCCAGCTATGATCAGCTGCAGCAAGGCCACTACAGGTGCCTGCATTACATGCTGTGCGTATGGCACCAGTGCCAGAGGACACACCAAAACAGCCCAATATGATGATCATCAATCACAATCATGAGTATTGCAACAACTTTCTAAGTGAGGGCTCTCTCGGACACAACACTGCTGCTGGTTCAGTGAACACAGCAGCTGCAGCGAGAGCTCAAGTTCAGGATATAATAATTAAAGTTATTTATACAGTCAGGTGCCTCTGCTGAACAAAGTTTTTTGAAACTTGCGCTCATTAAAACATACGTGTGTTCATCAGTGAGACAGAAACGGCAGTGCAGAACTCTTTCAGAATCACATAATCACCTAAATAATAACCTCACAGCCAAGAAATGCAGACATGTGTTCCTCTGCAGAGCAGCTGATAAAAAAATGCCTGTTCTTTAGTTCTTCTGTTGTGGAACATATATGTAGAGTTTATAAAGTTTTGTGACGTTTTCTATGTTGTGTGAGCATCACAAAGCAAATCAGAATGAGAAATACTTCATTGATCCTTGGGGGGAAATTGTGGTTCGTTACAATCGCTCTGGTGCCAGCATAGAGAATTATCGCAAGTAGAATTAAGTTCCAGCATAAGTATAGAATTATAAAAATACAAAAATTGAAATACTGTAACAGTAAACAGTTAGCACTAGCATGTAAATATTTAAATATTTCAAAATAAAGTATGTACAATATGCTGAGTATGTAAGAGTGTAAAAATAGAAATGTAAGAAATGTAGTAATAGACAATTAGCACTACTTTGTGAATATTTATATTATAATGTGGATAATGTGCTGAGTCACAAGTCTGCCTTATGCTACAATGTAATGTATAAAATTAGCATGGAAGTTAAAAATATAAATATGTATGCAATGCAACAACGATGACCACAATGGTACTTTCATTTTGAAGGACCGGCCCAGTTTGGGTTTGAAATGAGGATGTTTTTGCTGTGAATTTGTCAACAGTTGGATAAAAGCGTTAGCAGACAGTTAACCCTTAAGAGATACTCAGGACATTTTGTGCCACTCAGTTTTTATTTTCAAGTCATTTTGGCTGTGTTGGATGATTATAGCTCAAATTTACCAAATTTTAAACAATTTTAGAATTGTCATCTCAGTTCCTTAATTTAGCCTAAAATGGCTAAGCTACACAAAAACCCACACATTTGTTCCTTAAAACAAAAAATGTCCAAATGAAAACCAATGAAAATACCATTTTTGATCCCATATTTGTCTTAACTCATTGAGTGCCATTGACATATATATATATATACGTCAAAGTGTGTTTTCGGCGGCTGGCACAAGGGGGCGCTCTCACGCTAAAAAAAAAAAAAAAAAAATTATGAGTGTTCAAAGCAGGCCCGGTTGCCCGAACACTGCAGGTAGGAATAATGGAATAGGACTCCGGTTCTATTTTGTGGGTTTTCTCTCTCTGAACTGGGGCCATTATTTGTTGCATTGTGCTGTACTTTGCATAGTTACACATTTACACACATTTGTAATACGCTTTTCAGATGTCTTTTATGTCATTGAAGGCAAAATTATAACATTCAAATCACTGTTTTGCTTGACAGACTCCCTTTCACAAAAATGCATTTTTCTCAGCTTTCTAGAAAAAAAGTGGTCTTTTTGATGAAACCAGCCTCTATTCAACTTCAGATAAATCAAGAATGGAACAAGGTGCAAACAATCTTTTTTCCCCATGATGAAAAAGAGAGTTTCTTCTTTCATTTGAGCTATTCAGTGTTTTCAGAGTCTTTGTACAAAATATTCTGTGGGTCTTGAAAGATGACTCAAAATGGCCAGAAAAGCCAGCACAAGCCACTTTCCATTATATAATAGGGCTGGCTCAATGAGTTAACATAAACTAATGCATTCCTTTATGTTAAGAGTTGGACTTAATTCGGTCAAAGAGAGTTTTTTTTTTTTTTAAATCTGAGACTGCAAAAAAATAACAATGCACCAAAATCAATATTGCTGCAAATCATTGACCCATGTCAGGGCCTTATAAAAATAATAATCAAATACTCCTTGAAATTTTTTGGAAATTATTTTTGTTTTTTTCAATAAAAAACAAACTCCACAGTTTTTTTATCGAAAAAAAAAACAAAAAAAACGCAAAATAATTTCCATAAAATACATTTCAAGGAGTATTTGCTTATTATTATCAGGGCCTGAGATGGGTAATTGATTGGCAGCAAAATATAATTAATATTTGATATGTTTATTTCAGGCTGAAGTAGTTTTAAAACACTGAACCGTTTAAAGTGGAAAAAAAAATTAATATATAATATTTTTACAGCAGTTTTTGGACAGCTGACATTTTTTGCCATTAGGGTAAGTGCGTTAGAATATTAAAGGTCCTCTTAAGGGTCAAAAAGATACCGTAGCGCCTTAAAATGTGAGGATTCATTTACTGTGAGTGGGCAACAAACTAACACCTCTCAAGTTCACATATTACTGATATTTGCAAGTCGCCCTGGTGCTTTGTGGTCGCAAAATGTGACTAAATAGTCACAATCAGAGCTCTGCGAATATAAACATACGCCTCACCTGCTCAGACTACCGCCACTACCACTCATTAAGTTGGATGGTTACTGCAGTGCCATTTAACTTTATAATTTAATTTCTGTAAGCTGGAAACAAACTAACAGCTCTCAAGTTCATATAGTATTTGCAAGTCACGGTGGTGCTCCATAGTAGCAACATTTGACTAAGACTGGAGCTCTTGCTCTGTGCATGTGTCTGTAGAGGAAAAAACAAAACAACAGTGGCTTTAAAAAACGATGTGACAATTGGTACTTGATGTTCGCGATATTATCATTTTATATACATCGCATATGGAACAAGCCGCAATACCTCGAGTGTCATCAGAGTTTATTTTGCTAGAAAGCATTACCTGGAGCTCATCGGTATGATGGACAGTGAGAGCATGGCTTCACAGAATGCAACAGCAGTACTGTGAACTGGCATTTGAAGGCCTCTGGATATTTTTCGAGCTGTGGAATAAAAGCATCCCTGCAGTTCTCAAGGCTGTACATTGAACTGTGCTCTGGCTGCTCATTATAATAAGCTCTGACATCTTCCTCTTGGTGAGGAGAGGATCTCTCTCTCTGACTCTTTAAACTCTCTCTATTCCTAATTGTCCAACACCGCCTCCTGTGACATTGAAGCCTGTAGCTCTGAACAGCATGCAGCAGTAGTCTGCACACAACCAGTTCAGCAGAATTTACCATGACAATGCTCAACTGTCCTCTATTCTACTCCTTGCATCCCTCACTATTATATGGTAAAATCAGAATGTAATCTTTAATCGTGCTCTACAGTGTGTATTGTCAGTCTGCATAAGATCATCAGCAAGAGTAAATGCCTCAATTGTAAATGTTAACTTTGTGTCTTGAGGGGAAAGGAACCTGACAGAGGACCAGGCTTGTCTAAAGGTCAGAGATGTTTTCCACAGGGTGTGAGATCTACCCAGCTGCTTAGGGGCTGTTTTAATAAGGTTTAATGTGTGACTGATTTATGTTTTTTTTGGCAGCGCTGGCATAATCGATCATGACGTCATCATCAGCATCAATGGGCGGCCTGTTCACACCACACAAGAAGTGAGGGAGGCCATCCAGAATGGCAGCGCGCTTTCAGTGGTAGTGAAGCGAAAAGATAAGGATGTTACACTGACTATCATTGCTGAAGACTGACACCAATTACTTTATTTGTCAACTATTAAAGAAAAAAAATGTACTGTAATATACTCTGTTGGGAATGTGCCCTGCATCACTTGGTCTATTGTGTGGTCACATTTTCTCAGTTCTTCAGAATGCAAGAGCAAGGCTTCAACAATCAGAGGAAGAAATCGTCAAGGTAAAGACATAAGTTTCTACACCCATGACACAAAGCAACAGGATCTAATTGTAAACACGAGGCTTGGGCTGTATCTATTTTTTCATACCGTCATGAGTACTGGGTGGGGGGACATTTGCCATTTTTAGTCTACTCATTACACCACAATACACTCACAAAAGTCAACCAACAGTGATATTTTTAGATCTATTTTCATTCATTAAACAGAGTAAGACAACCATACACATTGTGAATTATGTTTCCCTCTTTAACCGAATTAAGTCTAACCTCAGCTTAATTGCCTTGTTAAATTGTAAAACGCACTTCATTCAAACTCAACAGAAACAAAATAAAACTCACCAAAATCGTGTTGGTCAGTCTTGTTAGCTGTAGTTAGTTATTCTTAAAATTGAATTGTATTCAAATTAACCACCCGGTTAGATAAGATAACACAGGCCACTTGTTGAGCGGCTGCTTACAGTCTTGTTCTTTTCATCGCTCATGGTCAGCTCAGCTGCCTGTTGCGCAACACTGACCTCCAGTGGCACATGATACACACAGCATGCAGAATCTCCATAAAAGCTGCTCCAGTATGAAATGAATGGAGAGACGAGGGTCCGTATTTTGGACGGTGTTTAAAATCATACTGTCAGGATTTCTACATACCCTGGTATACTGTGATACCACCCATGCCTAAAAAACACACCCAACTCACAAAATAATGTAATATTTCAGAGTCCATACACCCTCTTTTTATGGAAAGCAGTAGTGAGGAAATGAATGGCTGAAGCAAAATTTAAAAAAAGGAGTCATGTACACCAAAGGAGTTAACTGTAACAATGGTCACAAAATGACCCCTGGAATGCAATGAATGTCATAAACTGCTGCTTAGAGGGTCAGTCCACCCAATGCCATGCAGACAGCTGTGATATTATTTGGCCATGTTTTAAAAAATCCTGCAATCTTTTGTCTCCAAACCAAACAATAGTGGTAAAGGGAATTCCATGTGATGCTCATCTTAACAGTACGTGTCCAACTGTTGACCGGAGGCTTCAAGCCCACAGCTAAAACATCGTCGCTTCTGGACCGTGACGAACCAGGTCCTTCAAAATCATCATGCATCAGCATCATGGGTCCTCATTTGATTTTTTTTACAACAATTCACTTTAAAATTGCATTACAGAAGTACTTTAGATTTCGTATATCCTTATTCATTGAAGGTTATGATAAGTGTATTCAACTTTATTACTTGACAGTAGCCACTTTAGCTTTATTGTACTTTAACATTATTGTAATTGGAGTTCATTCAATATTTTCTATTTTAGTAGTTAACATTAGCTTAAAAGACATTTAAAATATTGTGATGTATATCATGCATTGCAATACTGCTTTAAAGTATCGCAATATTATTTTTAAGCCATAACATCCAGCCCTAGTTCCCAGAAGTACAGAACAGTACAGAAAAGGATGTGATAAACAGGTGGAATTCCCAGGGTAAATTCAAATTACAATGTAAATGTATTTACAGAGTCACTTAGAAAATCAAAAAACAAAAAATAGACTGCACATAAAAAAAATCAAGAACCCCTATACTGTTAAATGTCTCTTTAAGAATCACAGTTCTCGATCCAACCCAAGTGTTGGACTAGTACAAAGGAAGGTATGTGTTCTGTTAAGCTGTATGTGTGTGTACAGAGCAATCCTACCTCGCTTGACGCAGTTGTTCAGTTCACAGCCTCTTCACTGCAGGTTCTGGGCTTGCCATCCTGTACAGGAAAATGAATCTTTCTGAATTCATCTCCAAATCTCTAGAATCTCCTCTAATGGCTCTGAGATTTCCTCCCAAAATCTTGAATTGTCTTAGTGGGTCTCAAAACAAATCCTGACCTATAAATGAGAACTGATTGTTACCTTTATGTGAATTCTATGCGCTACAGAGTACAGCTAATGATATTGACTCACTTCACCATTTCACAACTTCTGCTGTACAACACTTTAAGTTCAACTCAGTTTCAGAAATCACAATTTCACTGATATCAAAACAAAATAACCAGTTAGTAAATACTCACTTGCAGTTGAGGTGCATAATGTAAATCACAAGCAGCATACATTTTATAAATTCAACACACCTTTAAAATATCCATAAATTATTTATAGGCAGTAAAGACATATATGCTAATGATAAAATTCACTTGTAAGCTGCATCCTGCCAACAGCTTAGCTGCAGCTGTTAACTCCTGTGTGAAAACGAAATAATGACAGTACTCTTACCACACCAACATAACAAAATGTAATGCTCATTGTCAGTAATTTTTAAAATATTACATGTCGTGCCTTCCAGCCACTAACAGCTCTAGCATAATTGACTGGGGTATTACATGACCCTAATTTAACAATGAAGCTAGCGGCCATTAAATGCTAATGTTTTTAGCATACATAATCATAGCGAAAAGTAGCATCACGGCTAGCGGCTAATTGAACCCACCTGTGGAAAAGGCGTCAGGCCTCGGTGCACGCGCTGGGACTGCATACTCTCTTTTTTTGTTTACACTGTGGTAAATATTGTCAACATAACATCACATTGTCACAACATAAATTAACACATGGAAACACGACAAAAACTTTGCCTAACAGAATATCCTAATGTTTTTCTCTGTGTTTCTTACCACGTCATTGACCACAATTTTCTCTGGGATTCAACCATGGATGTATTAAGGAGTCTCCGCCCTTTTCACCTCAGCAACGTAATCTAACCTGATACATGGCGGGCGGGACAAACAATCTCATTGGACAATGAGAACGATACCAGATAACAATTGGTTGCTCATCAAGAATGGACGTATTATAGCTCAAAACCAAAAATGCCTTGTCATTTTATAATATTTAAACACTGTTAAATTCACTCTAATGCTTTTAATCGTATACATTTCAAGTTTTTCACCACATATTATCATTACTATAGTTAAATGTTTATTTTTTAAAATGTATCTGTTATAATAATCTTGAATTTTGAATCAGTCTGGTGTGTTTGGTAAAAATCAGACTGGCTCTTTTAATTCCATATTTTTAAGAGGAAACAGAAATCCCTTCACTCTTCAACCCCTCAAAATGCCTCAAGCACTGAGTGTCCTAATCATATAATTGGCCAAGTTTGGTATTTTCGAATGTAAGGTGTTGACAACAAAACCGTCTTTTCATCCCTTCAAAAAGGAAGCTGAATCCTACGTTAGAACATTATCTGAGGAGTTGCAGCTCAATGAGCACTTTCAAACCAACTTTAAAAACTCTGCTCAAAGCTGCTCAGATCTGTATTCATCGACTTTGAATTCTATCTTAAGGCCTTTATGACTTGCTTTTGTTTGGCAAGCATACATTTGTGATGTGCTATTAGCCTTGTTTTTTTATGTTGTATGTATTGTTTTTTGCACAAGTTAATATTACGTTATAGTATAACATTGTATTTGTCATGTTTCTTCATAAATGTATTTAGTTTTGTCTTTGTTTTCAAAATGTTGATCATATGCTGCATCACTGGAGGAACTCAAGTTCCTCAATCAATCCAATCTTGTAACCTGCATCAATATCTTGAAGTACAAGTAGAGACAGCAATCTCTTTTATTGACATTCTATCCTCCGCCAACCACTGTCCATTAAATCTAATCAGAAAACTAACAACACACTGTACCAGATGCTTTCTATTGAGTTATAATGACTGTGAACAGTGAGAAATGCAACAGGAGACACTTTGGATTGCTTCTCGTCATCACATCAGGGGGAATTCGGTTTTCCAAGGGTGCACAATTTAAAAATGTAAGAGGTAAAGAAAGATCTTCAATAGAACTATCTGGTATAATACGTGCCCCTCTTTTTATATCAAAAGGCATGTTTTCCTGTATGTACTCAGCACTCAGCACTTTTTCCAGGTCTTTGTTTTACTTTTCAAAAAATATTATTTATTTATTTCACATATTTCAGGCAACTTTCTCATACTTGTCAATTTCTTGCTAATTTTTGAGTTATTTCTTTTTTTGTTGTTCAATTGCCTTCCTCCCATGTTTTTGAAAGAAATCAAGCCAATTTACCCAGGTTTCAAAGGGTTAATAGAAGGC
Source organism: Plectropomus leopardus (assembly GCF_026936395.1). Classification (NCBI taxonomy): domain Eukaryota; kingdom Metazoa; phylum Chordata; class Actinopteri; order Perciformes; family Serranidae; genus Plectropomus; species Plectropomus leopardus. The sequence goes on from NC_142179.1 coordinate 35,119,889, forward strand.
TTAATGGTAAGTTTATAATAACTGGAATCTGGGACATGTTGGATTGCTCAAGGACAGACAGTGAGCTCATATGCTTCGATTCATTCTAAGGTTAATAATATATGTCCAAGAAGACACTACTTTGCAAGAACATAATGTGACACCAGAAAGAGAATTATGACACTGATGAGAAAATCTATTAATCGCGTTAGCTGAAGTCATTATTTTATTGTCTGTCTTGTTTTTATCGGCATCCGAAATTCACTGAAACCAGGAAAACAGCACTATGACAAACTAAAGTTTTGGATTCAGCGTTGATGACTTATTGAAATAAAGGAGTTCAACTTTTTAAATTGACGTGATTTATCTGCACAAATGACTCATCATTTTTCTGAGAGGACCTGAAGGCAGCATAGAAATGGCCATATTGTGAATTAAGTGAAAAGCAGTGTCTTAATGCAAATATGTTCAGCCTGCTGAAAATATACTGCCAGCTAAGAGCATAATACTGCTGCTGGATGAGAAGAGTTGACACGTTGATGATCAGGTCTTCTTCAACTTTTTATGATCTGAGAGAGTTTTATGGATCCTTATGCAATGAAACCTGCTCCATCTATGAAAGAGCACATAAACCTTCAGTTCAGGTGAAAAAAAGATGAGAATTTTTACCAAGTGGACGATTTTAACATTTAATGGGAGGCCTGAACCTGGCCGGAGAAAAGAAAAAAACATGTTTTAGATTAAGACAGTTGAATAGGGTCAGACAGGGACAGCACAGCTTCAGTTTTTCCCTCATCTCAAAACGTTCGTCGAGACATTACAGAAAAGCACTGTCCATCATGAGTTTTGCATTCCTTTATGCTGGAGGCTGTAATCTTAATCAGTCTAAGTACAGTTGGAACGCATTAAAGCAGCAGAGAAAGTACAGAAGTCACAATGCCTCCAGTGGATGAGGACGAGGTCAGAGCTGAGCTGCTGAGTAATTTGGAGGAGGAAAGCTGTGATGATAACTGCGTGTAGGACGTGGCCCTCAGGAAATGACACAATGGTTCTGAGATCATTGCTCGGAGTTAAACTGGGACGAAGCCTTCCTGGTTAGCATGCAATATTATTATGTATGCAAACAGCGACTCTAAAATTTCACACCAGGTATTCATCAAATCCCAAACTGGGGCCACTTTTAGAACAGTTGGCGGGATTTCAGGTCTGCTGTTACTTCTCCTGCTGGCTTAAAGGCAAGACGACTCTGTCCCCCCCATACCCTGATCATACCTTATATACAGAATGGCGAGGTGGCGTAATGGCACTATATTGCTGTCTTGGACAGACATTATAAAAGAAGCTATGATGTTACATGGCGATATTTTCAAATAATGACAGCAAGAAAGACATGCTACGCTGAGTCTTATGTGTTTAATTAAGTTCTCCAGTGTCATGAAGAGCTCATAAAGAAAAAACTGATAACAGCTATTTCTAGTATAGACTGAAACTGAACCTTATATAACATACAGCATTAACAAACATGTACAAAGGGAGAAAAAGGGGCGTTCTGTACATAAGGCTGGGCAATATGGAGAAAAACATATATCACAATATTTTAAACCAAATACCTCAATATCAATATTGTGATGATATCGTTAACTGTTGGTGCTTTTACAAAATATTTACACACAAATATTTTTTAATAAATAATCTTAAGTAAGAGTTAGGGGTCAGCCTAAAGGCCCTGACACACCAAACCTACGGTCGGCTGCGGGTCAAAGTTGGGGTGTTGGTGAGCATCCATGGCCCTTGTCTCTGCTGTGTTTCGCACCACTGGCTCTCGCCAGCTTTTTTTCAGTTATGGACCCTGTTGGTGAATGAAATTGCTCTGATTGGCCGTTCAGCTCAGCACACGAGAAGAGACACGGATTTGAGGAGAGTAACAAACGACTAAGGTCAAAAGGGTGAGAGGTTGAAAAAAAACTTGTTATATGAGGAAAGATTGTTTTTCTTTAGCCATCGAGCTCTTTAGCAAGAATGTTTCCTGATGGGTTGTTGGTAAATATGCTTTGGTCTTTCACCAATGGGTTGTGTTGTTAACGTGCTAACTGGCTAACTAGCATAAAGACGCTCTTTTGGTTTCCCTTTTTGAATAATGAATACAGATGACCGCCATCAGCTGGTATGGAGGGATGTTTAATTTCACATTGGTGCAAAACATACGCACTGGTTGGCTGTTGGCTCGGTGTGTTCATTTGCAACTTTTTGGCCGAGAGATGGCGACGTGAGGCGAAGCAGCACGGGATTTCGTCATGGCTATGTCTTTGATTTTGGTTTGGCGTGTCTGGACCTTGACCCTAACTCATTTATTATCACAAGATCCTGTGGTTGGTTGGTTTGTTTTGCTTCAACACCATTAATGAATCAACTTCGACTCGCCTTTGAATTTTTGAACTGGACAGACAACCTTCTTTTTCGGTGGCCTCAGCCTGATACGATTCAGTTTGTTTGTGGTGTGAAAGCCAAACAAACACCTGATTTCACAATGGTGTGACTTTAGCACAAACTACTGTTAATCCCTCCACTGCTCTTCAGCTGTTATGGAGGCAATTGTATAAGCAATGGACTGTATAAATATTAATGCAAATCATTTGGTAACCATGGAAACACAATACGTGCAAGCCACCATATGAATGCAGTGATTTTCCCAAATAAATCACCCAAAATCCAGGCGTGTTGTACTTGTGTCCTACTCTGTATCAGTCAGTGTCATCGGGAAGCAGATCAGAACTCAAAGGTAACAATATATCCTTGGTATTGGACAAAACGAACTTATCTACAATATGAGAATGACCTTAGTTGACATTTAATACTCAGAAGTAGTGCTGCCATCACTGACGGTCTGGTGAAAGCTGTGAATACCACAGTCATTCTTATGCATTCTGTGGGGAATTTTAAGTGGATTAAATTAGAATTAAATTGAATTATTCCTCGGGAGCCCTGGGAACCCTGTAGGAGTCCTCAGGAGGTCCCTGAACTCTTCTTTGCACAGCAGAGCTGTAAATCCCCTCAGAGCCAGCCCACAGTTTCATAACTATGGCTGGCTGATGCCTCATCATTGGAGTTCTCAATATTTCACGGATTAAGTCTGGCAGAGAAGTGGCCAAAGTCCTCGGTCACACTCTGCTGTGTCTCTCAGTAGTAGGTGCACCAGTTGCTGTAATCGCTGGGCATCAGGCCGCCAGTGATGAGCAGGATCAAGTCCACAAACCACCAGATTCCCAGGCCTCCCAGGGTGAGCAGCTTCCCCACAGCAGTGCCAGTGTGACCCAGGCAGAAACGATCAACACCAAAACAACCCAGGAAAAAGGAGTACAGCAGCGTGGTGATGAAATAGTGTCCAGTGTATCTGTACAAAATAAAACATTTAAGGCAATATGAATGTCCAAATACATGCAAAAATAAAGAAATCATGAATGTTAAATGTCACACATTTAATTTCAACACCATTTAAAGGAGCCCTATTATCGCAATGTGTGGTTTTGGAAGTATAAATGCGGTAAAAGTATGTAAAAGTGAGCAAAAAAACTTGCTTTCAAACATTTTTTCCTACTCTGGCTATAACATGACATCGGCCTGTGTAAATCTTAAATACAAGTATGAACTTGAAAATGAGCATAATAGGTCCATCTTAATATCTTGGACTCCTAAAACTGCTGATGTGAAATGTAAAGTTATCAAATAATTATGCCAATATTCAAACCGAAATAATGGAAATACACGATAATGATTAAACAACCAAATTACTTTTTATAAGAAGCCAGACAAACACCTGCAGTTCTGATCTGCAACGAGCGGACACAACAAAAGAAGCACCTGTTGTGCACAGTGTAATGGGCGGACTTAGTCAGAGAAGAACTGAATATTACATGCTTCACAAAGGCAGCATTTATTCAAGTGCTGCAGTAGGTAGCAGTAGTGTCTTTGTGCAGGTGCTGCTTTGATTGTGTCCAGCCGCTGCATCTCTCTGATCTCTATGCAGAAACTACGCAGATTAAGCTCATGTGCTGATGAATGCAGAGAGATGCTGGGAGAACACGATGTACTGTGAAATAACAGCCCCAAAAAAGTGGTGCTTTTATACATAAGTACACATTGCCCTCTGGTGGTGATGTCATGAATCCATAGATTTTCATCTGAATCAACGCAATCACAATTTCTAAAATTCTCAACTGGATTTGTGGGTGGAAACACCTCTGACAATGAACACAGCATGTTTTTTTGATGTAGAACTGTAATCTGAGTTGCGTTATGAATATGTTTAATATGTATTCAGTCTCTCCAACCGTCTCCAACGCATTTTCACAGATTTCAAGTTTACTCAGAGCACATACACTTATTGTTTGAGATGCATAGTAGTTTTTGTTTTTTTTTAAATAAGGGTCTTTGCCTTTACATTTAATCAAGTATTGGGTGTTATATACTGAAATATTACATTAGAAAGGAAAAAGACATTTTACAAGTTTAAAAACATTAAAAATGAGAGGAAATTGGATGGGATGGATTTAATGTGTGATGTTATATTACTCAAATCAAAGGGAGTCCTCAGTCAGAATGATATTTTACCTGTTTTTATAGAGACTATAAGAGTTGGCAGTAGGTCTAAGAGACTTTACTTGCGCACAGTGGTGCCTTGAGCAAAATGCATTTTACCATGTTTGCAATGACAACATTACCAAATATGAAATGACAACAAGCTCCTTCCCCTGACGTCTCTGGTTATGAAATTCTTTCTGAAACTGGTGTTGACCTACCTGAAAGACATCACAGGCCCCCTGCCGGACCCCCCGGCAGTTTGTCTCACAGGCAAACATGTCAGTGGATGATGCAGACAGCATGGGACTGCACCACACCCTATGACATCTTGACAACCCTGAGATATATGCAAGGATCCTGTTTGTAGACTAAAGTTCGGCAATTTACACCATCATCGCCCAGCTCACTGTGCCAGCCTCCACCTGTCAGTGGGTCACCAACTTCCTGTGGCCACAGGAAAGGCTGGTAATAAGTCGGACTTTATAAATGGGGTTCTGGTTGCGTTCTTCAGTTGGCCATTGGAAGTAGAAAGGCAACTGAGGGACAGCAGATAATTTTTTTTAAATCATTTTAGGTGAGTAAACGTAACTCAAGCACCCTCATATTTTTTCAGTACAGTAGGCCATGTTTACTGGTTAATCTGTCAGTGTGTTTTATTATATTTTGTTGTATGGTTTAAGAAAATTATATTATAACTTTAGGTTATGATGAGCACTGGCGTACACTACAGTCGCAAAAGGCTAGCGCATCTTTGAGGATTTAAGCTTTTTTTTATTGCGACAATTTGGCTTGTAACAACACACTGGTTAAGGTTTTGGGGAGTATAACAATTGGTAGATGTTATTAATTCGGATATAATGAGCAAAATTACAATTTTATGGTTGACTGTTTAGCAGTTGGTGAAAAAGTAGCCTGTAGATGATAGCAGCAGCCAAGACCTGTTGCCATAGCAACAACAAACATCCAGGTCAGGACTTGAGTGGAGAGGGCAGGGAGCGGTTACATTGTAAATATAAAGTATATATGTTGTATTTAGCGAAACAATAGGGTAAAAAAAGTAATGTAAATGATTATTTTACTTTGTAACACGTATGGCTTAATTTAGTGTTATGTTTGAATTATTTTAATGTTTCTGTAAATTTACTAATCAAAAGAATTTTAGATAAAAGAATGTTTAAATACATTTTAATATATTTAAACTGAAATTTGTTAATACTTTATTTTATGGTTATAATGATTAAATGTTTATATTATTCTGATTTTTATACTATGCTATGATTTTTATATGTTTGGATTGTTATTGATTTAAGCCTTATGAGTTAGCCACTGGAAGCAATTCTACAATTCTACAATTTCATTTAGCAGACGCTTTTATCCAAAGCGACGCACAACACAAGCAAGAATTTAGACTTAAGGACAAAAACCCTTAGTAAGTGCAAAAAGTGCTTCAGGTTTGATTGGTCACAGGTATTGCCGTCTAGTGGCAGAAGAAGTGCCGCACACCCCCCCCCTTTTTTTTTTTTTTGGAAACCAAAGTAATAACCAGTAGCGATCTCAGCATCTGAGATTCAGCAATCTAAGTATCACTACTTACGATGACAATCAACATACAACATCACACAACTTTGTCAGTGCTAGATAATCATTAGGTGCTGGGTTTTGGACCATCTGACTTACTCTACCCCAAAGGATTAAACTACGGGACAGCCAATAATTGTTTTTCATTGATTCTTTCAGAATAAGTCTTCAAACTCCTCAAGTTTGCAGATGAGAAAATGATAATCTGTCTCATCTGGGATGGTGACGACTCTGTTTTAAGATGGAGATTTTAAACAGCTGGCTCCCTACTCTGTCCCCTCTCATCATACTGTAAAAACCCTTTTCTGGGATTCTCCATCTCCCAGGACCTCAAGTGTATTTTCCAGCATCAGGAAGAAGGCCAGGCAGAGAGTATACTCAGCCTGCCTCAGTTGCTGAGCCAGTCCTACTCTGCAGTAGTCTGTTGTTTGTACAATCATCTCTGTGTTTTGGATCAGCCACTGAACAGGACAGGAACAAACTAAAACGGACAGTCAGAACTGCATAGAAAGTCACAGGTGTCAACTCGCCCTCAATCAGGACATATACACCGATCAGCCGAAACATTAAAACCACTGACAGATTAAGTGAATAACACTGATCGTTTTGCTACAAAGCAATTTTCTACTGGGAAACCTTTGGTCCTAGCATTCATGTGGATGCCACTTGACACGTTCTACCCACCCAAAAACCATTGTGGACCAAGAACCCTCCTCATGGCAACAGTACTTCCTGATGGCAGCAGTCCTCCACAGCAGGACAGTGCACCATGCCACACTGCAAAAATGGTTCAGAAATGAACCAAAGAATGTGACAGAGCTCAAGGCATTGACCTGGGCTCCAAATTCCCTATTTCCAAATTTCTGAATTGGGGGGGGGGGGGTCCTGCATAGTAGGCCTATACCTTTAAACCAATACTTTTTTGCAAAACTTTTGTGTGACAGTTTTGGCACATGCACAACTATCTGGCAGGGCATCTTACTTGATACAGGGTACGTGTCCTCTGAGGAACTCTCTGCGTCCGGCACACTCGATACCATCAAGTGCTGTGCAGATAACCTGAGTGTGGTTCACCTCTTTTTCAGTCTGGCCACCCCACTAAAACAGAAAGAGTAAATCAATTTAGTGCAGGGTGATTGACCACACACAATGTTCTTTAAAATAACAACACTTACCCCGACACAGCCATGGCCCAACTCCAATAAGGCACTGTGGTTACCTGCATGATCTACAGGATCTTGACAGTAGATAAACTCCTCAGGTCTTCATCATAAGAATGTAAAAAAAAAAAAAAGATGGAGGGACGTAAGCTAGAATGCCAATACCGTGAAGACTGAAGACTTTTAACCCTTGGAAACCTGAACACATTGACTTGATTTTTTTTTAAAACATGGGAAGAAGGCCATGAGCAATGACAGAACAAATAACCCCAAAATGAGCCAGAAATTGATAGTAAATGACCTGAAAATTAGTAGAAACCAAACAAACAAAACAAAAAAAGGGAAAAGAAAGTAAACAAAGAAAAATGGCTTAGGAAATTATAATAATTCTTTAACATAATTTAAAATATTTAATTGTGATAATTATATTGTTTTTTCTCCTAGCTTTTTGTCTAGGCCCTTGTCCCTTTAAAAAAAAAGTAAAAGAAAATAAAACAATAAAGTTTATACATCTAATAATGTTTTAAAATGTGTGGTATGTTTACCAAATTGCTCATTGCCCTTTTTTTCCTATGTTGAAAAATGATGTTGTTTCAGGTTTCAAAGGGTTAATCTATGACAGGACACTGAAAATGTAATTACATGTTTAAAGTAGAGAACACTCGCCAAACTGCATTAATAATATCTGACATTTTACAATCCCCTAAATAATTCGCTAAACGTATAGTAGGTAGAACAAGATTAAGGGCCCATTATGTCATATTATGACCTCACAGTAAATTCGGCAAACAAGATACTGTCAGCCTGAAACCTTCTTTTACTTAAAGTATACGAAATAAAATGGTACACAACACCTCTCAAATGTTTTACACTATAAAAGTTTAGAGTAAAGACTTATTGAATACGTTACATTTTAAAAGTAGCAAAGGAGGGCTAGAATTTGGGATTCTGGATGTACAAGTAAACATGATTTGATAGATCTCTGAAAGCTTTGTCAGTCTCACCGGCTGCTCCTAGTTAGCATTAGCTAAGGCTAACATTCTGGCAAAACTACCGCTACGTTACATGTTACTTACAGATAGCTGCAGAGGACGACTGGTGACGGGGGTCTGTACTCATAGTACTCCGTATTATTCGTCGTACTTTCCACTGGTATTTCATATTTCACGATTTCTGGCAGCTGCTCGCTGAACGGGACTGAAGTAGCTCCCGGAGCGTTAACGTTAGTTGTAGGAGTCTCCGACGTCGATGAGTTTTGGGAGTGAATTCCTTCCAGACATTGCAACAAAATCACCGTCAGCAGCAGCAGGAACTGTCCGCACATCAGAATATAGCTCACTGAAATCATTGTCACCCTCACAATCCTACGTTAGTTCTGATAAAACAGCCATTCATGATTAACATCGTCATTTAGCTAGCTAGCTACGAAGGTTTGTTAGGGTCGCGTGTATATGACGCGATCAAAATCCGCCTGAAGTGAATGTAGGATTCTTGGAGATGTAGTCCGGTGTAGGTCGAGAAGTGACGTCAGCTCCTATCGCGATTCAAAGGTTATACGTGCCTCAAAATGACTTGATTTCACTCATGACGGCTTTATGTGACAGATTATAGCTCACATAGTCTTTAAAATACCTTTGAAATGACAATTCAACCCCTAAAATACAGTTTAACACTTGCCAAAAACTAATTGCAGCATTTATATTGTAACTGAAAGGTTATAATTTCCCCAAATTGACTTGATGTCATTCAGTTGGGTTTGAAGTGACGATGATAGTCCTTTTAACATATTGAAATACCTTTAAAGGAACAATTTAACACATAAAATGCAGTTTTTACATCTGTCAAGGTCAAAGTGATCTTCGCTCATATCTTGTGACTGAAAGGTTATATGCTTCAAAGACAGATGGCTGCATAACTCACCCTGTCGTTTTTACTAGTTGAAATACATTTAAAGGGACGATTAAACCTATAAAAATGCAGTTTTACACTTGTGAAAAAGTGGTCTCAGCCCCTATCGTTCATGATGGTTTTATATTACAGAGAATGGCTCACTCTGTTCTTTCCACTCATTGAAATACATTTAAAGGGACTATTTAACCCATAAAATGCAGTCTTACTACACCTACTCAAAAGTGATTTCAAGTTCGTTCTTGTGACTGAGAGGCCATATATGTCTCAAAAGGACTTGATTTCATTCATTGTGGTTATATGTGGCAGACTGTACCTCACCCAGTCTTTTTTTTTTTTTTTACTATTTGAAATACCTTTGAAGGGACAATTCAAACCATAAAATGCTGTTTTACACCTGCCAAGTAGTGATTTCCTGTAAAAAGTTTCAGCAAATATCTGGAAAAGTCATCCCTCTCTTTTTAAAAAAACAAAAACTCATTCCTTTATCAGCAAGTACTAACATGTAACTTCAGCTATAATGATAAATGTTATACAACAAAAGGCACAGTATTTCTCTCAGAGATGTAGCATAAGAAAAATAGAAAGTCTCTTAAATTAAATCATCTGCTCAAACTACACTTAATATGCTATAGTATTACAGTAAATGTACCAAGTGACTTTTTACACAGATGTTCACAGATGCGACATTAAAATGCAGGGAAGTGCAGAATCACTGCACCTGCTGGTTTTACTGACTGGTTTCTATTTCTGTCTCTGGTTTAGTATTAGTGAAACTAGATGGTTGAAAAGAGAAATTCTTTTGGACTCCATCAAACTAAATTGACCCTGTTTGCACGTTAACTGTGGTGAAACGCTGCCCTCTGCTGGATATCCGGCGTCCCTGCCGATGAATGATGCAGATATTTGTTCACTAATTTGGAGCAAATTTGGAAAACGTATCCCTGATTCAATAAATTATCTGCTCAAAATATATAATAATTGCTTATTTTACACAACCTTCCTGCGGTTTTGCATTTGGGTTAATTTTGGAGTTTGTCAGCTGTAATAATAACAGCATACTTATTGTTATTATTATTATTATTGGTCTTATCATTATCATCATTATTTTTTTACCATTATTATGTATATCACTTGCCAATGTAGTCTCTCTTTGATCCCTGCCAGTTGAATCCCTGTTTGTTTGTACATTATTATCACTTTATAAAGGGGAAAAATAGTTTGGGGGGCTGTTTTCTTAAGGGGCTTTCTACCAGAAAGAGATTTCTTGGTTAAGATTGGTTGGTTAAAAAAAAAAGAGTCGTTGTATGGGTTGAATTAATCATTAAATAACTAATAAATATATAATTAAATCAATAGACTTCTGCCCCGGGGACAACCTTCTTTTATGTGCCTTTTTTGGCTAAATGGCATCACGTGATAAACCCGGAAGTTGACATTGGCTGCAGAGCCCCGGCGCCGTTCCCATGGATGTATAAACAGGGAAGTCGGCTGTTTACGTGTGTTTATTGTCTCTCTTTCTTCACAGTGAACCGGAAACATGGATGTGTCGCAAACATCATACTGCACTGTGTTGGATAAAAAGAAGCAGTCTAAATTTATCTGCTATACACGCAGGAAAGACGGAATATTCAATATTTGGTGAGTTCAAATGTTTCTACTGAACGAAGAGAACGCTTAACCGTTTAAATCCCAACGTTTATCTTCCAGGTGTTACATCGAAATGTGTTCGTCCAGCGAATTAGTGCGTCGCGCCCCCCTGGAGGTTATGTTTGGGTTAGAACATTAAAACAACGTTAACTGAATTATTGGCAGCGTCTTGTTACAGCTTTGGACATTACACATCATTTTAATCGTGCTGCATTGTGAATAGAAAAGTGAAATTAATTTCTAAAGGAGGGTTTTAGTATGTAGATTATATACCTAAATCCTAAATGACTTCCCCAAATCCAGTAATTGTACTCCCACAGTATTGTAGGCTATTTGACTGGAAGAAAGGAAACATGACAGGTTCAGCGCCGCAGGAAGTGACACAAATGTTTACATCCGGTTGGATGCATCTTAAAGCTGCCTGTAGTTTGCTAAGCACATTCAAATTGCTATGGCTGATTATGAAATAGATTTTCTGTTGTTTCAAAAATATTTATAACCTGTAATTCTTGGACATCTTACACTTCTCTGACTAAAAAACATCACCGAGTTGTAAATAGGTTTCCTTATAATCTTTACATATTGATTGTACATATTGATTGATTTATATTTGATTGTAAATACATATATGTGGCTTTGTGTGCGGATCTGTCATTATATTCTACGATTTGTTCTTTTTATGTCTGCTTAGTAAAGCACTTTGAAATTTCTCATTTCGATAAGTGCTCTATAAATAAACTTTATTATTATTATTATTATTATTATTATTATTATTATTATTATTATTATCAACCACACAATATGTTTGTTAAAATATTAAACCTTCAGCTAATAATAGATTAATCCTTAGAAAAACATGGGAAGAAGGCAATGAGCAACCTAAGAAGAAATAACTCAAAAATTAGCGAGAAATTTATAAATAAAAAAAAAAATCACAAAAATACCTGAAAATTAGCAAATAAATAAAAAAAATAAAATAAATAAAAAGAAAGAGTTAAAAAACAAAGTTAGAAATGACCTGGAAAAATGATAATTATAATAATCATTCTTTAACATAATTTTAAAGTTATGTTTTTGATAATCATAACTGCAGTTTTGTGGACATATTTTCTTTGCCATTTTAAAAATAATTTTCTAAAGCAACTAACTTCTTGCAGTTTGCTGAACATTTGTTAGCAAGTTGCTCATTGACATTTTTTCCCATATTTTCAAAAGAAATCAAACCAATGTCTCAAGGTTTAAAGGTTTGAAAACTTGTGAACAGTGTTTTAGAGCGGCGCAAAAAAAAAAAAAGAAAAAAGGGGACATCGATCCAGGTTTCAGAGGGTTAATAGTCTGGTTTAGAGCTGGGCGATATGGAAAAAATCAGGCTCAGGAGGAGCCCTTTAACTTAGGGCAAAGATAATATAAATTACTTACAAGAGTAATTTGAAGAGGGCAAGACAAGGAGACTCAGCTGAGGCCGCAGCAGAGGTCCAGCTGGTCCAGGATCAGCACACCTTCAGACGCCTCAGTGTCCAGAAATTTTACACCATCCAGCTGGTCCTCGTCTTAACTACTGCTCACTTTACTTTTGACTGTATATTTTTAGAGCACAGACGTCCATAACTGAAGTAAACTTTGATTTTCCTCCCCGTGAGCAGCTCTGCTTCCTCTCAGTCTCCTCCATGCTGCTGAGGTCATTTCCCCTCCCTCAGCTCACAGGTGTGCCTCACGATCTGCTCTCACTGCCCTCCTTCCTCCGCCGTCAGGGTTATAAAGGGCTGTTCTGCACTTTTCTGTCCTTTCCCCCTTTCTGCTACACCCTGTTATACGCAGGCTGCTGATACTGCAGGGCTTTTTTTTAGCGTGGGAAAACTTACATCTACATTGTTAAAGCAGGTGTGAAATAAAACATCTACATGCAGTAAGTACAGATCTACCAAAATTTGGTTTAAATACACATTGTTGCTGATTGGGTATACCTCCGACACATCCACCAAATGGGGGTAAACATACTTTTAAACCCAATTCAGACCGTTTTGAGGAAACATTTCATTTAGCCTGAAAACTGTGGCAAAACAGTGCACACTGTTGTGAGACTGAACGTGCCCCGGCTGCTGTGCCTGGCTCTAAAAACTGTCAGCCTCGATCTCACGATGATATCGTTGCCCATGTGTGCACGAAGTCTGAGCAGCATCCAGAGATTATCCTTCCTAAGCCTTTAAAACACAGAGCGAGATCACTTCCGCCCCACGGCCCTTTGCTGCATGTCCCCCCCTCTCTCCGCCTGTCACACGACAGTTATGCTGTCAAACATCTTTTAAAAAAGGCCTGTTGTTCACTTTATGAGTCTGTCTGGGAGATGTTTGGTCACTCTAAAGTTATTTTTTGAGAGCATGTAATAAATTATGCTGTGTTTATATCTGTATGTTTTCATCATCTTGTTGTTGTTAATTTAATGTTAAGTTTGACAGATGCTGCTGATGTTTGGAGCAAAGAGTACACTGAGGACACACTGAACCAGTTTGTAAGTTTCCCCTGCAGACGCGTGACTCGGTGACTCGGTGACTCGGTACGTCAGTAAAGGGTCTGACTTTGTCCCCTTCATGTTTGTAGAGACAGAGGTTTGCCTTGAAATCTACAGAGGATTACATCCTGAAACTCAGGTGAGATTAAAGTCCATTTTCCTTTAAAATCACGCTGTATAATACGAATCATCATCATCAAGTGAAGTATTAGAATTGAGAGGATCCTCTGAAGCTGCTCAGCCAGCAGCAGAATATTCTCTGTGATGATCAGCTCGCACGTGTCAGCGCGTGTATGTGACGAGACCAATAAGTTACTGTTTTTATGAAACCAACTTGTTGGATACTGCGGCTGAATGTTGTTGTGTGTGTCCCTCAGGTCGGCCTGTGGTAGTGGGGACGTGTCTGTTGAGGTGTCTGACACCAGCGCAGAGCTCCATGTGGGCTCCAGTGCAGGTGACCTGAGTGTGACCCTGTCCAGGCTGGAGGGCCCACGGGCCACAGAGGAGCTGAAGGAGCTGCTGTTCAGGATGGCTGACAGCCTCACTCAGCCCGACAGTAAATGTACTGTGTGCTTTTACATCACAGCTGTTTTACATTGACTTCAGGATGACATAATAATAATAATAATAATAATAATAATAATAATGATAATAATGATAATAATAATAATAACCTTATATGACTGATATGATTTTTTAAATTAATTTAATTTTGAGTTAAAATCAGGTTCCCATGATCATGCATTTCCTGGACAAGTTTTGAAATTTGAAAAGCAAATCCCCACGCCTGGAGATGGTTTGGAATTAACAGAATGTTTTGGAAAAGTTTTGAATATACTTTGTTTTGGCTATGGTTTAAATGTTTTCATAAAAATCCCAACATTCCATTACATAACGTTGCACTGCACGACGGTTTAAATGTCACTAGTATCATGTGATGCACATGGACCAGAACAGCATCATGCCATTGTCAAGGCTACAGTATCTTGAACGCTCATGTTCAGGCAAGGTTGCAAAAACAATGATCAGATACGTCCATACACCAAACCAAACCTGACGTTTGTTTAAAAAGAAATGAATGCATACATGTTAAAATTATAATCAAAATGTATCAAATTACAGAATCTTTGGTTTTCTGTCCTGCAAAAAGGGGCATGATTTTGACATTTTGTGAGGTACCCGTTTGTGCTGCAGCAACGAGTTAAGTTTGTAAAGGCAAGCAGTTTAATTACCCACAAATGCCTGGGAAGGCTTTTTTCATATATGACTGTATAGCTGTAGGCCTCTGATAAAGTAGTAGAAAATTCATTGGTAATAATGTGCTGGAACCTCGTAAAATTCACTGTCTCTATGGAATCAGGCCTGACTGTGTTCTGTCATCCACCTCAGGTGGAACCCCGTCTGTCAGTCCTGTGAAAAATCACCAAAGACGACTCGCAGGTATGTTTTTAAGGCCGAGTGTGGCTGAGTGTGGCGGTTTGGCGCTTCGCTAGCGGTGATAAAATGATTTAATCGTGATTTTAATCGTTCTAGACTTCCTAAATGTTGTCGGATCAAATGGATGGAATCCTGATAGTGAAATGAGCCATTTTGTCGGGGCTGTGGTGCTCAAAAAAATGTGTCAACTGATAAACAGACATGTCTTTGGCAATGTAAGTCAACGGGAAAAGTCTTTTTGGGCTGCACAGCATCACGTGACGGTGTGATTATGGTGTTTGGCCACTAGGAAAATTGGCTTTAAAGCCAGTGCATTTCCCCGAGAGAGAATATGCAAACTATTGATGGTGTTGGCAGTTGGGTTCACCGTCTTTTTTTTTCCTTTTCAGTTTTTTTTTTCAGAGTTCACCCTCTTACTGAAATTTTGTTTTCCATTTTTTTAGAGTTCACCATCTTACAGAGATTTTTTTTTTCAGAGTTTGAGCCCCAGCAGCCACAGCAGAATGGCGCTTCATCAGTGGCGACTAAGAAAAGACTTCCAGGAGCTTCTCTCATCAACCCAGGAACTAAAAAGTACAAAATGTCTCTAATAAACTTCTAAAAGTAGGCACACTATCCTGATCTCTGTAAAAGTTATTCAACAAGTGTTGATCGTCTCTGCAGGAAGCGGCAGGCGACCGGCGTGGCTTTTGACGATGTGGATGAAGACTGATCCTCAGACAACACTTTTTTTCTCCGCCATGATCTCACGCTGCTGCTGTACAACCAAACATGAATGTTTTTTAATCCACCAACCCAACATGATGAAGTTAATGCAGAGCTTTTAAAACGACAGCATGTGTAAATATCTGCCTTTATGGTGTACAAAATCAGTGAAAACTGGATGATTTTTAATGGTATTTTAATGGTTGTTGTTATTTTAATGAATGATGCTGTTACTTTTATGACTTTAATTTGACTTGAAAAATGAAATGAAATGAAATAAAGAATAGGTTGAAATTAGTGTGTGTTAAATACGTAGCTTGGAACAAACTACACATTTGATTTTGATTTTTATTTTATGCTAATTTTTGAATGTTTACTCTTTAAGCACAGCCTTGTATTTTTGAAGTTATTGATGTGTTATTTTAGTTATTTGGTTTTTCCCAGGTTTATTGCACATTAATATTATTTTCTCCTTTCATTGATTACATTTTTTAACCATCAGTCCTAATCATAAATATCAAATATTCAATCATTTTCAGAATTTTAACCCTCAGAATGCCACGTTTTTGTCACAATGGCAATATGTTTTTAGATGAAAAAAAACCAAACAAAAATGAATTATTTTCAATATGCCATATGCAAAGTAGATTTTTTTGTTATCAGCCGGGGATATGTCAATGATTAGCAGCAACATTGATTGTGATAATTCACCTAGTGGAAATAGCATTTATTCACTGCATATGCCAAATATGGTTTAAAGAATGACATCATCAGGTGGAAAATAGTAAAAGTGACAAATTCCAAGTCAAAAGCCCAGAATGACACCCAGAAATCATACAATGCATGTTTTTACGCTTTGATGGCTGTGGGATCATAAACTGCAGTTTGAATGGGTTTCACTGGCACATTTTTTGACCTTAAAAGTCTGAATGTAACAATTTAGTTTTCCACAGTGTATTTTAGACTTATTGTAGGAGCTGAGCTGGAAACTCCGATTAAACAAAAATACACAATCTTGTCAAAATGTATGCCATAATATGCATGAACACAGACAAAATTGTCCAAAAAAAAAGAGAATGAAAAAAATGTGAAGTGTGCCCAACAGTCCCAAAGGGTTAATACTTATATTGAAATTTTACCTCAGATTATGGAAGCTAACCTGGGTAGCAGTGACTTGTGTAGCCAGGAGCCAGGTGCAGTGTGGTTGTTTGTGGGAGTGCATTGTGTTGTTCGGTCAGATCCCCCTTCTCAGCCAAATATGAGAACGTCTGGTCACTGCTGGCTACAAAAATCCAAGATGACACTGACTGAGTCGCCAAACTCAAGGCTTCAAAACGGCAGTTGACAAACCAGTGGGTGACAACAGAGCATCTCAAACAGAGAGTGATCAGACAGGGGATTCATTGACTGTTAACCCTTTGAAACCTGGAGCGATATCACTTTCCCTTTGCTGCTTTCAGATGCAAATTAAACAAATTGGTGTGATATCTATCAAAAACTTGGGAAAAAGGCAACAAGCAACTTGGTAATAAATGTTTCACAAATTGCAATAAAGTAGTATATTCAGATTTAAAAAAACAGGTAAAAAGGAGATACTATAAGTAAAAACTATATTTATAATTATCATAATTACATATCTAAAATTAAGTTACAAAATTATTATAATTTTTAAGCAGCTTTTTTCAGGCCATTTCTGTGTTGTTGTTGTTGTTGTTGCTGTTTTAAAGCCAATTTACTCAGATGTCAAAGGGTTAAAGCATGTAAACATGTTTTAATAGCAACCTAAAACACACGTATGAACCTGAAAATAAGCATAGCAGGTGCTTTTTAAATGTTTTTTTGTTTGTTTTGACATCAGATATTTCAGCAACATCTTCCCTCTCAGTGTTACATTCTAAGCAAAGAAAGAAATGACAAAGTCAGTTTTCCTTGTTTAATGAGAACCCCTTCAAGTAGGAAAACAGCCCACCAGTGCCATAATAATCACCAAAAATATGACTGCAATTAGCTGTGAAAGAAGTAGTGAAACAGTTATTATTTTGACAGGACAGGTTACAACTCAATTATCACAAAACTTAAGAGAGAGACCAGTTAAAACCACAAGCCAATGTACAGTAAGAGAAACATCCAGTTTTTTTTCTTTTTTCTTTTTTTAAATGTGGATATTTTGCACATTTTAAGTTCTCCAAATTCCATAGAAAATTACAAATACATCTGCAAATCATAAAACATGTATTGTACCCAAGTTAAAACAATAGATTATTCTGATCTGAGAGTTCCCTTTAGTATCACAGTGATGGTAGTGCAGTTATTGTCAGGGAATATAAGCAGAGTCACTGCGGTGTCAGACTGTTAGATTGCTGATTACCTTCACTGGAGATGGAGTTATCATTATTATTGTTATTATAATACACTGTGTCCGGTTTATAGAGGATCTTCTTGGCAGAGTCCACAACATAATGATATGTTCAAAGCACAAAAGAGCATTCAGTAAAAAGAGACCAAATGTACAGTGTCGAAACAAGTCGATAGAAGGGAGGCACCATCAGGACAATAACCATGCCGTGTACATTCTCTCCACGTCTCTGACATCAAGTTCAAAAGAAAAAAGGCCAAAAGCTTGCACGCGTGTGCACACCCGCCACTTTCCAAAGTGCATTTCTCTACATCCTGTTATTGCAAAATAAATCACATCAGTCCGCAGCTGCTTTGATATCCAAAATAAACCGCTCTTCTTGCCACAGAAAAATAGACTGTATTACATTACCAATGGGAATCGACTTCATCACAGCATGCTCTCAAGGCAGGTCTAGTTTGGTACAGTAACAAGGGCCCATTCTGGATACATCGGGCCCTTTGATTAGGGAGCGCACAACCAACTCAAAGTAACCTGTGCTGTCAAACACTTGGTTTTTCAAATATCACCCATGATATGTTCATTCACTAACAAAAGGTAGCTATCCTACTGTATTCATCTGCCGTTTAGTGAGATACATTCTCAAAAAGAAAAATGGAAACATTCCAAAGGGACAAAGTCTTCAGTCCAAATGCAAGCACTCCTGCTGCTGTGTCTCTACTGACAGGCTGGACCCTGCAGGTCATCTCCTCCAGCTGGATGATCTCACCAGAACCACCTCGCTCCCCCCTGGGATTCAAAATTTGAGGCTGGAATTACTGAACTACTGGTCCTATGTTCCATGGTGCAGAGAGTTTTGGTCCTCTTCGGGGTTAAAGCAGCAGCTCCGCTCTCACTCTGCACCCCCCAGAGCTCAGAAAGATGGGCCCCCCCCTCCCCCCCACCACCCTCTGTCACTCTACTCGTCTCTGCTCTTTGAGTGGCTCGTTTCAACAAAGGGTGTCTGTGTTGAAGGAGAGCTGCACCTGCCACACACACACACACACACACACACACACACACACACACACACACACACACACACACACACACACACACAGTGAATGCACTTAGGAAAAACCCAAGCTCTGTCTCACAGGACTCTCGTGCCTGATGTGGATGTGTTTTCTGACAGCCAGTCAGTGTTGATTTGGCAGGTTTTTACCGTGACAGTGGCATGAGGCAGTGACACTGACCTCACCATCCATTCCACTTTGCGTGAGCCTTAGTGATATTGTCACATGAATGTTCTGCAGGAGCCACATACAGCCAGCAGAACGCCTGGGGTTTTCACAGGTCCCCATGAGTTCCTCCAGAGCTTCAGTTTAGTCATGCCTCTAGGGCAGTGATACTCAAGTTATGGCCTGCGAGCCAAATCGCCCCCCCCAACCAGTTTCTAATTCACAACAGAAATTAAGCGATTTACGCTGGGGATTGTTTTTGCACTTTTAGTATACGGCAGGTGTCAGAGTGCATAAAAAAGCATCAAAATAGAGCTTGTTTATCAAAAATTTACCAGTGAAGGATCCCCTGCAGCCCCTGACAGAGGTCCTAGCAAAGCCCCTAATGTCCTTAAATCCTACATATGTCCTTAAATCCTAGAAATGGTCTAAAATCCCAGAAAGATCTGGAAATCCTGGAAATGTCCTTAAATCCTGGAAATGTACTTAAATCCTAGAAATGTCCTTAAATCCTAGAAATGGCTTTATATCGCAGAAAAGTCCAAAAATCCCAGAAATATATTTAAATCCTACAAATGTCTTAATATACCAGAAAAGTCCAAAAATTCTAGAAATGTTCTAAGATCCTAGAATTGTTTTAGGATCCTAGAAACATCCCTAAAATCCCCCCCAAAAAAACCAACCTAAAAACATGTATGGGGCTGTTGCCCCTGGCATTTTGCAAAAATGGCCCCCAAGCAAAGCAAGTTGAGTATCGCTGCTCTCAGGCACAGAATATCAAATTGTGTTTGTGTTTTTACTCACTAAAAGCTGAATCACAGAGTCGACATACATCTGTTACGTGCTTCTTTTTTTGCAAGCACACCCTTGCTCCATCCTGGGTGATTTCCCTTTTTTTCAGATTTCTACAACACTGAAGAAAAAACTAATTTAACTGAGATGCAGTACTCCTGTGTGGAGGCTGGATGTGTACTAGTGGACCACACCCAAATATTTTATTACCATTCATGTGTTCAGCGAGCGTATCACACACTGGCTTAAGATCCGGGTCCCTGTGTTTCTGTGTGCTTTTCCTGCAGCTCATGTTTACTAAAAATCTAAACCAATAAATAAAGATAAAAATTACAGGTGTGATCCACTCACCCTTTCCTCCTCAAAGCTGATGAGTCCTTCGTCATCGTCGCTCTCCAGCTCCTCCGGCGCCTCGCTGATCAGAGCGTTGAGCTCTGTGTTGGCCGGCCGAGACTTGAGCAGGTTGATGATGCGCTGCAGGGGGGACTGTCCACCACCCGGGGGCGACACCTCCTGCTGCTCCAGGTTGTCACTTTGCTTCTTGGCAAAGTTGACAAACACCTGAGCAGAAAACAAAACAAAAAATTAATTTCATTTCTTAACCTTTTCCCTGTTTTTTTTGTGCATGAAGCTGAAGCAGAGTGTTGACTCACGTTGTCCAGCGTGGTCTGACTGACAGAGTAGTCCTCGATGCCCAGCACCTCCACCACCTGCTCCATCTTACTGAAGACCTGAGCCAGGGAGATCCGCTCAGACTTCAGCTGGTACTGGACCTTGGTGTGGTGACGCTCCTGCAGATACGATAACAGAAGGCTTCGTGTCTGATTACTCTTAAAAAGAGGGAGATAATAATAATCTCTTCAAGATATTTACCCAACATTACTCTGCTAATTGCAGTGTGAAAAATACATGTATAATAGAAAATATTACACAGGACAAAACCGAACAAATGTCTTCTTTTTCTGCACACTCATAAAAAAAATCACAATATAATTTTAACCAGCTGTCATCACAACTTTAACCTAATCTCTGACAATTATAGAAGTAAATAAGCGTGAGGAGATATCATACTTCATGGAGGATAAATTATGGTATCTTATCTTATCATGGAGGATGGAAGCTGCTAAAAAAATAAATAACTTATAAAATAAATTAATATGCTAATAAACATTACACGTGCACATTTTATTAATTGATAAAATGGGACATAAATTAAAATCAGTTTTTCTTTTTTTTAAATTGACCTTTGTATTTATTCCCCTATTTACTTACTTTCATATTTAATTTCCTGTTTATTTATTCCTTTGTTTATTGCTACTACCAGTGTCTTATTTTGCATGATTGTTTCAGGCAGGATGAAAACAAGGTGGGATGGGGACGGAATTTAAAGTGGGGTTTAAATCCCGGCGTATGCAGTTTTCACCATATTTTTTTTATCTTGATTGTGTGTTTTTGCTGGAGCTTTCTTTGGGGCTGCTCCAAATTCAGACATTTTTGCTAATCTGTGAGTGCAGTGCAGACAGAATTTGTCATGAGGTTTTTTTTGTTTGTTTTTTTCTCACAGCAGCAGTTTGAGGAGTTCGGGTCGTGGGACGGATAATTGATCCATCGATCCAGTTGGAGATTGATGGATGAGAGGAGCAGCTGCTGCAAAAAGCAAACTTTTAAACCCAATGCAGTTCAGAAAATAGGAAATGGTTAAGTGGCAGCAGATGCTTTAATCATGGTAGGCCACCACAAGTCCTTGACTATGTGGGAAACCCTGCATTAAACAGAGGACAAGGCGTGCACACATTTAATCACTATTTACTAATTTACTAATGTAGTGAATCCAGGTGATTGATAGTGTGCAGGATTTCTTGGTTCTTAAAGTCACATTTTTGATCCGGTACACCTGTCTATAAGACAATCTGGACTGTGCACCAGTGATCAATTTTTTGGGAGATATTGCTCAATCCTCTACTTTTTTACTGCCGCTCAGTGGATTGACTGGTGAGAGCTGCAGTGATCTACCTTCAGCACGGCCTCAGGGAAGTTTCTGTTGAAGAATCGAACCACCTCCTTCACATTAGAGCTGCTCTTGGTCCTCACTGTGATCATGTAGCCATCCCCAAACCTGGAATAGATCAGAAAACACAATCCATTCATTCGTTTTTCAAAATAAAAACAAAAATAAAAAAACAAAAAACAAAGAAATTGCTTTTTTTCCAATATTCTTTTCCAAAACCAAAATAAACGAATAACAACTCATTTGTCCAATTTCTGATTTTGTGCTCAAAAAAAAAAGAGCGGTCTGTGTAATGTTTATCAGGTAAATTTTTCATATCAGTAATGAAAAAAAAAAGAATTGGAAAGATTAATTCAGTTTTCTAAAACTGTATTTTTTGTTTGTCAAATCAATGTAGAATTAAGATTTGCAAGTCGTTTTTCTCATTTTCTATTTGTGAAATGTTGCATAGAATTAACAAATGATACATGGATTGAACATGCGTAAATTCTTTTTTTTTTTTAAGAATTATTGTAGACTTTTTTAAAGTCTGCCTGTCTGTGGCACTGCAGCCTTCACTGTTGATATGTTAATAATCGTGATCTATAACTAATCAGATAGTGCTGTTGACATAACATGAAGCAGATATACACAATTTAAAAAAAAACAACCCTTTTGTTTTAACATGAAAAAGTTATGTGTTTGGGCTACCTTATCATTTAAAGTAGACTGAATTTGAGAAAACAAGTTACGGTAATTTTGTAATGATTTGTCTTTTCAAATTCAGTGAACCTGAAAATTTTAGGAAGTCCTGACACTACCTTTTTAAGATACACCAAATTGTTTCTTATTACAGTATTTAAAATTCTGCAACCCACTGTAAAAAAAACTATTTGTTTTAACTTGAAAATCTTAGTGTTCCAGCTGTCTTGTAATTTTAAGTGGACTGGATCTGAGAAAATAAATTGAAGTAATGTTGTAATGATTCAATTTGTCTTCTCAAATTTAGTCAACTTGAAAAATTTAAGGCAGCCAATACACTACCCTTTTTAAGTTAAAACAAAATGTTTCTATTTACAGTGTATTCTGTAAATCACTATAAAAACTATTAGTTTTAACTTAAAAGAAAAAGGTTTCAGGCTGCCTTAAAAGTTAAGGCTAAGGCTAAGTTGACTGAATATGAGAAGACAAGTTGAGTTAATTTCATAATGATTCAGCTTGTCTTCTCAAATTAAGTCAACTTAAAAGTTTTACTTAGTCTGGACACAACCTTTAAGTTAAAACAGTTATTTTTACAGTGTAGAGTGACCTTAGACAGAGGAGAGGCAGCAGCTGTTGGGATAATTTTGCCCTTAAGGCGTTCGACTTTTTGGCTGGTAGAATACTAACAGAAATTCTGTGTAAGAATGACTTATATCTTATCAAGGAGTTCTGTTCAGAATAAAAAGTCCATGTATTTCCAATGGGACAGAAATATCGGGTAATTTGTGTTTTCCATAAAAGGTCATCTTGAGCTTGCTTATATTGTTACAAACATATTATAATGGCAACAACAAAAGGCACTATATAAATGTAGTTCATTTACCAGAGAGTCAGCTGTTAATATAAAACTCTCAAAAGAAAGGTGGATCTTTCTCCTCCTGACCTGTTCTTGAGGTGTTGGATGCTGCCGAGACATTTAAACCTGCCGTTCACCATGATGCCCAGTCTGGTGCACAAAGCCTCACACTCCTCCATGCTGCAGAGGACAGCATCACATCATTTATTAGGCACACTACGGTCAAAAAGAAGCAAAAGTAAGCCTCAACAGCAAAAAGGATTCCACCAAATGTTGGGCCTGAGGTGTCTCACCTGTGTGATGTCAGCACTACAGAGCGACCAGTCTTGATGATGTCCAGGATTAAATTCCAGAGGAACCTGCGGGCCTTTGGGTCCATGCCAGTGGTGGGCTCATCCTGGAGAATCCCACAAATACAGTTCACTAAAAATGTTGCTGTGTTTACGGTTTACACTCATTGTAGCTACTGTTGTCCTTTCGCAGCGTATGAAACTGACAAAGACATCTCAGAATGAATATATCTGAAAGGATTATTCTGTCATTTCTGATAACACTTAGAGTGGCCGCTTCAACATATCATAGTTCCTAGCCCACATTACAAATACTCATGTGAGGCAGGAAAACTTTAACATGGTTTATTTTGAAATACTGAAAAATACAACAGGCAAAGTCCTTTCATAATCACATCTCGTCTGGTCCACTACCGACCTGATGTCCTGTTCCTGTCTCGCATAAAACTGTACAACACCTTCCAAAACAAAAAAGCACGGTCAGGGACTTACACTGATCCACACCTACGCAGACTTCTCGTCGTCTTCCATCTTCATCATATCCTCTTTTGTCATGCGCACTAAACTGCACCAGAACTGTGGTACATAACTTATTTTGGCCTGCATTCTAACAGGAATAATACAAGACGTAATGCAAATATAAGCATAATTTTAGTTTAGTCTACTGCTATACACCATTCAAAATGTACAGAAACTGTTGTAAAAACTTGAATATCAAAACCTATATATGTTATATACCAACTTTATCATTTTTACGAAGTATAAAATATGGGATTAAGTCGCTCTTACCGCATTCTACTCCCAAAGTAAAAGCTGAGATCTGAGAATATGGTGGCATCACTAAGGTGCTGTACTGTCCTAAATGCATGACTCTCCCTGCACCATAAATAGCTATATTTCACATTTCACATTCTGGCTGTGATAAATGCTGTGATTTTGGAGATTTTTACAGAAAACATGCCTTTAAAAGCCACTTACAGGTTTTGGGGTTCTTAAGGTATTTAAAATAAATACAAAACAATTTAAAGTTGAATGTCCCTCGCCTTAGCTAAATAAAAAAACATCACCACCTCATCAGTGGCTAAAAAATAATTTAAAGTGCCTCTTCCATTTTGCACCATAAATAATGAACAGTCCCTAAAAAGAGGTCAAACTTGGATGTAAAATTCATGAATCTGGTGGGATTTAAGAATGCACTAATAATGTAAAAAGCAAGAAATATCTACTTTCTTGCAAAATACAAAACATGTTCTTGTAGAGTGAAGGGGGTTATGACTAAAGGGAATAAATTTAATCTGAGACAATGCTGTGCTTGCACCAACCCTTAACCCTTTAAAACCGAGCATATTAGCTTGATCTTTTCTACATTTCTTGCCAAGATCTAGGCATTAAAGGGTTAATAGTACATGTATGTATTTTCGGTGGGTTTTTTTGTGACGAAGGTACGGGTTACCAAACTAAAAGTCCAACAAGTAGGTATTGCCTTTTATTTAACTATCAATTAAGCTCCTGAACAGTAAAAGATGAAGTGTGTGTGTGTATGTGTATGTGTGTGTGCATTATGGCTTTTAATGGGGGAAATTTGAAATATGTAGTGTAGTGTAGAAATATGGTATGTGCAATATTTTGAAAATGAAAGATTGAAAACTATTTCTCATTTTACATGCAGTTTTTGTGCTAATGCTAACTCACAGTGTTGTTGTGCAGCATATTAAAACTTCTTACCAGGAAGATGAGAGAGGGGTATCCGATCAGAGCGATGGCAGTGGAAAGCTTGCGTTTGTTTCCTCCACTGTAAGTGCCAGCAGGCTTGTCTGCATACTTCGACAGCTCCAGCTTTTCTAAAGCCCACTGCACCACCTGGAGGGATAGGAGGGGTACTGTCAGTCTGTGATGCTCACACACATGTGGAAAGACAAGTATATATATGTGTGTATGTGTGTGTGTGTGTGTGTGTGTGTGTGTGAGACCAACCCTATCCTGGTCTTTCCAAGGAATGCCACGGAGGCGAGTGTAAAGCTCCAAATGTTCCCTGGCTGTCAGGTCGTCAAACAGAGCATCAAACTGTGGACAGTAGCCGATACTCTGCTGCACACGCAACAGGTCCTTCAGGATACTGCGCGCGCACACACACACACACACACACACACACACACACACACACACACACACACACACACACACACACACACACAATGTTCCTATGACTTTCAGGATGCTGGAACCTGGCTTTGCTCCCATTCAGCCACAATAGCATTACTGAGCTCCAACACTCATGCTGGGTGATACAACCTGGCTCTGCTAAAACCACTCACCACTCCACTGACAGTACTTTGTAACATCTTCCATTATCAAGCTTGCAGAAGGTGATTTTGAGCAGAAAATAGTGTTTGAGAGGTGTGCAGGTGAGGTTGATTTTAAGTCACCAAATTAAAACATAAACAGTGCTTTCCAGCAGGGGGAGCCAACATTTTCTCGAGGCACTGAATAACAGTAATTTGTCAATTAATTTATATTTATATAATAAAAAAATAAAACGTGATAATAAGTAAAATGTATACTGTATGAATAAAAATGACAATTTATAGGAAAAAAACACAGAGGCCATTCACCAGACAGCTGGATGGCACCTGTGGCAGCAGCATGATACATAGATGGGCAGCGCTAGTTAAGAATGCAGTTGGATGGAACCAGCTGCATCTGTATGATACACCTCTGGACGGCATCAGGTTGAAACTCTGATGACTTGGGATGAGAACTTGTTGGCGTGATAATGCCCTGTAAGTGTGTCTGAGCAGTTTTGTTATGTTATTGAATATTCTCGTGTGTAAAGATCAGAACAGCACTCCCAATTATAACTCTTTTTACTGCCACGCGGATGTTTCAGGCCAGATGCCCTTCTTCAGTGTGTAGATTTGGCAATATTATGAAGAAAGCCACCAGGTGGGGTTTATTATAAGTCACCACATCAAAACATTAACCGTGCATCTCAGCAGGGGGGAGCCAACATTTTATCAAGGCACAGAATCACTGTAATTTGTCAATTCCTAAGTATTTTCATCATAAATAAAAAAAAATATGTTTACTGGATGAATATAAAAATGCAATTGATAAAAAGCAAGCAAATGAAATCTACTTGTTCAACCCATTAAGAATGAGGGTGTCAAGGTGATGTATCCAGTATGTCTCCCTTTGAAGAAGGATTTTGTCTCTGTTGCCACCTCTCTGTGGTCACCGTCTCATGTACTTAAGCTGTGTGCCACATTATTAAAGTGTGTAGCTACAGATGATTTCTCATCGTTATTTTTATGGATTGACTGTGTCAGATCTGAGAGCAGAACACTGACCTGTTGCTGTTGATGAAGGCCTCTCCTCCAGTGGTGCACTCGTCTCCCGTCAGCATCTTGAAGGTGGAGGTCTTTCCAGCTCCGTTCACTCCCAACAGTCCAAAACACTCACCAGGTCTGACACCCAGACACAGTCGGTCCACCGCCAAGATACGACCCATCTTCCTGGATTTATACACCTGAACAAATATACATACACATTCAATGACCATGCCGGTGTTTTAGTAAGTTCAAGCTCCTTAACCACAAATCATGTGTTTCTCTTGCATAACTGCAGTTTTAACTTTAGGTGAATTTACTCTACTGGCATAGCTGGATAAATAAAGGTTTAATGTTTGAGTAAAATGTGCACCAATTGTGTGCAAACTTCTGTGAAAACAAACTGTATCGTCGAAAGGTTTTCTAAGTGGTGATAAGCCGGCTGTCAAAACCTTTGTCAGGTTCTCAATTTTCAGCATGTCGTTGTCGGCGTCTCCTCGCAGCACTCTTCGTCTCTCACAGGCCACGTCCACATCATCATCATCTATAGGCTGGCAGCTGACTGGCACCCTCCTGGACACATACAACTGCTTTCAGTTATGTCTTTGGTGTTCCTGTTTACCCATAAAATGTCCACTGTGTAGTGATATCCTACACCCTTTTATTCTTCTTCTTATTTTTTTTATTATTATTTATTTATTTTTTTAACTTCATTATTTTTTAATTGCACTGACAAGTCTCATGAAATATTGTATCAAGCTTTTATATGTACACATGATCTCTCCCAAATTGTTAATAGTTCCTAAATTTCATTTCATAAAAAAGACCTCAACAGCAAGGGAAATTAAACAATTACTACTATATTAATGTATGCTCTGCACCATAAAATGCTGTCCAGAAAAATAAAGAATTAAAAAAGTGATATCCTACATTTCCTAAAATGCTCTGAACCCTTTGAAACCTGAGAAACTGTCAATCATCAGCTTAACTTAAAATTACCCAAAAATGAGCAAGAAATTAGTCAAAAGTTACAAGAAAAGTACCTAAAAATAGCATAAATTAATTACTTTATAATTCTATTAATTCTCTGTCTTGTTTTTCTTTTGCAAATTTTTTTTTGTATTTTTGAAAAGTAGCTCATTGCCTTTTCCTCAAATCAATTTGTTGACGTTTCAGAGGTTTAAATGCTTGTGAAAAGCGTCTGGATGCAGCGCAAGAAAACTGTTTTCGATCCAGGTTTCAAAGGGTTAAACAGTATTTGTTTATGTCCCTAGGAGAGGGACAGCAAATTAAATGACTCTTTCACTCTGAGAGTCAGTCATCTGTCAATCATCACTCCAACTGCAAACAGAACATTGCTGAGGTTGTATTGCATCAGGATCAGTTTCCTTCTACTGTGGTTGGTGCAGCTGGTGTCTGTACCTAGCACACACACACACACACACACACACACACACACACACACACACACACACACACACCCACACCCACACACACACCCACACACACACACACACACACACCACTCACGGGGGTTTCCTGAGGAAGTTGTACTGGCAGAGGATGGTGATAAGGAAGCCAACAAAGCCTTCAACTGTCATGGCGACAAGTCCTCGAGTCACGATGTCCCACTCAAATGGAGACTTCATCTTGTCAAACTGGCCTGAAAGCACATGTTCACAACAACGTCTTACTTTACAATAAACAAAATTACAGAGTAAAACAAGTACAGGTCAGCTGTGTTTACTTTAAAGCATAAGACTTTGTACTGACAACAAATGTTACGAAAAGATTCAAACCAATAATGAATGTTGCCCTCTAACAAGTGTTGTTATTGCAAAGCCGGATTTATCGTAAGTTCAATTGCTGTTTAACACATGCTGTGGTTTATCTGAACTCAGTGAATCACACTGTGCCGCTTCTTACATAAGCATCAAGTGTAGATTACTCCACCACTGAAAATAGTCCCCAACAAATTTACTCTTAATCTCTGTAAACAAGTATTTGCATATGATTGTAGAATCTGTAGATATTGAACCACATTTGGGTATCACTCTGGTTTTCATTTGTAGTGCGAGTAGTATTCACCAAGAAGATGTGAGACGCAGGTGAACAGTCTGAGTGGAGAGCAAAAGAGGTGGAACGCACTGGCCTAAATGCAATCTCAGACTCCTTGAATTGAGCCTTTTACTTGCATTTTTCACATTTTTTTCTGCATTCACGTGCAAATATAAATTCATACAGAGTAGCGTAGAGTTTCTGGATTTTTTTTTTCCAAAAAAAAAAAGGTTTCTGTTTGAATTCTTCTGAATAAATGTGTTTTATGATTGAAGCACATTCTGTCATTGCAAAGATAGTCTAATGACGTGGCGGTTGAATACATTTTCAACATTTCAAGTTGAAAATACTCAAAATTTAATGAATATCAATGAATTTGATTTAACATGACATTGCAGCATTTTTTATCAAACATTTTTGGTCTGCCTAGCTTATTTTCCCATTCATGACAACCGTGCACAGGATTAATTTTTATATAACTCACCTGTTTATATGTTACTGATTCCACTGTTTTTTTGTCAAGTTGCTTATCGAACTGTAAACAATGAGCGGTGCATAGAGGAGGAAGTCTTGTCCTGAATATCCACTGGCTACACCAGTGTTTTTTTAATACTGGCTGTTGGGTTTCCAGGCTGATGCACTTTTCTTCCTGTTTGACTAACTGTGGTAAACCATTTTAGGAAATGATTAAGCCTTTTAAAAATAAAGCTTTGTATTTGCTTGGCGTTTTTACAGACTTATGTCTTCAGTAGGATCCAGTGGGGTTGAGAGAGTCAAATACAGAGTAGGGAGGTTCAAAAAGAACTAGTAAAAAAATGTGTAGCCTCAAGAGCTGGTAAAAGCGACTGGGCATCTAATTGGGGCTTATATTTTAAGTTTTACAGGATAATAGTGTCTTCTTTTTGTTCATTTACAAGCACATGCTTTAACTGTGCTTTTTACATTTTTATCAAAAGAGGAACTGTGAGAGAAACTCCAAAGATTCCTCTAGGATTCAGAGTTTTGAGCTGTTATATTCTGTTCACTTAGTCTCCTCATGCATTCTGTGTGATGAGTAGTGTACCTATTTTGGCGTAGTATTCGTTGATGTACTCGTTGTAGGCCATCTCCATCAGACCATGGCCCAGGTTGTAGTTGGGGAAGATGAGGAAACAGGACTTCAGGTAACTGTTGACTTTTTTTAGATCCTGGAGGAGATGAAAAGAGTAAAGAAATAAACAACGTCTCATAACAAGGCTCCATACTCATTTTATAGGATTTATTTTTCGATTCATTATCTTAATCGTGGCAAATATGTGGCAGAGATGATGAGTCTGACTGCAACATCTAATCTGTATTTTTGCTGCAGTGTGAGAATAAAGTGTTGACATCTGACATGAGGGGTTAAATCCTCGCAGTATGTTTGACAGGCTGCAGTATTTATAATAACGAGAGTCAGACTGACCTTGTCATGCTCAAAGAGCTGCAGTAGGAAAGTGGCCACAGTTGCAGTGATGCCTATGAAGAGGTTGATGACGATGAGGAACACGTAGGCCGTACTGGGCACCTCGAACCAGAAGGATGCTGGGTACATAATGGGAGTGATGGACCACCTAGGAGAAAGAGTGAAATTACTGAGTACTTCTTAAAGCTTCCAGTCCTGAGAGAAAGATAGAAACTGGAGGGCACTTCCTGACATTTCTCAGGTCAAAACAAAAATGTGGAGATGCAGAAACTGAATTTATGTTTTGTTAACCCTTTGAGGAAAGTGACTTAATTTTTTTACAAAAGATGGGAAAAAGGCAATGAGCAGCTTGAGAAGAAATGACTCAAAAATTAGCAAGAAATGAGTAAAAATGACAAGAAAATTGCCTGAAAAATCATAAGAAAATGAAAATGAAAGTAAAATAACAAAAACAAGAAAATGACTTGGAATAAAAGCTAAAGAATAATATTTTCTAAATAATTTTCAATGCATAAACATGATAGTTGTAAATATAATTTGACGGACAGCTAGCTAGCTTATTTTGAATAATCATCAATATCTACTCATTTCTTGAAATTTGTGGGACATTTTTTTCCTAGGTTCTCATTGCGTCATCCCCCCCATGTTGCAATGGTGCATGTAGCTTTTAAAATGTTATAGATCCAATTTTTTAGGAACCTGCACCAAAACATTATTTCACTGCTCCATTTCGTGTGTTTGCATTCATAATTTGCTAGTTCTCTTTTGTGGGAAAAATATATGAAGTGTTCAATTCAACTTAATTTTATCATTTGTCCCAGAGGGCAATTTGTGGGAGTGTTACAAAAATTATAAAGACAGCAGTTTGGTGAAAGCAGTTGACAGTGACATCTGTTGATAATTGAGAGTAACAGCAACACTTTTTCTTTGCAGACACAAACTGCTGTTTTAACCCTTAAACAGGCACACTGGGGAATACATTTTTAAAAAAGTATTTTTTAGTAAAGTTGTTTTCCTGACTCCGCATTTGGTAACTTTTTAGTTGTTTTTTTTTTTTTTGTCAAATATTGCAAGAATAAACAGTAACTGCACCTCAAAATAAAAGCTTTACTGAAAATGTACTGTATTTCAAAATACAGTGTTTTTTTTATTTTGTGTTTTTTTTTTTTTTTTTAGAAACTAGGCATGTTTGTGAGTCACTCGTGGTCCATTTGCACTTGGACTTAAGATCCACTTTTGGACCGCAAACACCTAGTTGGGAACCACTGCTCTAATCAATAAGGGGAATAAGAACAAACAACTAACTTTTGGTTCTGCCATTTGATCACAAAAAATGTCAGCTATGTTCTACTCAGCTTTTTGTAAAATTGGAAAACTGAACCGTTAATAGAAGCTGTGAGACCACTACACCCAGAGAATGGCCATACCTTACATTCAAATTCAATCAGTCAGGTTGTTATGCATCAGTCATGCCTGTGTGTGTGTGTGTGCGTGCGTGTGTGTGTGCAGTCATATGTCTCACCCGTAGAGAAGAAAGAGGGAGAGGACAGCGGGGAAGTTAGTTGGGGACGTGTAGGCCGGCAGGTCGAACACAAACAGAATAATAACACAGCATGTGGCAGGTACCAGGTAGTTGAGCTGAGGGCAGATGATGAGAGGAGAGAGTACATGTTCAGACCTGGACACACACATCCACAGCCCTCTACCTGACAGCATCACTCACTCACTCACTCTCTCTCTCACACACACACACACACACACACACACACACACACACACACACACACACACACACACACACACACACACACACACACACACACACACACAGTATGTCCTCCTCACCATGTCCCAGATGTAGTTAGCCAGCCAGTAGATGACCGGATCGCAGCCGCTCACAAACTGCAGGTGTTTGGCTTTGGTGGATTTCTCTGCAACCAGGAAGACCACGAAGCTGGCCGGCACAAAGGACATGGCTACGATAATGAAGATGGCAATCACCACATCTGTCCCCTGGAGCCTGGAGAGACAGGAGGAGACAGGAGACAGGAGGAGAGAGGAGAGAGGAGAGAGAGGAGAGGAGAGGAGAGGAGAGAAGGATAAGAGAGGAGTAAAAGGAGAGAGGAGACAGGAGGAGAGGAAAAGAGAGAGAAATAAAGATGGGGAGGAAAAGGAAGAAGAGAGGGAAGGAGAGAAGAGGAGAGAAAAGCAGACGAGAGGAAATGAGGAGAGGAGAAAGAAGGAGATGTTGGGAAAGAAGAGGAGAGATAATTAAAGGAAAGGGAAGGAGATAGGAGAGAAGAACAGAGGAGAGGGGAGAAAGGAGAGGAGGGGAGAAAAAAAGGAGAGATTCATGGAAGAGATCATATGAAATTAACATAGTGATTTTAAAAAAATCCAATAATAAACATCCATCATAATTAACTGATGAATTTCTCCAAAATGACTTTTTGATCCTGGATTTTTAAAAGGAAAATTGCTCAACTTTTCTTGGAAAATGTTGCTGTTGTTGGAGACCAGCAGAATTAATTATGAAGAAGTGAAGTCCAATGACGACGATGAAACGGTCTAATCACCAGAAATACTTGGCAGACGTCTTCCCAGATCTCAGCTATAAGCATATTTTTTTACTTGTTCTAATAGTGATGATGGCCAAAACTACAAAATAAGCCCCACTAAGTATCAGCACTGCTGAGCAACTTACAGGTAGTCCAGAGAGAGGCTGGCACTGGTTCGATTCATTGGGTGGTTTGTCAGTGTGAAGCCTGAAAAACACACACACGACAACCTCATTCATGTAGATGATAACTACCACAAGCTAGAGTGGCCAAAATTACACAACGTTATTTCTAGGGGACCTTTCATGCTCATTTTCAGGTCATGCTTAAGTTTTGAGTGGGGAGATACATCCGTGTATATAAGTAATATTGTAATCTGATGTATTTACCGTAGGCAGCAGGGTTGCCCTTGGATGCAGGCAGGTTGGCACGCAGGATGGCGTTGTTGAGGACGTTCAGATATGTTGGCATGCTGTGGTAACCTTTGTTGTTGTACAGGACCTGGACACAAGCAGTCACTTTGTCAGTGGTGGTTTATTCTCCATCTGTGTCCTTGTTGTCCAGGTCAGAGTGCCTGTCTTACCTGAGCTGATCTGCGAACTGCTATCTTGCGAACCATTGGAGGTATCTTTCTCCCAAAGGATGCTGGGATTGATTTCTGGATGTTCCCCACTGTTAAACCACCATATCTATTGAGAACAAAGTAGGGTACAAAATAGAAAACAACAGATGTCAAAAGAATAACACTTCAATCTGTTGCTCAAGAATGATAGTTTTGCATGTCTACTGCAGCGCTAAATAATCAAGTTAATTTTGTTTGAGTGCAGAGGTAAAAGAACAATGCAACATTTTGGAAAATATGCTTATGAGTTGCATGTTTTTTTCTTTTTGCTTTTTGTGTATTCTTGAGGGATGACCAATGCAGTTTATTTTGAGGTTTATTTATTAATTTCTTAATTTATGTGTTTCATATAGATATATTATATTTATATATTTATTATTTTAATTTACTTTTTAGAATTATTTGATAATGACATTTTAATGTTAAAATGCAAAAATGTTATATAAGATTTTAAGATAAGATTACATTCTTGTGTTATTAGATTTGTACACTAGAAATCTGTAATGAAAACTGAGCCAAAGCAGTTGCAAAATACTGTAAAAACATTTTTCAAGGTAAGGTTACAACAAAAGTATCATTTCAGTATTGAAAATTAATCCAAACCTCAATTATTGTGTTGACACCAATAAAAGAAAAAAAAGCCCTGAAATGCTCCCACAGCCGTCCTACCTGTGCAGGCGCAGTCTGTCTGATGTGAAGAGCAGATATTCAGAGACGTTCCGGCCTGTGATGTCCACCAGGATGTCACCTGTCACCACCTTCATGAGAGGGGGACGTCCCCCCACCCCGCTGGGGCAAGAGAAGCCTGTCCCCTGCATGGAGCAGGTACAACGCACCGGCTCATGGATGGACAGGGGGAGGGTGGGAGGAGACGTCACAGGCTCTGAGTGCACATAAAGAGGTGTCTTTAACTGCAGATCTTTTCATATTTTGACTTTATTATAGTATTATTATTATATTATTATATTAACAATATCTTGAAGTGTCCAAGTCAAGCTGCAACCTCAGGGAATGAAAATGAAGCCAACACAAAGGTACCAAAAACTAGTTCTGGAGATACTGTGCACACAAGAATGAGCCAGAAAAGGTCACAATGATTTTTAACTTTGATCTTTGGCCATCTATATCTAATCAGGTCATCCTTGAGTTTAAGTGGATGTTTGTGCTAAATTTTGAAGAAATTCTCTCAAGGCATTCTGGAGATTTTGTGTTCAAAAGAATAGATGGCCAGACAACCCAAAAACATTGTTGTCTTTCTTCTGTATGCAATAGAATATAGGATTTATTACTGTATTCTGTTCACATTTTATGGCATAGCGTCCCAACCTTTTCGGAACTGAGTTTGTATGTTGAGACATTTCCAGAACAGTTTAGGCTGATATATTTGAAACTGCACACATGTAAGTGGGCTGCACATATGACAGTAGTCATCAGCAGTCTTATGAGATGGACTCACCGCGGACTGTGGTTGGAGGGGCCACTGTGAAGTTCCACAGTCCGTCCTCAAAGCGAGGATCTGGGTCGTCTGATGGTGCTGGTGAAGGAGGTGGGGGTACAAAGTTGGACAGAGGGACCCCCTGAGTGAAGGAGTCCAGACACATGGAGTCAAAGTAGCGGGCAGCCAAGGTTTTGGAGTTGTTGGCACTGGGGTTTAGAGTCTGGGCCAGTTGGTCCAGGGTGCTGTTGAAGGGGGTTTTAAGGACGCAGGTAGCACCCACGCCCGAGGGCAGGCGGAGGGTGTCGATGATCTTCCGTGGGCTGGCATCTGGTGACAGCTTACTCCTGAGAAGGGAGGCCAGCAACACAGAGATCTATTCCAAAATGTTTTTGTCCATTTTGACCTTTTGACTAAACCACTGCTGGGTAATATATGAGCAACTTACAAAACATTGCCCAAATATTTGAAAGAAATTTGTAAAACTGTTCCAAGAGAATCACCTGAAAATAAGTAAAAAAAACAAAAAAAGAAAGAAGTATAAACAAGGAAAGCAAAAATGAATTAAGTGCTGAAATTGAAAAAAAAAAAAAAAACAATTAAAAAATATAATTATAAAGGTTCTCCCCGTGGCTGCGTGGGTTCTCTCCGGGGTCTCTGGCTTCCTCCCACAGTCCAAGGACATGTATGTATGATACCATTACCATGAACACAATAAATGTCATGTTACCTGTACTGGGGTCTGTCTTCGTTGGCGTAGGGGATGAAGTTGCCTCTCGGTTGGGTATAGTTATGATACTGAGATGGTGATAATATCAGGGGTGGCAAATCTCCTGTAAGACAAGGCAAACAGAATGTTCCTCCTTCTGTTAAGGGCTCCAACATTTACTGACAATCACCTCATTTTTTATTGCTAAGAACACTAACTGTCCGACATATATACTGATGTCAACATTAGGTAAGAGCTTCACATTAGCTAAAACATTTACATTTTTATGATGTTCTCTCATGTTTTTTTTTAATTGTTGCTGATTATTGCTTAAATGCTTAGATTTATCAAAGCTGAACTTGTCGATATTTCTAAATTAACAATGAATCAGATTACTATTAATGGGTCACGTGAAAGGTAGCAGTCAAAGGTACAAACCCACTGAAAATGACCATCCACTCTGCAGTTCCTCTCAGCTCTACAGAGCCTTTTCTGCTTCTCTTGTGCAGAATAGTTTTGTTTTTTTAAAATTTTTATTTAACTCCCTAATGTCTTCAACAATCCCAAGGCGTGGAAAGTAATAGTGCATTTACTCAAGCTATGTTATACTATCTATTACACCAAGTATCGATTGAAAACGTATATTTAAACTGATATTTATATATCTTTAATTTTTTTTTTTCTATCTTTGCACCCCTTGTCTACACATTCTTTTTTTTAACGGTGATTTTATTTTAAATTTTTTAATCATTTTACCTTTTATATCTTATCTCTTTAATTGTGAATCTGTAAGCCTTATTATGTTTTTTATATTTTGTGGCACTTTGAATTGCCCTGCTGTATGAAATCTGCTATACAAATAAAGCTGCCTTGCCTTGCCTTGCCTGTTCTTAAGTACAATAGTGAGGTATTTCATTTTCTATAACTTTACACTCCTTTGTCACTAAATTTCAGAGATAATTTTCTACTTTTAACTCCACTTTTGTTAGTAGTTACTTCAAATTCAGCTTATACTGAGTCATTTTAGTGCTTAAATGAGTCCTTACAGTCTTACTATAATAAACAGATAAATCTGCCTGCCCTTTTTAAAATTAAAATTCTGTTCTAAAATCTTGTTTGTCATAATTCTAGTGTAAGCGAGTGACTTACAACTTCTTCTTTCAAGCTACAAAGAGTCCTTTCTAGAGCATTTTCAAACAAGCTGATTTCCATCAAAAACAGAAACATCCTTACTGTGTTATTCCTGATGCACTTTTAAGAACATTACAACTGTCGAACCCAAATGATATATGGAATATATACCATGGAAGTAAAATCTCACCGATCTCAGGCACAGATAAGGCCACGGTCATGGCCACACAGACGAAGAAGGCAGGCAGGAGGATCTGGGAGAAGAGGCCCTTGGTGTTCCTCTTGGCACAGTGGAACCTCTTGACAATGAGGCCGTGAAACTGACTGAGCTTTAACCACCAACCCTCCAACTTGAAGCTGCCCTGCCCCTCCAGGACCTCTGGCTCCGGGGACGACGGGTTCTCTGCATCCCCTGGAGGTAAAGGAGACATCAGATGAATTTAACAAAATGGAAGAATGAATGAAATGAAAAACACAGTTACAGAGTAACGCATCTCTGTCTGGATGATTCTGTAGGCTTGACAAAACACATTTTGCAGAGCACTGCATGCTTTATTTTGTTCCTCACCGTAGTTAAACTTTATTTATTTATTCAGGAAGTCTCAACAAGATGTTTTTTACAACAGAGATCTGAGGACAAACACATAACATTGCAAAAAAACAACTGAGTCACAGAAAGCGGTAATAACAGATACAGACAAATTATTGCCTTCTGTATGTCAGAGATGGCTTGATGTGGTAGTAAGTCACACACGTACAAGTCATGAGCAAGTCTCAAGAATTATTCTCAAACAAGTCCAAGGTCCCACGTCCCTGATTGTGAAGATCCATGTGGTCAAACATAACCTTTTCAGCTAAAGTTCCACCAGCCAATAAGCCAAAAAGTTTGCTAAAGTGACACATAAACGTACTTTAACGGACATTATGATGTCACAGTTAACTTTCGACCACCAAAATTCAAACACTTCATCCTTAAGTCCACTTGAACATTTGCACCAAATTGGAAGAAATCCCCTCAAGGTGGTCTTGATATATCACGTTCACAAGAATGAGAAAGACCAGGTCACACTGACCTTGATGTTTGACCTTTGACCACCAAATTCTAATTAGCACATTGTTAAGTCCGAATGCACGTTTGTGTCACATCTCCAAAAATTCCCTCATGGATTTTCTGAACATACTGTGTTAACCAGAATGAGACAAACAAGGTCACAGTGATCGTGATCTTTTAGCTATGTTCACCAAAATGTAACCAGTTTATTTTGGAGTCAAAGTGGACGTTGGTGCCAAATTTGAAATAATTCTCTTAGGATGTTCTAAAGATATCGCGTTCACGAAAACATTAATGCAAGTACTGAATTTTTAAAAAGTCAAGTTTTTTCAAGTCATCTGTCTCAATTCAAGAATACCAAGTCAAAGTGAAGCCCAGTCTTCATCAGTGTTAGTAAAGTCCTCAAATTTGCAAGGTAAGTCCAACCTGAGTCAAGTCATGTGATCTGAGTCCTCCACTCTACTTTATGTGTGTGTGGCAGCTGTGTCAACATACAGTGCAGATATCCTGAACTGTATGTTTTTTTCTGGTATTCAAGGAAAGACAAGCTCTGCTATAAGAATGCAATTTGATTTTTTTTTTTTAATGTGCATTTTTTGTAGGACAATTGGCTATCCAACAAATTTCTAAGTATACTCCTAAGTATGTACAAGTATTACGCTGCACTGTATCGATCAGATCCTGGCGCCCTTGGCTCCTGGCTCCTGGCTCCTTTGCTGCTCTGGTGTTAGCTCAGTAATTAGGATGGAAATTCAGTGTCTGACTAAGCACTTCTGCCATCTGGTTGTCTTACCCCGCAGGCTGGCAGAGTCGGACTCTTGGCCGTTGTCAAAGAGCGGACAGTAATCTCCGTAGAAGTCTGCATAGAGCCCCCCTTCATCCCCCCTCACTGAGCCGATGGACGAGGAGGATTTCAGCGAGGACTGGCTCTGGCTCAGCCTAGAGCACATCACCAGATTACTCAGCTCCACCTCGGGCTTCTCGCTCTCCACAGAAGGGCCCGTCTCAGCCTGTGGCCCCCACAGGCCTCCTGAACCCACTGAGGATTTCCCCACTGAGCTGCCTCCCGGGGACCCCTTCATGTCTGCCAGGGGACGGAGACAGAAGGAGGAGATTATCAACTGAGCCTAGAGCCAAAGGATGAACTCAGATATCTGAAGTCAGAGCTTTCATTCAGACAGTGCTTATTTGGCAGAATTTTGTTGAGAAAGTCATGACTTATTTATGGAAGCTAAAAACTTTGTGGAGGTGTTGAGCTATCTGGACTTAGAAGGCGGAAAACACGGTCCTACCAGCGTCACTGTTCTCCAGAGACTGATCCTCTTCAGATACTTTGAGGAAAACCTCCTCTAAGGTAGTGTCCATCACCCCAAAGCTGGTGAGGGACAGACTGTCCAAACTCTGCTCTAAAGCCTGGAGGAACACACAACACAAGACTATGTCACATCACTGTACAGAGCAGGGGTGTACGAATTTACAGTTCAGTCTGATTAGTCCAGCAGTGGATGAAGTACCTCAAAGTCATATTTGAGTAAGAATACAGATATCTTAACATAAAATGACTTTGGTAGAAACTAACCCATTGAAACCTGAGCACATTGGCTTGATGTCTTTCAAAAACATGGGAAGAAGGTCATGAGCAATGAAAGAAGAAATTACCCAAAAACTAGCAAGAAGTTTGTTAAAAGTACAATAAAATTACCTGAAATTTTGTTTTAAAAAACTGGAAATGACTAGCTTTAAAAGATTTAGAAAGAAAATCTAAATCACCTTATTTGTGAAACATTTATTAACAACTTCCTCATTTCCTTTTTCACGTTTTTGAAATAAAATCACACCAATTTGCTCAGGGTTCAAAGTATTAAAGTCACTTGTTAGAATATTACTTGGGTAAAAGTTTTAAGTATCTGCTATTTACTGTATTTAAGTTTCAAAAGTCGTTTTATCATTTTAATGTTCTTAAGTTTTGAAAGTAAAAATACAAGTAAATGTTAATAATAAAGGAAGCTTTTAGAGTTTTGAGAATTTTGAAGGTTTTTTTTGTAACACACACCACCTTAAAAATGGAACCCACATTACAGTTGACAAACACAATGCTTTTTTTGCAAATTAGAGGATTTACAGAACAAAATCCAGTTTTTCTTTCCCTCCCACTTCGTTATTGGTCTGTATGTCCTCCTGCACAGTTTTTTTCTGTTGTGTGTGCGACATCGGTGCTTTCAACAGTACTGTAAGGGAGTGGAATTGAACGATAGACTGACAGACAGAACATGTCACAAAGTTCAATTCTGCTTTTGACTTTCTTCAAGAGAAGCAAGCCGCAATTGCTGTTTTAGCATGCCTCCCCCCACTGAATTTGACAAAGATCATTCATACGTTTGAAAAATATCTACTGTTCTTTGAGTGCCACATTCTTATGAGTGCTCAAATTCTAATACTTATACCAAAATAGATAATAATATATCATGATTTATTGGGAGAAACCAAGTTATTTTACATAAAATCAGAGCACACCAATATAGCCCCAGTGACATGATCCTTTCTTTCATGACCTCATTTTTCTGCAACTAAAACAATTTGACTGTAAGATTAGCACTCAAATTAGGCTCCTTAGATCATATCCTCGGATAGTTGACTATACTGGGTCACCCCTAGTCCAGTGTATTAACTCTTTAAAACCTGGAGCGACACCACTTTTCCTCTTTGAACGCTTCTCTCAAGTATTTAAACTTTTGAAACCTGAGCAAATTGGTGTGATTTCTTTCAAATAAATGGGGAAAAAAAGGCAATAAGCAACGTGGTAAGACATGTTCCACAAACTGCAAGAAATTAGTAGATTTAGAAAATTATAGGGAAATATGTCTAGGGAAAAAATAAAAAAGCTAGGAAAATTATATTTCTTTAAAATTATAATAGGATTATATTTGCCTTTAAAAAACAAACAAACAACAACTTTCTTTCCTTTTTTTAAAAACTCTTTTTTCAGGCAATATTCTTGTGCTTTTTTATTAATTTCTTGCTCATTTTGGGGGCATTTCAATGCCCACTGCCTGTTGCCTCATGATTTTAAAAGAAATCAAGCCAATTTGCTCAGGTGTCAAAGGGTTAAAAACATTGCCAAGATTCAAATAACACTACACGCTGGGCAATATGGTTTGTAATTTACCGCCATGATTAAATGTTACATATACAATTCTTATTTTAGGTACACCTGTGTCCTCACAGAGACCCTCTTGTTAATCTTGTGTACCTGGAACAGCCTCTCGAAGCAGCCCTTCTTGACGGCCTCGGAGGGC
This sequence comes from Plectropomus leopardus, assembly GCF_026936395.1. Lineage (NCBI taxonomy): Eukaryota > Metazoa > Chordata > Actinopteri > Perciformes > Serranidae > Plectropomus > Plectropomus leopardus. The sequence continues at coordinate 35,161,226 of NC_142179.1, forward strand.
AGGACATAGGACAGCTCAGTGTTGGAGTCGGACACCAGCAGGCAGGACGCCACAAACTGGCGAATAAACTGGGTGACGCGAGCTTCTGAGCAGGGTGACAGAGAGGAGGATGGAGACAGAGAGGACGGAGGCTGCAGCTGGCTGCCCTGACCTGGAGGATTAGAGGAAACACAACATGATGGACGAAGCAGCAGGGGAGGACAGGGTGGTGAAAGGGAAATAGAGAAGAGTATTGATTTATGCTTTTTTAGCAGAGTAATACTGTGACATTTTATTGTCAAAAACAATTACAACACGAAATACACACAGTCTTCTCATAGTCGTAATATAAATCTCAATTCATGTTGAGCTAAGCACTTGGAAAATCAAAGATTAAAGCACCCTGTCCTTAACATTTTCTACTATCAAGCTTACTGTAAACCTGTCAATGACCAGTCCAACCAGGGTTCCTACAGCTTAAGGCAAGTTAGATTTAAGACTTTTTAAGACTTTTTTAAATGCCTCTGGGAATGCATTTTAAGACAAAATTTCTGATAATCAAAAGTGAAGAATGACAATTTTATTTTGTCCAAATGTTTAGAGTGACATAAAACATGGAAAGTCTTTGTACTAATGAAAAAGTCTGTGTAAAACTTATTAGCATCAAATTAAAAAAGACCTTTTTTAAGTGAAACACATGAAAGACAATGAATATTTTATATTATCATGAAAGTATCTTTCAGGTGTACCAACTAAAGAGGGAAATATCTGGCACTTCTGTCCAACTTTCTTGGCAATTTTGTGTTCTTCACTCTGAATGTGAGATTTGTATGACGGGTTTGAGAAAAGGAATTTATTAGATTATTAAACAAAAAAATTGATATTACCAAATATTTTGAGATTTTACAATACAGCATCAGGAATGTCTGAGCATTTTTAATACTTTGGAAAGATTCGTTCAAGTCATTTTAATACTAATTAAGGCCTTGGTTTTAGATTCATGAATTCAATGCTTTTTAAGACTTTTTAAGGATCCATGGAGACCCTGAGTCTGACAGTCATCCTAACAGGTGGGCAAACTGAAAAGAAGAGCAAAAGGCACACACACCTCTGCCCTCACTCTGCTTTTTCACCAGTGTCAGCTTGTATCCGTCTCCGTAGGTGCTCTTCAGGAAGAGTGGCGAGCCGCAGCACTTGAGTTTCCCATGTGAGATGATGGCGATGCGATCTCCCAGGAGGTCGGCCTCATCCATGTGGTGGGTGGACAGCAGAATGGTGCGGCCTGCAGCAGAGGAACACACACTTACATACATATACAGTACATACAGCAGCTCGTTTGCACCACAATTGAAACAAAAAATCAAAAAAAGGGCAGGATCTGTGACAATAACTTCAAAAATAATATAAAAGCGATCATTGCATTTCCAGAATTTTTTACTTTTCACAGCAGTCAAGGAATCAAAACTCACATTTGACAATGTGACAACAATTACCAGAGTTATCCATGACACCTTTTATATTCTTAAAAACAAGTTTTTAGTTGAGTATGTGAGTCTGACCCCAGGCAGCCTCATCCTGCGCAGTGACGCAAAGGAAGCCAAGGAAATCTTTGATGTGCAAAAGATACTGTATGACTGAGGGGTATGGCTTAATAAAGCAGATGCCTGAAGTGAAGACTACCGAAGTCCTGAGAGGCAAGGGAAAAACTAGAATTACTGCCTTGTGGTTATATCCCTCCGTGCATCTGTCAAGTTGCACTAACACTATCCATTTCTGTGAAAACTTGGATGTTTCAGCACAGAAGATCTCTCTACAATCAGCAGTTTTAATATGGACACCCCATATTAGTGTCATCAATTCAATATCTGACCAAATGTTTCCCTTTCTGTTTCTGAGATATGATGCTGACCTTTCACCTTATAGATATAAAATGTCATCACTTCATAATTTTACCCTACAATAGCACAGAGAAATCGGGTTATTCATATTCCACATATACACCCCAGCTTCTTTCGGAGTTCTTCAGCTAACATATTCAGGTTTCTCACAAATGGTTGTTGCTGTTTACATGCTAAAACTCATAAAGATAATATTCCAAAAACCCAATGATGAACATGTTATTCGTGTCCATGTAAACGTACTTAATATTGTAAAATTTTGTGATGTTCTGGAGCAAAAAACCTTGATCTTTGATCTTAAACCATCAAAGTCTTATCACTTTGTTTGAGTCCAAGTGGTTGTTTGTACCAACTTCGATGCAACTCCCTTAAGGCCTACTTGCGATATCACATCTGCAAGAATGAGAAGGAGTCAAAGTCACTATGACATTCACCTTTGACCTATGACTGAAATCTAATCTTTTTACTGTTAAGTCCAAATGAACATTTGAGCCAAATTTGTAGAAAATCCCTCAAGGTGTTTGTGTAAAATTGTGTTAAATAGAGTGAGACAGAGGAGGTCACGTACCTTGACTTTGACCACCAAAATCTAATCTTTACCGTTAAGTCCAAATGAACATTTGAGCAAAATTTGAAGAAAATCCCTCAAGGTGTTTGTGTAATTCTATGTTTACAAGAATGAGACAGACTAGGTCACAGGGACCTTGACCTTCAACCTCAGTTCATTGCTGAGTCATAGTGGACATTTTTGCCAAATTTGGAAAAATTCTTGAGATATTGTGTTTGAGAATGGGACTTATGTATAGACAGATGGAAGAATGGACAACAAAAATGAATGCCTCTGGCCATGATAGCCACCTGTACAAAGGCATAAATTTGTTTTGTTTTTTGTAGGCAATTATCTCCTAGTTGATAATATCTCATACATAGGAGATAAACTTAGGTCATTGCCTGCAAAAAAATATTTTTTCACCTTGCTTTTGAGGGCATTAAAAAATGTTATGTTGAAGAATGTACAGCTAATTACAGTAAAAGAAATTTAACATTTGACTACCACAACTTCTTTTCATCCAAACAACCCTGGACTGCAATAAGAACTTTTTGAAAGTAGTTGTTAAAACCAGAGGACATCCCTGCATTAGGCTCTGAGTCTCCACTCACCCTGTTTGTACTTGAGGATTAGGTCCCAGATGGCCCTGCGAGCGTAGGGGTCAACCCCAGCTGTAGGTTCATCCAGGATGACAGCTCTGGAGCCGCCAACAAAGGCGATGGCCACAGACAGCTTTCTCTTCATCCCGCCGGACAGAGTCTGAACCAAGCTGTGACGCTTGTTGGACAACTCCAGGTCGACAATCATCCTGAAAAAAAAAAAACCCACCCACCCACACACACACACACACACACACACACACACACAGCAAAGAGGTGGAGGTCATTCAACTGTCAATAACAGTCTCTATCACTATAGTTATAAGGTATCTTCTATATATTTTTTTTAACTTTATTTTAGACACAGGTCGATGTCAGTATAGTGTCAGTAAAAAACATCGCTGCAGGAACGGACAGCAGCTTAAGAGCAATTGAAAAATGGCAAAAGGGGAAGCAGCTGGAAACAGTTAACAAATGTAAGCAGTTATAGTGTCTGAGAAGTGAAACTGAGAGCAGCAGAGTGTTGATGCCATGCTTAGCTGTTGTGCTAATGTGATGTGCAAAGTGCTCATCACTTTTAAACTTTTTATTTATCACCTCTTATAGAGGAAGTGCTGAGTTCATTAACGATTATCATGTGTTTTTGCTGGGAAATAGAAAAAGAGTCCTGCTCCATTTGAAGGCCCGCGCTTCTTTTTGAGAACACATTGAATGAATCGCGAAGAACAGAACTCAAACACAGACACTCTGGCTGTCTCTATTGTTTGTTTATAGAGACAATTTCAGGCCTAGCTTTTGTTGTTTGGTATTTTTTAATTGTCTAAAACTAATAAAAATACTAAGTGCATAAGATCATAAATGTGTGTAGTAAGATTGCAGGCTAACAATAACTTAGTGTCACACTGCTTTATAAGAGCCAGTTGGTAAGAAAAGGGCGAATGAAAGTCAGTAATGGATCAAATCCTCTTTTTAAATAGTTGGAAGATATGAAATCATTTTGTTATTATACTTGTGTATATTTGTGTGGGCTTGCATTTTGCTGATGTCTTTAAATACTTAGCTATTAGAGTTAACTTTCTTTATTTGTAATCAGGGTCCAAGAACCAACTGTAAGGACTATTGTTCTGAATTTTATTTTTATACTTAAAGCTAGTTTTTAGGAGGCTTGCAATGTTCAAATACTAATAAAACATGCTGAAAATAGATATCTGATATAGTTCTCGTACTCAGTAGTGGCAAAGTGGCTCGATACCTTACAGTTTTTAAAGTGAAATCCCCCACCTTTAAATTTTGTGTAGATGTCTGAAATTTGCAAGTTATATGAATGTATCATCAAACAAACAAAAATCCCTTTTGTAAGTGTACTCGAAACCCATCAGGGGAATTTGCTGTGTAGTTTTAGTGGGTTTTTTTTTTTGCTATTTCCAGGCTCTGTATTTGAATTAACTTCACAGAGTGAATTAATCACAAAAACTTCAAATTTGATCAGTACAGTGATAAATCAATAAAAAGTTTTTAAATTTTTAAATTTTGGGGAATGTTTTGAAGTTGTTGTGACTTAAATGTACATTGTCCAATCTGCCTTATATTTCTCAGGCTTGATAAGAGTCCAGGCCTGAGGACATCTACATGTGAATACTGAGTAAATGTAATGCTCTCATCATTTGATTTACATACATTTTACGCTGTATGGTCCATAACTGATGTACAGCAACATAATGCATATTAGCTCTTCCCACCAGCACCCTAGACACAATTTGTCTGATAGCTAAAGGCAAAGAATGAATCCCCACAAACTAAACGAATTACCCTTTGAAACCTGGACTGACATCACTTTTCTTGTGTTCCTTTCAGACACCTTTCACAGGTATTTGAACTTATGAACCCTGAGCAAATTGGTGCGATTTCTTTCAAAAACATGCGAGAAAAGCCGATGAGAAACTTGGCAAATGTCCCACAATTGCATACATTTGTGGATTTAGAAAATCATTTTTAAAAAGCTAGGAAAAATTGTAATGGAAAAAAGGAAAAAGCTAAGGAAAAACTATATTACTAATGATTATTGTAACATATTTAAAATGAAGTTAAAAATGATTACAATTTTTAGGCACCTTTTTCTGGGTTATTTCCTTGTTTTATTTATTCATTGTCAAACTTATTTTTATTGAATTTTAAGTTAATTTTTTACTAATTTCTTGATATTTTGTTTGGGGGGCATTTCTTTTTTTTTTTGTTGCTTATTGGCCTCTTCCCATGTTTTTGAAAAGAAATCAAACCAATTCGCTCAGCGTCCAAAGGTTTAACTAAAATGCAGCAGACTTGTACTGACTTGTCCATCTCCTTGCGTATGTCTTCCTCAGCCATGCCTTTGAGTCTGGAGTAGAACCACAGGTGCTCCTCCACACTCAGCTTGTCAAATAGGACGTTGTGCTGCGGACACATGCCCAGGTTCTGGCGAATACGCTCCATCTCCGTGCGGATGTCATGACCGTATATTGTGGCAGAGCCAGAGGTGGGCGGAAACAAGCCCGTCAGGATGGACCTGTGACAATCGTATGAAGGAAGTCAGTGGAAGTAGCACTGATGAAACAGACAGTCAATTCAAGCAAGATTTGTTGGTTGCACACCTAAATGGATTAGATCTAGTGCTGCGTATTTAGGTTTTCGGCATTAATAGGTATCGTCAAGCCAGCAGGAGGCAGGAGATTAAAAAAACTCCATATATTATGTAATAATTACATATAACTATAAATTATACATCAGCATTTCAACTGATCTTCAGTGTAGACTATGGTCATCATATACATTCATACACACACATAAACACACATGTCCCCCTCACATGGTTGTGGTCTTGCCAGCGCCATTGTGTCCCAGGAAGGAGACCACCTGGTTTTCATGGAGGTTGAGGCTCAGTTTGTTGAGGGCCAGTTTGCTGCCGGTCTTGTAGACTTTGGTCAGTTTGTCAATACACACCACCAGCGACAGGTGGCTCGGCTCCTCCTCTATGCCTCGCATCTCCTCTGAGGTCACAGAGAGAAATATGTGGCATATAAAAGATACTGCTTAAATATAAATATAACCTTTTTCTATGATCTTATTGTGGCATGTTTTTAACTCTCTCCTCTCTGTTGGTCAGCTGCTGTGGGCCTGAGGTGGCAGCCCAGTCCCTGGTTGTGGTGTTTTCATATTTTGGGGTTTTTTTTCAGTGTGCGGTGTCATGGGTGGTTTGTTTAAAGACCCCTTTCCTCCTTTCTGATTCCCTGCCGATAAGCCCAAGCCCTATCCGTATTCCCTTTCCTGCCTAAATGCTAATTTTATTATCATATCATTATTGTCAAATACTGGTGTCACAACATTTTAGCTTTCTGTTTAATTATTTTAACTTTTTTTTTGTTAAATAAATGTCTTTTTTTAAAACTGAAAAAAAAAAAAGTCTTTCGCCCCTTGGTTTTCGATGAACCTGTGTGACCTTGCTAATTCAAAATTTAGCTTTAGAATTTTTTGAGGGGAAAATTCCCCCAGGTGACGTTGGCAACAGTTCTGATCTCTTGCTCACGCTGCATTATTCTACTTTTTTTTCATGGTACTCTCACTCACCTGTTGCTTTTGTACTAGCCTTAACTACTTTTTTTTATCAAGAACATTTTTGATTAAATTTTAATAAGTTTGCATGCTGTATACAAGAGTTACAAAACTTTACAGAGCATACACAAGACAGACCACAGCATGAAATCAAATTATAATCCTCCCCCATTCCACTAACCCCCAAAATAACAATAAAAATGCTATATGAGCTGGAGGCCAGGTTTGATATTGAAAGAGAGAAAAGGGGTTGCTTATGTAAAAAGGCAGTTTCAAAATAATGTAGTACACTGACAGCACACTGACTGTGGGCAACAAAAACAAGCAATAAACACATCATCATCAGTTTGACTGAGAGCTCTGGAAGTATTGCAGAAAAGGTCCCCACACCTTTTGGAATTTCTAATCCGAGTGACAAACTGAGAAGCGTAAATTGAGCAAAGAGGCAACAGTGGATGTACGGCATTGGGTTGGAGTCAGGTGTACATTGTCCTCTCCGGTGGTGCCAAAGAGGGCAACCAGAGGACTGGGATGCAGGTCAGAACTGAGGATTGAGGATAAGGTTTGAAAAACTTTCTTCCAGTATTTTTAAAGGCTCGGACACATTCAAAACATGTTAATAAGGGAGGCCTCATCTGTTGCACATCTGTCACAGCAGGGGTTAACATCTGGATAGAAACGCAAAAGTCTGACTTTAGCTAGATGGGCTCTGTGCGGCAGTAACTTTTTAGTATAAATGTGACTTTTGAAGAGACCGTTAGGACAGAATAACAGTAAGTTATTTAGGAAGAAGATTAGGAAGTACAGCTCAACTACAACTTTAAATGAACAGCTTTAGCACCCTAATTCTGCCGCAGTATGTAAATTCATAAGTTTAGACAACCGTGTGTTCAAGTTTGACCTGGTTAAGTGCATCTATAGAATATGAGAATCTTGTCCAAAGGCTGTCTTCATAAGGCCTGATTTATTATTCCTGTCCGTACCAGATCTGCGCTGATCCATAGCACATGCCTGATCCTCCTCCATCACACTGAGCCTGGCAGCTCCGCCCCCACACCACGGCCAATCCCAGGTCTCCACACGTCCGCTGCCTGACCAATAGGACTTCTGCAGGGGGAAGTACCATGGGCGGGGCAGCCCATACATTCCTATAAGAGAGAGAAACCACATCTTATCTTATCTATCTGATATGATATGAACAGGACGGTGGTGATACGGAGGGCAGTGATTTCATACCTGGATGCACGGCCTCTATGTACCAAGTGAGCACGCCATAAACACCGGCATCAATGATGAGCATCATCATGGACAGTCCCAGGTTAAAATCATCGCCTTCGACTGGTGATTGGCTGATGGTCCGCCACTGGATGCCAACACCTGCTACCTCATACAGTGCAAAATACTTGGAGCCGAGCCCGAAGGCTGTGGTGGACATCAGAGACTGGAGGGGAAACATGGGAAACGAAAATGTACTACAGTGACAGCACAAGGAGATTATTTTACAAAACGCACCATAAATGTAGTTCGACTCAATGAAAAGGTGGGAAAAAAGTCTTACAGCAATGCACTTCTCAAAGGCAGTGATCTTATCATGGGCCACCTCCTCTCTGATGGCCACGTACATGTAGGGCACATAGCTGAGGAAGTAGATGATTCCTCCACAGGCTGAAGCCAGCTTGGCCTTAGAGTAGATCACTGACACCAAAAAACTGAAACACAAAGTGGAGAAACATGTATACAGCTACATGGATATAAACAGTAAAATATATACAATATGTATACACAAATTCGGATTTATAGCAAGTTTCATGGAGCCAGATCTCACCAGAACATGATGGTGGCCACAGCGTAGATGGTGAGGAAGAGCCAGATGATGAAGGGGTCGCTGTGGAGCAACACCCGGCCATACTTCAGGATGGCTGTCAGAGCAGTGACGGAGATGGACAGCTGGACGAATCCGGTGATGAACCAGGCCACCCAGTGGACAGCGTTGTTCAGACCCATCATCTTCATCACCTGAGGATGTGGCATGATGATAACATACACTGTCCTACAGCCTCTTTAGAGACACGTTCCACAGTAGACTTGTTTGTTTATTCAGTGGTGCTACAGACATTTCAACTCTTCAGTGTAACATCTAAGCTTTTGATATACAAACTGTGGCTCTCAGCCTTGAGTACATTCCAATTAAAAGTACTCAATGTAGTCAAAAAATGAAAAAAAAAAAAGAAAAAAAGAAAAGAAGTTTTAAAAAACTGTTCTCATGTTTGAGAAGCTGGAACCATTAAATGAAAATAAACAATTATCAAAATAGTTCCAGATTAATTATCTAATCGATCAACTAATCATTTCAACTGCACTTTTTCATATTTCCATATGGTTTGTATTCAAAACCATTATTTGTTCTAGTACCTAAAGTTACGAAGCGATTGTAGTGGAATAAAAGGTGCAATATTTTCCTCTAAAGAGTAGTGGATTAGTGGAGTAATGGGGAATTACTCTCAAACATAATAATCTAAATATGATTATATGATATGATATATGGATTTGTTTATTGTTGTTTCTGTAATGTAAAGTGTATGTTTCCTTGCATTGAACAAATTATTTGTGTAATGTGAAAACTAGATGTGTTTCTCTTATCTTTTACGACCACTAAAATTTTCTAAGAGAAGAGCAGAAATAAGGAAACATTGGTGAATCCCAGAAATCAATGGGTAAAAATAAAAACAAAATAAAATTGAGGATATAAACAAAAAGGAGAGAAAATTTGTTCGTATATTGTTTCTTTCATGAGGCCCATTGTGTCCTTACATGGGATTTTTTGACAATAAGAAAAATATAAAACATTGCCTTTATGACTTATCCTTTAAAAATGAATGAAATAATAGTAATACATAACATGCTAGTGTTGGTCAGGAGAAATGATTGTGTGACAAAATATCAAATATCAGCCTGATGCCATCATACAGTCTAACCTCTTTGAGACGATGCTCCTTCTCAGCCACAATGTGCTGAATCATCATGGCCACTGAGTAAACCCAGGAGATCACCATGCACAGAGGCATCATGTGCTCAATCACAAACAGGAAACTGGAAAACAACAACACAGGGTTTCAGACTGACACCAAATATACACATTTTTACAGCATACTGCATTTTAAATGAATGGGATTATCAGAATCAAAAGGAAAAGATAAATTTGAAATAAACATGAATACAATTTATTTAGACATTTTGAAACACACTATGTTTCAAGTTGACAGGGATCCTGCAGCTTAAAGCAAGGTAGGTTTTAGACTTTTTGACTATTTTGATGCCACTTGGAATTGTGTTTAATTTGCTCATGGCCAAAATTGAAGAGGGACAATTTTATTTTGCCCGAAATATTTATTATAAAAGCATAAAAAATGACTTTTGAAATTAAAAAAAGAACAAAAAAATGATGTATGATGTATGTTAAATGTTGAAAAAAAACCCCACTCCTTAATAGAATGGAACACATGGAAGTCAATGAACATTTTATATTATCACAAAATTAATTTACCAATAGAAGTAGGAAATATCTGGCATTTCTGGCTGGTTTTCTAAGCAATTTTGTGTTTCTCAATCTGCATATGAGATTTAAATTACAATCATGACGAGTTTAAAAAAAAGGAATTTATCAAATTATTGAACAAAAAATAGATGTTTCCAATCATTTTGAGATTTCCAACATCAGCAATAAGCGATTCATAAAATCCCATGTCAATTTTAAGACTTTTGAAAAAGTAATTTAAGTCCATTTAATAACAATTAAGGGCGTATTTTTTGATCTGTTGGAACGCTAATTGAATATGTAATATTATCATGAGAAATATATATTTTTTCCATCTCTGCCTAATAATTACTTGTCACCGCCATGCGCAACACAGTGACCTTAACTGAACCTCAAAAGAGAAAACAAGACGGAGTGCGTTTCTTACTCGTCTCTGGTGTAACACGGGTAGGGGAACATCTGGACGTAGTTACCAGGCTCCACCACATCATGACCCACAAACGTGTTGATGATGGCTCTCTCGATCATATCTGAAAGAGAGTGAAACTGAGACAATTACAACATGTGCTTAACCCTTTGAAACCTGAGCAAATTAGCCTGAATTCTTTCAAACACAAGGGGAAAAGGCAATGAGAAACTTCAGGAGAAATTAACCCCAAAAATTAGTAGAAAATGACCTAAAAAAAAAGAAACAAAGGTAAAAATAAAGAAAGAAAAAATAGGCATAGGGATTTGAGGTTCAGTGTCTTGCCCAAGCCACAGCTGCCCAATGAGTTACATTTTTGTTTGTCCACCTGTTATTGTCAGTGAGGTTTATTACTATTTTACATTAAGTTGATATAATAATGTTTCTCTCCTGTGAAATTATCTTTTAATATGTATTTTTAAAGATATACTTTGCAAGATTTCCCTTGAAAAAAAAAGAAAGAAAAAAAGCAGTTTATCAACTCATACAGAAGTAACCCCTCTCAGTTAAAACGATGACCCACTGTCAGTGTGTGGTGCTGTATTATTCTGCAGAGACTCAGCTCTCTGCCTGGATTTTCTTATTTCACTCTTATTTTCTGGATTCGGGACATTTATGGGCGTCTGCCCCGACAGCCCTTAGGTGAAGTGAGGGCTTTATGAAAAGGTATCAACCTGCTGCCAGACTGTAAACAGTAGGCAAGAGAGACAGTGCTAAAATAAAGCTCCTCTGATCAATATTTTACATTAACAATGGATCAAATGACAATGTGTGTTTGAAAGCTCATAATGACATTCTTGGTTCTAGACAACTCAGCAGCTATCCTCAGCTCTATAGAGCTTTTCGCTGCCTTTAGACCATTGTTTTGGTTTTTGAGGCCCACTATTTCCTACAATGTCATGTTATGTTATGCAAGTCAGTTGTCCATATGTTGTTTGATCAAAATCATATGAGGATTAAGTAATTCTGTAATTAAAAAGTATTTGCAAAACAGCAAATGCAATGTAAAACAGTAACAAAAAGCAAAGAATGAACAACCATACAAACATGCAATGCAAGGGGTTAATAATTTTTTAAATAAAACTGAAAAAAAATATACACACGCACACAATAAAAATAAAGTATATGTTGGAGAATATGTTATAGTACTGCGTGTGTATTTCTAAAAAGAGATTATTTCATGTTACTGTGTTAATTCGGCTCCTAAATACAAAGTTATTTTTGCCTCCATTGTATTTGGGTGAAGAAGAAAACAAAACAAAACAAAACAAAACATAGAAATCATGTGGAAAAAGTTCTAAAAAATATAATAATTGTTTGACTTAATTTTAAAAATGTAATCATCACAATTATATACAAATATTTAAATTGTATATATTTTAGATTTCTAATTTTTTTCTAGCTTTTTACCCCGAGACATTTTCTCCAAGCTTCTTAAAAATAATTCTCTAAATCTATTAATTTGTGAAGCATATATTACCAAGTTACTCATTGCCTCATTGCCATTGCACAAATTTGATCAAGGTTCAAAAGTCTAAAATACTCGTGAAAGGCGTCTGAAAGCAGCACAAGGAAAATGATGCCACTCGAGGTTTCAAAGAGTTAATCTCTTATAGCTACAATCGTCCGTTCAGTGCTTTGGCCATCTCTGAGCCAACTCTTTAGTCAGGGCCCTGTCAGTTTTGATGCATCATTGTGGATCCACTTTCTATTCTGCAGCTTTCCTGCTCTCAGCTCCCAAAATAAAAGATGACGTGCAGAGAGAAAGTGCTTCTACTGCAGCTTGCATTGGCATCTTCACAGGTGCGCCCACTTCACAGAGCACAGTGGTAAGCACTTCACCAGAATACATTGTTTTCTCTGTAAAACAAACTAAACAATGCATCTGACACCACAGTCTGTCTCCTCTGCAGACCTGTGCCTGGGTCTTTACTTATAGCACAAGCTGTTGCCTTCTCCACATTTTTCACTTTCCAGCCCCGGTAGGAGTGCAACAAATCAAATATACAAGTTATCCATATTCAGCCCTATACAATGTGTATATATTCAGCACTCAGGGTGTGCACAGCTACTTTACTAGCCCGTTAAACATTGCTACCCTCGTTGCTTATTAGTAAAACCAATATTATTTTGTGCATTTGTGTTAACCTAATAAAAATGCCCTTGTAATAACAATCAGGCATGTTTTTATAGATTTATTTTCCTAAGGAATGTTGTTTTCAATATATATTATTTGTTAACTTTCACTTTCTGTGAGATGTTGTGTTACTAGCAAAAAATAATTTAGTTACAGCAAAATACGATCAATGAGGTCAGACAATGTTTAACCCTTTGAAACCTGAGAAAATTGTCTTGATTTCTTTCAAAAACATGGGAAGAAGACAATGAGCAACAAAAGAGGAAACGACTCAAAAAATAGCAAGAAATTGGTAGTAAAGTACAAGAAAATTAGCTGTAATTTAGTGAAAAAAATAACCAAAACAACAAAACCCCCAAATAAACAAAAAACAAAGAAAAAAAAAGAACAACCCTTTCACCCAAGTACTAAAAATGTATAATTACGTTACATATCATATTTTTGAATATAGTTTTTCCCTAGATTTTTTTCTTTCTCTACCTAATCATTTCAGCATTTCAGATTTAAATTATTATTATTATTTTTATTTTTTTAATTTAATTTGTTGATTTCTTGCAATTTGTGGAACATTTCTTAATAAATTGCTTAATCCCCTTTTTCCCCATGTTTTTTTTTTTTAAAGAAAGAAAATACATTTTTTTTAAATATATATATATATATATATATACTGTTTATATATATTTTCTCTAGGTTCAAGGGTTTAAAAACGTCTAAAAGCAGCACAAGAAAAGTGATGTCGCTCCAGGTTTAAAAAGGTTAACCTTATAGATGAAATTGTGTGCAGTTCTGACTTGTCGACTGATCTAAGTTTTATCTTCCGTTTAAATGTCAGAGAAACTGTTCTTTAGGAACATCCCTGTTCAGCACTCTGAAGGCTTATTTATTTCATTTCATGTATGTATTTCAGTCACTTACCTTGGATCCAGACAAAACCATAGAGGAAGTAGAATTTCCCCCCGGTGTTGGGCCCAGGACGCCAGTACGCCCGTCTGATTTCATTGGTCTTCTCTGTAAAACTGGAGTTTTGTCTGATTTTGTACAGAACGTGGGGTGGCAGGGAGCCATCTTTGTTAGTCTGGAAAATCACACCTGGAAAAGAAAGAACATAGACTATATTAAGTCAGTTGTGTCATTGTGCTTCAACTAGCAAACCGACATCATGCTGCAGGTTCAAGGCCAGTTCCTGCATGTTGCAAAACCTCTCCGATTTTGATACGGACCTGTATATCCTCACCTCTCTTTGTAGGCCTGACTCTGTCATAAACAGTAAACACAAGTATACTTAGGCAGAGAGTATAAGAAAAGTTAAGTGTTTTCTGAATATTTAAGCATGTAAACATGTTCTAGTAGAAACCTAAAATACAAGTATCAACCAGAAAATGAGCGGAATATAGCCACTTTTTGTCTTCACCGAACAGTCCCTAAAGGTAAACTATGTTGTAAAAAGCAATGTTTTTTTTTAAATGTTATTAATTTAACTGTTATGCTGTGGTTTTATTGGCTAAATTACAAATGCCTTGCAAGCATAAATTAAAAAAATAACATTGCATCAAAAAATATTCATGTAAAGGGATCATGATGCAACAGCTTCTCACCACATATAATTAACTTCATCAATTCCTCCTTGAATTCTTACAATAGTAGTATAAAATTAAAATAAATTTAAAAAAAAGCTCCCCAAGCTGTTTCCTCTGGCTACAGGACTGCTACTCACCGCAGACAAACAAACATATTTCAGCACAGACATTCAAAAAACACATGTCAGGATGTGCAGATGTGGCATATGCGCTCATGTCTACCTTGCAGACACATTCTATACACCCAAAACCGCTATACTCCAATATTAAAGCTGCTTTCCTTTCAGATGCAGCATCTTTATTTCACTTTATTTCTCCATATTTTGTTGTATTTTTTCTTTTTCTTTTTTTATATAACTTGCTTATGTACTGTAAAAAAAAAAAAAATTAAAAACTGAAACATCCTTAAAAATGTGAACCGTGTCTGATCCGGCACTTTCTACAAGCATTTGTTTTTGTATCAGCAAAGGTACGACGATCAGAAGGTGACACAGAGAGATGACTTACTGGCAAATACAGAAACGTTGTCCTGGTAGGCCTGGTTCAAGGTGTAGTTAACGATGCTGTCCTCGTCAGGAAAGCCCTTGAAGACGTCCACACTGACCTGGAAGCCCGTGGACAAAGACAGAAACAATGTTCCACAGCACAGATGGATTCATCACAAACTATTATTAGAGCTGAGCACAAAGATGAAACCATCATACTGGATTACTGCAGTGTCTGCATATTTGCACTACAATCAATAGTATTTCTTTGACCTTCACTGTCCCCACTGTGGGTCTCTGAGCAAGTCGACAGATATTAAATCACACTCTAGGTATCTTTTGTGTCTGCTCTATACGTTACATGATGCCGGTACCGTGATGTCAACACAAGCACATTGTAGGATTACGCTGCATGTGTTTATTTTTATGTAAGAAAAGCACAAGGCAACCAACAACAAGACGTCAACAAATGCACATGCTGGCATGGATGATTAGGTTTAGAAGAAGACGGTACATTGTAAAGTGTGGAAAAAAACCCATCACATTCAGATGGGAAACGAACAGTGAACTCCCACATGAAAGTCCAGGGTTTGTTTGACACATGTATCAAACCCCCTCTCACTATATGAGCACCCCAGTGCTCCTTATATAATGTCTTTACCGGCAGCGTTTCAACCTGGGGCTGTTCTATGGAGTATCTTGCGGACGCTACAGGGATATGTCAGGATCTTACGCCGAAAGCACTGTCAAAGTGGTGGTATTTGATGACTTTGGAATGAGAACAGGCTGGCTGTACATAATGTGGTAATGCTGGTGCACTCTAACCAGTCTGTTCGGAACATTTTATAGTTCATACAAATAAACATAAAGCAGACAAGTTGTTTAAATAGCTGCGATTTCATGAAATCTTGTTGTCATTGTTGTCCAGGAAGCCACTGTGTCCTGGCTGCTGTTTACTGCCTATAAATAGTTCTAACTTTCCTTTAAAATTTCTTTACATCTATGTTTGTGTATTGATTCATCAGATTAGATATGACATGTTGATCAGCTCGTGAGCTTTAATGTTTTTTTTTATCTCGTGACAGGTTATGTTTGCTAAGCTAAGCTAACCTCGTCTTGGAGGGTAACACTGGTATTTTTAAACCTGGATACTATTTTCCCATGATTATTATTCCAAGTGTCTGACAACATTAAGGAAAGGATTCTTATTAAGCTTGACCTTTTTATTAAAGAGTGTGAACCTTTTAATTTAAGCAGATCGGCCTCGAAATCGTCATCGCCAAACACACCAGCCTCCCTTTCAATAAAAAGTCATTATAGCGTGTATATAGCTGGCATATTTTCACATTTAACTGGGTGAATTGAGGAGTAACTTCAATCAAACCATTGGCTATTGTTGGAGCAGTGAAAAGACGAACCAGGGCAGCTTTTGCAAGTTTTATTTTTCCTCTGCTGACTTTGAATGCAGTGTGTTTTTAAGATGATAAAATTATTGTTAATTTAAATGGAGTTTGGCAGATTAGGCAGTTGAGTTTGGGGACACCTGTTTCTGGTTAAAAAAAAAGGATCTTACCCTTAACAATGGGGTTGACCACTGTAGGGATTCTTTCCATATTATTGTCAGACACTTCTGGTGGACATAAATTGACAGTGCACAACGTCCCACAGGGATTACACTGCAGCACTCTCGCTTAATACTGGACCACTTGTTGTTGTTCCGATTAGTCATTTAAACACAAAAACATGCAGATAACAATATGTAGACTTGGCAAGGTATATTAATATTATTTTCACAACAAACATGTTATCAGACAAACTGCATCACATCACTCATATCTTTTGTTTTCATGCTTACTTTGTCAAAGTCACTGTTGGGCCAGTTCAACATGAAACACTGAAATATGCATCTATCCTGCTTAGTTCAAAATATATGAAGACCAGCAAACAACCTCAAAGTTTTGTCCATATGGTCTCAACAGTTGTTCTCAACCTTTTTTGTCACACAAGCTCAAGTAAGCCCCTAACCAAGATCACAAATTATGATCAAAATGTGTTCTTCTGATTTTCTTTGTAAACTGGTTCATGCTTAGCTCTTTAGCATGATTAGTAAAGAAAACTGGCTATTGATAAACTAATGATCAAGTGTCACACATAGCAACACAGAAACTGTGGATGTTTAGGACTGATCTCTTTTTTTGTAGGTTTGGTCAACTGTGCATTTGTACTTCTAACATCTATAGTGTCAGAGTTTAAAGAATTGATACAGAACCTTAAGCAATTTTGGATTTCTTTACTCTCTTGCTCCCAAGCAGGTGGTGTCCAGGTGCCCCAGCTGAGTCAGACAAGTTTTGTGCACTTGGTCTGTCTTGTTGGAGCCACTGTTCCACTCCACACCAACCTTAGACATGAAGCGCGTCCAGCCGCAGGCAGCGTTGTCAATGGTGTCCAGCTGCTCCAGCAGTGTGGAGGTGTTAGGAAGGCTGTAGTTTCCCTCCATCAGACCCTGCATCAGCTCACTGTCTGTGCCATTCAACAGCTCGGGGTGCTGCTGAAGCTCCGAAGACAGCTGGACGGAGAGGCAAAACAGAATGATTACATGGCACATGTTTTCCACTCTATGAATTCTTTGACCCTTTGAAACCTAAGCAAACTGGCTTGAAGTCATTAAAAACATGGGAATAAAAAAGGAAAGTAAAAACAAACATGGAAATGACAAAAATGAATAATAAAAAAATAACAAAAATATTCATTATTTGTAAATATGAATGAATCATTATTTGCAAATGTAAATATAAAATTACAATAATTGTAAATATATTTTTTGTGAGTCTTCAATAGCTTTTTATTTATTTATTTATTATAATTTTGCAATTCACTTAACATTTCTTGTCCAGCTGCTCATTGCCTTTTCCCATATGTTTTTGAATGAAATCAATTCAATTTGCTCAAAAAGATTTAAATACTCATGACAAGCGTCCAAATAGAGCACACAAAAAAAGTGATATCAATCAAGGTTTTGGAGAGTTAATATGAAAATATCTATGCACGAATGATTTTTTTTTCCACATCGTTATAGTACTGTATCATTAATAATGCCAAAAGATGATGTATGTGAGTGTACCTGCTGTAGCCACACCAGGTGGTTGTGCAGCCGGCCCTCCTCCAGAAAGATCCTGAGCTGGGCGGAGATGTTGAGCCACACCCGGGTGTAGTGCGTCACATTACCGACGAATGCAAATGTCTCGTTTGCCTATGTGCAAAAAGTAAAAAAAAAAATAAAAAAATCTTTCATTACTTGTAAGAATTCAGCCATCCGTCCATACGGTTTCCACGTCTTTCTTGCTCCATCTCCTCACTCCATCTCTCACCCTCCCACACTCGCTGCTATCTCCACCATCTTCAGCCCACTTGCTCTGATAAGAGATCTACAGAGCTGATGCCAATAGTCCGTCTGTGTTCTCCCACAGATAATCAGTGGACATTCGTGCTTATGCTGAGGCTGGGAGAGACCAGCAGAAACATGTTAGGGAGCCATATTAATCAGGTGGCTTCATGTGAGTCCAGCATGTTGAACAGTCCATGATCAATGTCTTTATGTGGGATACAAATGATGAAACCATTCACACAGTTTACTCCATTGTCTCACATAAATCCATCTAGGCATCTCTGTTTCTGGTTGAAGCATCTATATGTGAAATGGCACATGCAGCGTAGTCAAGAGTACACTATTAACCCTTAGGGCCCACTTTAATATTACACACACATATCGCTCTGCGCAAAAAGTGTACTTTTCAAAATCAAGCTTGAAAAAAAAACAACACATCAATATCATTTTCTACTTTCAATGAGTTATTTTTTTAACCAACATCAGCCCTAATCATGAATATCAAATATTCATTATTTTCAGAATTTTCTTGTCTGGGGGCCTTTCTTATATTTTCTTGTCATGATACCACTACCTTTTCAGATGAAAAAAAACATATATATTATTATTATTATTATTATTATTATTTCAATATACTACCTGTTAAGTAGATTTTTTTTATTATCACATCCTGGGGATATGTCAGTGATTAGCAGGGGGGTTGTTTAAAGTTTGTTTGCCCGTTTCACAGTGAGACAAATGTGAACAACTCTGCTCAAACACCTTCTACAAAGACAGCTCTGTGGACTTACCTTCTGAATCACTTTATCCACCTGGGAGCCAATGGGGGAGTAGAGGATCTTGGGATTTGTAGTCATCAAGTGAACCAGCAGGCCCAGGTTTCTCTGTTCTTTGCTGGTGAATCCCAGAGAGCTCATATTGCCCTGCTTCAATGCCTCCGGCTCAATGATCCTGCAACAGGAGCCACAGGTCAAAGGCCATTAACTTCACTGCAGAGTCACAGCAGTTTATATGATAGCTGTCAGGGGTTGTTCAAATGAAAAAAAAAATGAAACAAAATATTTCTCCCCATATGTGAAAGCCACAAGTTTACTGGGCTCATATCTCACTGCTCCTAGTCTATAGTTTTTACATTTACCACACAGCTGCAATGACTTCATTATCTGATTAGGAAGTCTTTTCATGAGTTTTTCAGTTCATGCTTAACCCTTTAACACCTGGATCAACATCAGTTTTGCTGTCCTGCATTCAGATGCCTTCACAAGCATTTGAACTTGAGAAAATTAGTTTGATTTCTATTGCTTATTTTTTTTAGAATGTTTTCTTGTTACCTTTTTACTAATTTCTATCTAATTTTTGAGTCATGTTTTGTTAAGTTGCTTAATGCCTCCTTTCCATGTTTTTTGGAAGAAATCTAGCCATTATGCTCAGGTTTCAAAGGGTTACGCTAATGATGAACGAAAATATGAATATGACAAACAGAAAAGAAAATGAGGAGTAAGCATTGTTTGGGACAGATCAATGCAGCACATACACAACAGACTAGTTAGAAAAAAAATCAAGTTTATTACAACTTAGATATTATATTTTGTAGTTTTACCAATCATCTGAATCATTTGTAAGACCTCTGTAATTGCTTAGCAGTCAGACAGGTTGTAAACAATACAACAAATCCAACAAATTATCTAAACTCTAAATCCCTTCATCTATTCAAACTAAAAGTAAAAACATCCGTAATTACACTAAAATGTCAAATTAAAAAAGACATTTTTGGGCAATTTTTGTCTTTGCTTTCTTTTCAGTATAAGATTGACTAAGCTTGTTTTGTTTAACCCTTTGAAACCCAAAGAGATATCACTTTCCTTGTGCCGCTTTCAGATGCCTTTTACAAGAATTTAAACCTTTAAACACTGAGCAAATTGGTGCAATTTCTTTCAGAAGCATAGAAAAAAAAAGCAAGTGGGCAACTTGGTAATGGAAATGTTCCACAAAATTGCAAGAAATTCAGAAAATTATTATTTTAAAAGCTATAGAAAAATGTTTTGAGAAAAAAAATAGGTAAAACGTATTTATAATTAGAATAATTACATATTTCAAAATTATGTTACAATATTATTATATTTTTAAGCACTTTTTCAATGGTAATTTCTTTGCTATTGTTTTTAAAAAAATCCTCGATATTTTTAATTTTTTTTACTAACTTTCTGGTATTTTAAGGTATTTCTACTTTTTACTAATTTCTTGCTTATTTTGGGTTTGTTTCATCTTTGTTTCTTCCCATGTTTTTGACAGAAATCAAGCCAATTTGCTCAGGATCATCTGACTGCCTGCGGTTTTTGTCCTTTTGGTTGCTTTTAAGGGTTACTGCAGGTCTCAGCAGTTTGTACTCTGGAAACAATTTTATTATTATGGACAGTAATGATGGTCACTGTAGAAATATGACCAAAATTGTTCAGAAAACTGTATAAACCTTCAGATAATAAAGATAGTTTTTTTGTGCTCATTCTCCTCACAATAATGTTGTTCACACAGACAAAGCTATCATTCGGTCATTTTTGGATTATCACCGCTTTTGTCTCACCCACCTGTTGTTCCCACACAGAATGGGCTGCAGTCCGGCCCACAGTTGTACGAATGCTGAGAACTGAGAGTGAGGGTTCTCTGCTTCCTCCTTCTCTTTCCCTCCTCCTGCTCCTCCACCTCCCTCTGCTCCCTCCTCCCCCTCCTCTCCAGGGATGTCGGTTGTGTTGGGGCCCCAGGTGGTGGCATTCAGGGGCCATGTCACATTTGTGGGAGAAGCTGGAGTCCGACCAGCGCAGGCTCCTTTGGGCAGCAGGCGAGCCAGGCCGGAGAGCAGGTCAACGTCTTTGAGCAGCCTCTCTACATCCGCCAGGTCCTTCAGTAAGGCCCCGAGGTCGGACTGAGACAGAGGAACCAGAGAATGGGGCTGTCCCAGGTGGAGCTGAGAGGGATGGGGGTGGAGGGAGAGAGGAAGAAATGGTGAAGGAAGGGTGGATGACAATTACATGAATAAATAAATTCACGGTCTTCCTGTGCTTTAAAGATACAAGAAAAGGTCCAGCATTTAAATGTATTACACATGTCCTTATTAAAAAGTTATTCTGGAATTTTACAAACCAATTTTAAGTTAAAACACATTTTTGGTAACATTTTATAGTAACCATTATAAATAAAGAGGTAACTGATAGTTTTTTAAACTTAAGCTAATTGTTATTTTATTGTTAATTAATCCAGTGATAATTAATTGAAAGTTAACTAATTATTATAAATGCTGTAATTGATGGTAATTTAACAGGTTATTGCATATACTATGATAAACTGATTATACTATATGTGATTTAAGTATTTTTAAATGGTAAATAATAGTTAATATATTTAAGATGGAGCTTTTAATTTTATAATAGCCAATAACAGACAAAAACATAAAAATAATAATTCTTAGTATTATTTTACAAAATGTTATAATACGTACAATAGTAAAAATAATTGCTAATAATTACTAAATAACATTAATTACCATTTCATTTTAGTAAACACAATTTCCAAAACTATCTGAATATCAACTAAGCATTTATAACTAATGGTTATAAAATAGAAAATTGGCAATTATAATTCATTACTAGATTTTGATTAGTCTTGAAAGTTACTAAAGATGAGTTTGTTCATTTTTAACTTGTGTGAACAAGATAAACATGTTGTGAGCACAATTTCTTTTCATTTGATTTAAAATCATAGGCTTTTCTACTTATGCACCTTATCCACAGCACACCACTACCTAAAAATGGAGAAACCTTTTTATTTTCATCTTGGAATGTCATCCAATCAAAGTTCTTGCATAAAAATATGTCCTCAGCAACACTGAACTGCTGTGTATTTTAACAGGCTCAGCTGATATTTGGATTACACAGATATAGACAGTATTTAACTTCATCCACACTCTGCTTGAGATTTAGTTTTATTTTTCATTTTTGATGCTTTAGTTCATGTCTCAAGAGACTCTCTTCCCTGTATTAATAGAACTTTGTCACAGCCCACCACTTTCCAATGCTGTGTCCAAAATCACTGCCTATTTACGGCATACAGGGCTATATTTACCCTTCGCCATTTGACAAACCCACAATGCAATGTATCACATCTTTTACACCGTTCAGATTACACCGGTTATGCTCAGTGATAAAGATAATAAGAGTTTAAGAGTTTTAAAAGAATGATTACAATATAACAGTCATTACTATTATGTGTAAAAAACTGCAGTTCCTCGAACAGCCACTTAAGGCTGGCTCCAAAAACGAGTCAATTCCCAAAGGCCCCCATTTTAAAATGTCAAATTTTGCAGTGGAAATTAACAAGTTTACAACCTTGTAAAAACTCACCTGTTCACATTTTATTAAGGCTTTAAGTTATGCATAATTAAGGGTGTGGCCTCTTAAAGTGACAGACAGGAGCTGTCTTTTGTAATAACGGTTTAACCCCAAATACAGTAGGTGTGGGTAGAGTGTAGGTATAGCTAGCAGTAGCTATGTAGCTATGTCAGTGTGTTTTAGGTTCATGAAAGTTAATTGCAATCTTTTAGTCATCTAAAAAATTTTGTCCAGTGTTGGGTTGACCTAAAAGACCCCGTAAGGACTCTGATATTCAAAAGTCCTTTTAGGGCATTCATTCAGACATGTGACCAGTATAATGTTCTTCTTCTTCTTCGGATGTTTATAAGAAAAAAAAAATCATGAAAATCAGTTCACAATATAGCGAGTTAAAGTCGATTGTGGTGAATTCTGCATCTCTCAACACACATGTATTCGCTTACTCGCAAATCTTGACCTCCCATAAATGGCGCCGGAGCTAATAACAGTGGCCAATGAGGTATCTATGTCTCTATATCTGTGCTCCACAGTGATTTGTGATGTAAAGGAAAACAAAACATTAGGAGTGGAGGGAAAACAGCCAGTACAACTGTCAAATTATTTTGTTGTTTGACAGTTATTTCTCATACTAGCTGATGACAGTTGTGGATTTATAGCAGGTGTTTGTGCTGTACCTTCTCAGTGACGCTCTGTGTGTTGATCTGATCTCTCAGCTCGAGGCTCAGCAGCCTGAAGCGCTCTGACCTTTGACCTTCCCCTCCGCTACACACTGCGCTGCGATAGGCCTGCAGCACTGGTCGCTGTTTCTCTGGCACCAACAGGATCTTACTGAGCTCACTGGCCCCGCCCTCCCTACAGGTGAGGATCTCCAGCATGTCTCCAGTCAGGAGGACGCCCTGTGGGAGACAAACAGACATCTAAAGGTCCTGTCATTCTCATGCCTGAAAATGATTGATGACCTCATGAAGTCCCCAGGTAAAGCAGAGGTGAGCAAAGGTCTTATGAGGATGACAAACTGAAAACATCTGTGTGAATGTGCAGGGCAATTAAGGTAAAACTTTCTTAGTCCTGCTGCTTGTTCAGCAAGTCATCACATGTTGCAGGTACACTTCTGTGTCTGCTCTTTATGTTTCGGGATAAAGTTATGTCAACAAATGCACATGGTGGAATGATGCGGCATGCTGATATGTTCCCACACCAAAAGCACATGGCAGCCAATGTCGGGATGTCAACAAACCCACAAGCTGGCACAGGTGGTTAGGATCAGTCAACAAAATCATGGATGGTTAGGATTAGGGGAATGAGGCACATGGTAAGGTGTGGAAAAAAATATCACATTCAGATGGGAAGCAAACGCCATACTCCTGCATGACAGTCTAGGGTTTGTTTGACCAATCCACTGCCCCTACAAGCATCGGCAAGCTCAAATAAAATGTAATTTCTGTCAGTGTTTCAACCTGACACCATTCTGTGGCCTATTATATGCATGCGACACGCTCTGTCCTGCAGCGCTCTCAAATGACGCCGCCCATCTGCGTATCAGATTGGCGCCGTCACTTGAGAGTGCCATGCTGACATGGCAGGTGCCATCTAGTCATCTATCTGTCTGACCACCCAGCGGCGTATAATAACAACAGGACTGACTGGTCAGGCAGTGTTCTCAACTGCTGCCATCCAGTGGCGTATCAGGCTGACGCGAAAAGTGCTGTTTGGAGTCGAGATTGTACACCGAAAGCATTGTCAAAGCGGCAGTATTTGACAAGCTCAGAATGAGACCGGGCTGGCTTGTTAGGCTGCATATTGCATGTTCAGCTCCAAATCTTAGTAATGCAAATGTGAAGAAAGCACAGCTCAGCATACCTCCACCTCTTTCAGGCCCTGCTGGTCACTCCTCTGGTTCCCTGTGACTTCAGTGAGGCCTAAAGCCTGCGACATGAGCTGAAGAAGAGCCTGTCTGTGGGCTGCTTTGGTTGGGTCACTTAAGGCTTTATGTATCAGACCTCCTTCCAGACTGTGGACATCTCCCAACAGCTTCTCCTATGGATGGGGTTTGGGTGGGAGAGGCACGAAAGGTATCACTGTTAACCCTTTGAAACCTGGAGCAACATCACTTTTCTTGTGCTGCCTTTTTCTTAATTTTTTTACTGTTGATGCTTTTCAAAACTAAATTTCAGGAAGGCGAATTTTCTTGTACTTTTTACTAATTTCTTGCAAATTTTTATATCAATATTCTTTCCTTGCTCATTGCATTCTTTCTATGTTTTGATAGAAATCAAGTCAATTTGCTTAGGTTTCAAAGGGTTCAGGAGAAAATACACACTTAATGTTAATGCTTAATGTTCATACCAATGAATACAGCTATAATAATGGCAAAATAATTTCAACTGTCAATGAGCTGTGGTGCAGCACTAACTTCAGATATATCCTCATTTGTTTTCATCAATAGTAGAGGAAACAAGCAATTAGACGGGTCAGTGTTTCCCCACCTTCTTAAACATTAAGGACTTTTCAAGGACTAAATTCCTTAAATTTTAAGAACCCAACACAGTATAGTTTGAGACATAAATTAAGTTTAGTTACTATTACAACACTGAGAATTTTTACAGTGAAAGCTATCAAGCTTTACAGAAGCTCATGTAACAATTAAACAACAACAGATGCATTTCCATCCACCACTTTTCATGCACATTTGTGCATAGAAAAAATTGAGAAGAAATGCCAAACAAATCTCAAAATATTGCAAAATCGCGTTGTTGTTTTTGTTTTTGAGAGGGGCATAAGATTGAAGACTGCATCTAATGTAGGTAATTCAGGTAATTTTCTTGTACTTTTTAATAATTTCTAGCTATTTTCTTGCTACATCTTCTTTCCTAGTTTTAGAAGCCAATTTGCTCAGGTTTTACAGGGTTTGAACAACATGACATGAGTTGAATAATGCACCTGTACAGAAAACCTGGATAAGGCATTAACATGCCACAGAAAAGTATTAGTTTCAAGTAAAAATGTGTGTGTAGTGTTTTTATCTGTTCTTGTGTTCACTGTAGATAAATGACAGTATCTTGTATATCAGCACTGAGCTGAGCGCTCCACACTGTGGCTGCACCCGATGCAGTAGACTGCTGCTCACATACTATTATCCAGTGTGCTGAAATGGATGAAAGGGTCTAATGGAGTTTATTTTCCCAGATAGAACTTGGAAACAAATTTTATTTATTCTAATCTCACTTGAACACAGCTCTACCCAGACAGTTCCTCACCGGACCTCCATGATGTTACCATGATTGCTATGATTAGTGATGTGACTCAGTGCATTTAACAGCAAAAGGTCAACTAATAGCCGTCACAACTACCATAAACTGGACCTTGGTGTTCTGATATGTGGCACTGTGTGTGTGCACATATGTGTGTATAATTTCAAATGTGTATGAACCCACTTTCAGATGTAGAACTTTGTCTCCAGCTTTTGGTCTGGTGTCTTTTGCCCCCCGAATCCATCTGTGGGCCCCTCCTCCATCTCTGAGAGATGTACCAAAGATGAGACTATACACCTGCAGGACACAAACACACACAAAATATGGACATGAGTATAACAGCATTAACCCTTTTAAACCTGTAATGACATCTTTTCTTGTGCTGCATTCAGATGCCTTTCACAATGCATTGAACCATTTGAAAATTGAGCATTAAGACATAATTAAATAATTATTAAGTTAATAATATATATATATTTTAAATTGGGAACAATTTCCTGAAAACAATATTTTACTATTATTAATATTATTACCCTTACCTTTTTTCTGTATATTTATATGTTTTTACCTTTTTCTTCTTTCTTTTTCTGTACTAATTTTAAGGTAGTTTTCTTGTAACTCATAACTTCTTAAAAGAAAAAAAAAGAAATCAGGCCAGTTTGCTCAGGTTTCAAAGGATTAATGCTGGACAGAGTGCTTGCTTTTTTGGGGTGGCAGATGCTGCTTAGAATCAATCACTTTTGTTTATTCAGTATCCCTGGTATCAAAACCATCATCAGAATAAGTCTTAAGTATTTTTTATGTGATCAGGTGTCAGCTAGTGACAGAATGTAGAATGAGAGTAAAAAAAATGAGGCCTTCTTAGTTTCTGTTACCTGAGGGCCCTTTTGTTATGACTAACAGTATGACTTAAAGACATGACTGTAAGGATAAAGGGAGGGTGTTACCAGAACCTATAAAAGTGAGCTGGGTGCCTCAGAATGATTTAACAAGAACTTATTTGAAATTATGTCCTCCTCCTGGCTGTTACAATAAAGTCAGGTTGGACTCAAGTGGGTTCAGTCTTCTTTTCTTTTATAACCATCATAGAAAAATCCCTTTGAGTGTGTTAGTGTAGTAACAGTGAATCACCTCTCTGAGGCTGACAGGAGTGTTGAGCAGCAAGCTGGTTGTGGAGTTGGACAAGGAAAGATTTTTAACCAGGAACTGCTGGAAAACTGACTGGTTCTTCAACACACTGGCCAGTGTGAAGCCTGCATTGATACACAAACACACAAAAACACACATGATGGTTTAAAATTCTACTGGTAATAAGTGCATATTCATTCACATAAACAAGAACTTTTAAGAAGAGTGGTTGGTCTATACATCAAAATATCCTCCGATATACAGTTCACAAGTGACCTTGAGTCTGGAGGAGGGGAAATGTCACGGCCATGGTAATAAGGCATTTAAAAGAATATATATATATATATATATATATATATATATATATATATATATATATATATATATATATATATATATATATATATAATTTTCTTCTTGATTTCTTTTTATTTTACCCAGCACAAAGCAACACACAACAAAAACCTGGTCTAGAGTTGGAGTGGTGCAGTATTTTCTTGCAATTTAAACAGCACGTCAATCAGATAGGCGGGTCCACAAAGTGTGTACACTCTGCTTGTTGAAATAATATGTGAATAATCTGAAATAACAAAATACATAATTAATGAGGAAAATATTAATGATGTGTAAAATGTGAACATAGCAGAGATCAGAGCAGAGCTGCAGAGCTGCTGTTTGACTCCACATTAAGAGAGATGCTCACATACCAGGAGCTGAATAACTTTATCGATTATTGATTCTGCCTCCTCTGTCAAGTTTATAACTACGGTTTTTAGTTCTGCTGCTTAAATGTCCCACAATATTTGCTGCAATGCCATCACTGCTCTGACTGCATTACTCTCAGCACAAAAATGCTCACTTCTCCAATTTGACAAAGTAAATAGAAGTGCAGCGGGTGCAGATGACACTCCGACCAGTTGAATTCAAATTACTCCCAAAACACACCTATGATTAAGAATGGGACTATATACAACCCATTTGCCTCTTGGCTTTCACCTGAATTATGCACTATTTAACTACCAATAGTAATTAGACCTGCCATAAATGCACTCGCAATATGCACTTTAGACCATGTGCTATACACCGTTTAAATAGGGTGTATTTTTCACAGCAAATTTAAAAAGTTTTCTTTTACAGCAATCATTTTTCATACATCGGAGACTAAAGACCTCAGAGGTCTTATTTCTGCCAAAAATGTAACTAGCTTTACACTTTAGCAATTGATGTCACTTTTGCGATCATGACTACATCATTAGGTGAGAGGAACCTGGAAGAGGAAGTCATCACATTGACGCATCAGTTAAAGAGTGGCTTTCTGTCAGACCTTGACTGGTGTTGAAGTTGTAGTCTGGTGGTAAAGGGGTCGAGCTGAGCTTCTCCAGGTGCTGCTGCAGGGTCTCCAGCTCTTGACCCAAACCAGGCCGGTCAGACGTGAAGAGGCGGTTCTGTTCCACCACTTCACTGATCCGCTCCAGCAGCTGGGTCACACTAACAGAGGAAGAAATAGAGAGAAGAAACATAGTCCCATGGTCAGTCCTTTTCTTCCAGAGACAGTATGTTTACAGATAAGTTGGCATAAGGATCCAATGTTTTAAGAGAGTGTTGATTATTGTGCATGAGTTATTTTAGGTTCCAAAGTGAGGCAGTGAGAGAGGTGTTGGGTAGAAGAAACAAGAGAGGATGTGCAAAATGAAAAACAGTTTGACAAGAGAAAAATCAGGACTGTACTTATCAAGCATCTCAGTATTCCTCCTTGGACTACACTGAGAGTTAAACTAAAGTTTAAACCTTATCAGAAAGACTGGAAACAGGGTGAAACAGCTGACCTGGCTCTATCCAAAGAAAATAAAATCCTCCTATCAGCATCTCCAAAGCTCCCTAATTAACAAAACATTACTCATTTTTATTATCTGTACCAAAAAAGTAAAAACTGCACATCATGGCATTACAGGGGTTTATGTTCAGAGTTTATGAATGTATAATAAAAACTGGGAAAAGTGTAGGATTATGACGCCAAAAACATTCCACTGTCGCACATGAAAAAGCACTGTTTTCGCTTAATTGGGCCAATAGAACAAGCGAACTAGAGATTTATATTTTAATGGATTATTAAGATTAAATGCTAGATTATTAATTTTAATGATGCATTAATATGTATATAGCATGAGTCAGTTACAAAAGAGTAACAAATCACTAAATACAAACAACTGTTTTAAGTTTTGAGACTGAGTGATTGCTGACAAAATCTACTCACGTGGAGTTCTTGTACTGCAGGAAGCCAAATTCATCCCTTTGTCCATCTGGGCACAGCGACTGCATAATGGGAATGATGCCAGCTGAGGTGAGGGGAGCCGCGCTGTAAAAGGCTGCACATGAGGGAGGGACAACGGGACAGGAGGGACAAGAGAAAGAAAAAAAAAAAGAAGACAAAACCACAGACGAAGGTCGAAGTTGTGGCAGGAGGATGTAGAACAAGAAGAAGTTGAGGACAAACAGGACAATGAGGATGAAGAAGCAGAAGGAGAGACTGTGTTAAAGTCTGAAAGTAAGAAAGATGTCAGGCGAGCCACCTGAAGGCAGCGCAGCAGGTAATGGCCAGGGAGGCTCCTACATGTCAATGCTGAATACACAGACCTTTCATCATTGTGTTGCACTAAAATAGTCCATGATATGTTTCCTCTTCTGTCTATAAATGCTGGCTGGACAAGTGCTCAACCAGGAGAAAGAGAAACTTCAGCTCTTGCTTACAGCACAATGTTTCCATGGTGACGGTGCTGTTGAAACATGTCTGAGTGTGGATCCCGTATACTCAGCCACAAAATCTCTTCCTATTTTCCTCCGATTCTTTCTCTCTATCCTTTTATGAGAAATTAAATAAAAGGACAGCAATGCTGTCTGGTGCACAGATACAGTACATCTGCATCTGTAACAGCTGGATAAAGAGCTAATTGATGATTGACAGTGTTGTATAATGCAGTTCTAATAATATAAAGTATGTCTTCATGTTTGATATCAATACAGAATTTTTTTTCATTACATTAACTGGTCCTATTTCTTTAGACACAGATCTCAAGGTTGAGTAAAAAAGTATGTGACTTCACTGATTGATTTATTCTCAGAAACAATTTTAACTCTCCCATCTGCATTATTGTAATCATTCAAAGTATACATTTTTATGCCTTAACAGACTTATTTAACTTTTTTTGTGAAAATGTGCAGCATACATTTTTCTAGTCTTCTTTTTAACATGTTAAGTTATCAGAGTTCGGGGCATCCAGTAGCTTAGTAGATAGAGCGGGCGTCCTGTGTACAAGGGTAGTGTCCTTGCTTCAGTGGCCAAGGGTTCGCTTCAGCTCGTGGCCCTTTGTTGCATGTCATCCCCTCTCTGTCCCCCTTTCATGCTTGCATTCTGTCCTTTCAAATAAAGGCAAAAGGACCCCAAAAAAAATCATTTCAAAGAATGAATTATTAAAGATCAGCAATTAGGTAAATTATAAGAATGGATCATGAATAAGCGAGACTTCCATTAACCCTCAAACTGTGCAAATTGAAAATGTGATTATAAAATACGCCTAATGGAAACATGTCAATTTAGACAAAACTCCCATGAGCTGGTATTTCAGGGGATTCGAAAAAAAGCCCTATTCCGCAAAACTGTAATGGAAACACTTTTTTGGCTTTTTTAGGTCACATGATGCTATGGCTATGTGCTTGTCAGTAGGAACTGGCTCCCTCATGATGCTGCAGGAGCTACAAGAGGTGTTATTGCGTCGCATAACTCTTCAGAAGTTGATAGGATCATCCGGAAGTTTTGAATCCAGAATTCCTCTGTGAAATGGTGGACTATCACCTCCCAGAAATCCCTCATACGTGGCCACAGAAATAAACCTGCTAATGTTTGAACATCCATCACTGTACTTTTTGAAATGTTAGCGCGAGAGGATAAGTTGCATAACATAATTCAGTGGAAATGTAGTTACCTCACAATTGTGTTTTATCTACATTTCCAAAATATCACGGAAGATTTGCACAAATCTATAATGGACACGTGCCTACTGTCATCGTGAAATAGAAATGAAGCTGCACTTACACTTGTGCTGTTAAATCCCAGGAAAAATGGACAAGACCGTTAAAATTACAGATGTGGGGCCTCATGTACAAAGGATGCGTACGCACAAAAACGTGGCGTACGCCCTTTTCAATGTTCATGTTCAGATGTATCAAGAGTGAAATGACCATGGAAATCTGCGGTGCTTGACACCAACTTCATGGCTGGCTTATGCATGTTTCTGCTGCTTTTGATCCATTGACGACACTTAGAGGTGATGCTGGGAAACTGTTATGTAATAATGTCAAAACAATTCCTCCCCTGAGTGATGTGCCCATGTGAGTGGATATAAAAGCATAAAATAATGTTAACAAGGGCAGCTTTAGCATTGTGAGAAGATATTGCAAGTGGCGCAATGTGAAGACACAAGGCACATTTAGAGGCCAAGAGCATTTTAAGGGCACACGATGACGACCGGATCATCAGCCACTTCAGGTTTCCAAGGGCAATCCTCTTGGAATTGTGCGCCAGTCTTGGAGCGAGACACGGCGAGGAGCCATGCGCTGCCCACACAGGTGTTGACCACACTGGGCTTCCTAGCGACAGGGGCATTCCAGACAGAGCTGGCCGACCGATCGGGACTGCCAGTTGACCCTGAGCCGAGTCGTGCCAGCTGTGTAGGACAGAATTATCTGCATGTCAGCCAGGTATATCAAATTCCCATACAATGCAGTTGAACTGGCCAACATTAAAGGGCACATTGCAACAAGAGTGGGTATTGCCAAAATGAATATATTTGTGAATATATTTATGTTAACAGGAAGCATTTTAATCTGATCAATGTATAGATCATATGTGATGAGCAAATGCAATTAACAAACATTTTGGCAAGGTGGCTTGGACCAATGCACGAATTATTCATTCTAACGAGCAGTTTGGTTGGGAACAGGTTACAAGCTGGCACAGTGCGCGATGAGCGGCCTCTTGGTGAATAAATAATTTGTTTGTTTAATTGTCCTAGCATATGCGCCCCCGAATATCATCCTGTCTACACAGGAGTCTAGTACTCCTATAGTTGAGCTCAATTCCATGTTGATTGGGATGTACAAAGGAATGTGCTTGGATTCATGCATGCGCACAGTTTCATACATCTGGATTTTGTTGTTTGTAAAACATTTTCTGGAATTAAGCCTAAGCCATGTTTCAGTAGGAAATCCATGCATGTCTTCATACATGAGGCCCCTGAACATCTTTGCTCTATCTGGGTGTCGGCTTTTAACCTTTGATTTCAAAAATAGTTGAGTTATTCAGAGGTGTTTTGTTGGCAATAAAAGGGTCTAGCAATCAATTATCAAGTGATAATTCCATGATATCAATCCTCACAGTGCATGAGGTTCTGGTAAATGTTGACAAGAAGTAGGACAGTGCATTCAGTTCATTGACATGTTGTCCTGTCTGACCAACAAGTTGCGAGTCATGTCACCAAGTCAAGGTTGTCAAACACAGGCCAGGATGCATCATTGAGTTTAACATGAATTGTAGAGAAAAGTGTTAAGTACACAAGCTGCATGTTACAAGAATTACATGAGTAAACAGAAAATCATTAAATGAAGCCAGTAGTTTTCACAGACTCAGTCAAATACGCAAAGTGCCCAACTGACTCTGTGCCTGCAAATCATCCAAACACACCGAAAGCACACGCAAGCACACACAGGTAGGGACTGACTGCACATTTAGAGTCACAACAAGCACAGAGATGTCTTGTATAATTCAGCAGTTAGGACACTGCAGAGAAACAAACAGTGAGGGTCTGGTAGAAGTTTTGTTAAAAAGCTGAAAAGAATCACTAAAGACTGGTGTGTCAGGGCTCAGAGGAATACACTCAAAGGGAGAGGTAGATATTTAATCATTTTCATCTATGCATACACATACTGCAAATACAGCTGAAAACAGGACCATTCAGTCATTCAGTGGCTCATAAAATGCATGCCTATGGGCCAAAAAATGTGGTAACCCTAATATGAAGCCTTCAAAACCTTTAACGTGCTTGCACAAAGTCAGCAACTTTCATCATAGTGAATGAGGCACCATCATTGTACATTATTCAGGATTCAAAGATTTCTCATATTTCAGTCTGTGCAGTGGAATGTGGAAGTGATGTACTCTACACACTGTAAACCCAAATGTTCAAAGTACTTAAATAAATTAAGTTATGCATACTCAAAGTTTTAAAAAAAGTTCTAATAACTTAATTATGTCAAGTTCATTTAACATGTTGTTCCGTTTTGAGTAATTTTAACTAATATGTTTTGATTAAATTGAACTATGGCTATATTAAGTAAGAGTAACTGAAAAACATAGCTTACATACAACTAAATACACTGTAAATCCGAATGCTCAAAATAATTAATTGGTATTAGTATAGTTAACTTAAAATTTTCTCAAAAGTTCTACTTATAAATGTTGATTGCCAGTATAGCATTGTCCGTCTTTTCAGTTTATTAAACTTGTAATTTTTGATGAACATGAACTTTTTGCAGATTTGTGTAACCTACTTAAAATAATTAACTCATAGTTACTTATAAGCTTATCTGTTTTTATTTTTTTTTTGTTCTTGGTAGGACCTGTTTCAGTTCCGTTTTTCTCCTTTTTTTTTGGTTGTACATTTACACTCATATTGTACGGCTTGTATCTGTTGTGATATTGTTTGTAATAAGAAAACCAATAAAAAGAGAATTACAAAAAAAATAAAAGCGTATCTATTAAACATGAATAAATCAAACCAAGAATCAATTAAGAATAAATCCGTTGCATCAGATAGATTTGTACTGTGTAGGTTTACACGCACCTTCCACCGGGGCTACACGATTTTTATTTTGTAGTATTTGCGTACTTCCTCTTCAGACAGCGAGGCGGAGGACTCAGGAGGAGAGCCGGGATCAACAGACCAGCCAACTGGCAACATTAGCACTCAGCTCTGCGCCATTGGATTAAATGTAAGTAGTCGACATAAAACTCGCTTTAATGTTTGTTTCAGACGGTTCAACGTGTTTTTAAAACGGACTAAGTGACTCACGTTAGCCATGTAAAATTGTTAACCGGTTAGCAGCAAGCTAACATGCAAAGTCAACTCGTCAGTTAACGTTAGCTGTGTTGCATGGCGAAGGTTATGTAGTTGTAAAGACTGGTGATGCCAAACATGCAGTGACTGCTCATAATTTAAACTCTTAATCTGTGTTGAAGCTGCGTCAGTGTGTGAAAGCAGAAAGCTAACTCTAGCACCACGTGCTGTGTCTAGCTAAAAGTTAAAAAAGTTAAATTAGCTGGTTAAATAAAATTTTTTCTATGTGTTTACTAAGATTAGAATTTATGAATGTTACCAGCCAAATTTTCTGCAGTTCAAATGAGCAGAAAGCTAACTCACCATGTGTTGTGTCTAGCTAAAAGTTATTCTCTGCAGCAGAAAACTGTAGCACCACGTGTTGTGTTTAGCTAAAAGTTCAATTAGCTGGTTAAATAAAATTGTTTTTTTCTTTGTGGTTAGTACAGATAGGTGATACGTTTTTTTTCCCCTGTTGGCAAATTCAGGTTCAACTACCAGGCTGTATGTATGTGTGTGTGTGGTAATCTCTGTTGAAACTGAATCAGTGTGTGACAGCAGAAAGCTAACTCTAGCACCACGTGTTGTGTCTAGCTAAAATTTCAATTAGCTGGTTAAATATAATTGTTTTTTTCTTTGTGGTTAGCACAGATAGGTGATACGTTTTTTTCCCCCTGTTGGCAATTTCAGGTTCAACTACCAGGCGGTGTGTGGGTGTGTGTAATGTAGGCTATTTGTGTAAAATGTTGCAGATTGAATAGTCTAACAGGATAACACATCTAATAATGTTTTAAGCAATGTTGGTGTATTTTGTTGTACTTTGATAGTTCTGATAGAGGTTTAAACTTCATAACAGGTGTCCTGTAAAATAATATATTTTTTTGTGTGTTTTCAGGTTGCTGCAACGAACATGACTTGGCACTGTAAGTTATGTTCAGCTTTTTTTACCACTAGAACATATCTATTTAAACACTGTAGATTGCAGCACAGCCACTTTTCAAAAATTAGCCCACTCCCATGCCTCCATGATGATTGCATGTGCACATTTCAGACACTTAGTGCACTGAGTACTCATCTGTCAAGATATCATACTCAAAAACAAAACAGCAGTGCAAGGGAAAATCAGGAACTTGTGACTTTCAAGTGTCCTTTATGCACATTTGAGCAACCATTTTCAGAGTCTGTACTCCTCAGTCACATAAGATCACACTTAAAAAAGCATGAGACAGTGGTATGCCCGTACAGAGGTTGTGACTATAGCACAAATGTGTACTCTTCATTTAACTCCCATAAAAGTAGAGTGCACCAAGGGAGTCTTGCATCAGACTTTTCTAGTGACATTATCTATGAGCATACTCAGAATCTCCATGCTACTAGCTCTAATGTCACTAGTGATTTGGATGAAGGGCGTCCAGTTCAGAGCACACAAATGCAGGATGATGAGCAGTGTGATACTTCGAAGCTGAAAAATCAGCTCAAACTTAATGCAGCTTCTTTATTTCTAAAGATGCAGGCTATCCTTCATGTGTCGAACACAGCTACACAAGAAATAGTTGACAGCTTGAATCAGATCTTCTCTTTATCTCAGCCCTTGATCAAGGATGCCATTAATGACATATTGCAGAGACATGGTCACAATATTACAGATTCCACACTCAATGACATTGTCACTGCTGTCATGGACTCTAATGTTGTATTTAGTGCTACCTGCAAAGGTGCAGAGTTGTCCTCTTACAAGCGAAGAAAGACATTTATAGAGCACAACTATCCATTGGTAATGCCAGTAGAGTACCACTTAGAATCACCTGGTCATACCATCATGTATGTACCAATCCTTCAAATGCTTCAGGAGCTGTTTAAAAACACAGATATTCTGAGCAAGATCAGAGAACCAAACGCTGAGCCTGGTTATTATGTGTCATATCGTGATGGCTCTCATTTCCAGGAGAATGAATTACTCTCAACAGAAGATCTACACCTAGCAATCCAGCTATATATTGACGATCTGGAAATAGCTAACCCTCTCGGCACGTCACGTAAAGTTTACAAACTTTGTGCTGTATACTGGGTCCTGGCAAATGTGCCGCCCAAGTATCGATCAGCAATGCACACTATACAACTGGCTGTGCTAGCTAAAGTGACAGACCTCCAGAAATATGGATATGCAGCTGTACTTGCTCCACTGGTCCGTGATGTTCACACACTCGAACAGGATGGTGTTTTCATTGAATCTGTTGGTCAGAATGTGAAAGGCACCATCTTCTGTGTTTCTGCTGACAATCTGGCTGCACATGGGTTAGGCGGCTTTATGGAGTCATTCAGAGCAGATTATGTTTGCAGATTCTGTATGGCCACAAGTGAACAGTTTCAAGCAACTGAGGTAAAAAAGGATGAATTTGTCCAGAGAACCAAAGCTAGTCATGACCTTCATGTACAAAATGTCCTCCAAGATGAGAGTTCAAGCAGCCAATTTGGGGTTAAAGGTGGTTGTGTCTTGCGTGAGTCACTTGATTACTTCCACCCTATCACAGGTCTTCCTCCAGATCTACTACATGATCTTTTGGAAGGAATCGTTCCAGTTGAACTTGCACTTTGCATTAAAGAAATGATTCGGCTTAAGTTCTTCACTTTAGACTACTTGAACCAAAGGATCACATCTTTCCCATATCAGCACACTGATAAAGTAAATAAACCTCATCCAGTTCCCAAAACATTCATGACCCGAGGAACAATAGGAGGCAACGGGCATGAAAATGCCACTCTCTTGAGACTATTTCCGTTACTTGTAGGCAGTAAAGTACCAGAGAGTAATGCTGCATGGGAGGTTTTGATGGACTTGAAGGAGGTGGTGGAATTAGCATTGTGCCCATCATTTTCTGATGAAACACTTGACTACTTTGTTTGCAAAATCAGTGACCACAGACAGATACTGCAAGAAGCTTTCCCCGAGTTTAGACTTCGTCCTAAACATCACTATGTAGAGCATTATCCCACCTTAGTTAAGTGCTTTGGGCCCCTGGTGCATGTTTGGACGATGCGATTCGAGGCTAAGCATCGCTTCTTCAAGAGAGTGGTGCATGATGTGCAAAACTTCAAAAATGTCTTGAAGACAATGGCAGTGAGACACCAGCACATGATGGCCTATCACCTTGCTTCACCGTCGTTTTTCAAGCCAAAAACGCAAACATCCAGGGTTGATTCTGTTTTGGTTTCAGCTCTACCAGAAGTAGCTCAGGCTCACATCAGAGGACAAACAACTAGTGACACTGTCTATCGTACATCAAAAGTGACCATTAATGGCATAGACTATATCAGTGGAATGTTTGTGTCTGTTGGAGTCAGTGGGGGACTGTCTAAATTTTGCAGACTAACACAGATCTACCTTGTGAATCACAATGTGTCTTTTCTCTGTTGTGATTATGACTCCTGGTATGTAGAGCATCTTCGATCCTACGAGCTGTCAGCCACACAGGGAAGCCTGTCTATCCACCTGCAATCCGAATTCAATGATACAAGCCCACTCTCTGCATACAAAATAGATGGGCTGCTGTTGGTGACTCCCAAGAGGTTCATACAAGTGAGACAAAATTAAGACCACTCTATGGTAAGTAATACTTCACAATTCAGTAATTGTACATTTATTGGAAGATGTGCTCAGTATGATCAATCATTATACATCAATTTTGGGATTGCACTCTTTGGTAACACATTCTAAAGAACATACTGCATTAAAAGCACATTAATATAGCTGGCTAATTTTATGGTAGTTACAATGTACTGTGTAACCCAGGTCTCACAATTTTCTGTCACTTTGGCATGTAAGGTATAAAGCATTGTCAACACATTAGAGGTTGTCATAAATGATTATTATTATAACATTTAAAAAGCCTTATAAATGCACCATAATACATGTTGATGTGCTTTTAACCTCTCATTTCATTTCTTAAAGCGATGGCAGCTGAAGCCCCACAAAACATGATCCTTCGTGTCGTCGAGGCGGACCGTGTCAGAAAATTAAAACTCGCCTCCCGTCCAGCCTCTGTTGATGGACTGATTGAGATTTTAAAAGAACAACTGGGATTGGACTGTGACTTCACTTTGAAATATGAAGATCCAGACTTCGATGGAAAACTCACTTGCCTCATTGACATTCAAGAATTACCACAAAAAGCCTGTGTTCATATTTCACTTACAGAGGATTCCTGTTCTGTTGCATCGACTGATACCCTTTCAGACGTGTCATCCCCAGAACGTCTAAGCAGATGGCCTCCAGGTGCTTTTGAAATTCCCACATTTGCATATGACGTCGAGCTGACACTTCGAGATGGGAATGCTGAATTTGAAAAGAATGAAAAAACTCTTCAGCTGTCAAGGGATCAAAAGCATAATATCTTAGACAAACTGGCATCTACCATATATGGTTTCAAGGCTTACCCTAGTGATAAAGAGATAGCAGTGGTAGCTGAAGCTCTTGTGAGGAAACATCCCTGTTTAAAAGAAGTAGGATCTGACAGTGGATGGAATGGCTGGAAAAACAGCATCAAGTTTAAAATGGGCAACTACAGGACCAAGATGAGAAGAGCTGGATGTCAGGAAGTCACTGTAAATGCTGGGAAAAGAAGTCAAAGAAACCCTGAAAATGAACCCTCACACTCCAGCATCAAAAGACCTAGGCGTGCAGAAGTCAACTTTCTGCCCAACTTTCCTCAAGGAGAAGATCCCTCAAGTCTTGACGTTTTGAGGCAGGCTATTGTGGAGGAAGTAAAGAAGACTGAGAGAAATCTCCCACTTATTAGCAAGATGATGCAGACCACATTTGCCTTGCGACGACAGACTATTGTGACGTCCAGCCCACCAGTCAAAGAGCTCATGGAGCTCTGGCCTGCTCTTCGTATGCAGTCTGAGGTAATGTTGATTAACTCATTCATCTGTTTTCATCTGTACCAGACAGTACTGTATATCACATTGTGTGCAGTGTTATCCATGCATTCATCCTAGATTAAATAATGTCTTTCCTCTTTCTCTCTGCTTTCTGTACTGTCCTTTCCACAATGCAGGTGTATGCAGAGTTTCAACGCATTACTAACCAGAACCTTCCCAATACTTTCTATGCCGAACTTGATCGTCACACTCCTCGTTTAATGGCCTTGTTTAGACAGAAAGCTTCCAGAACGGGCAAAACTGCAGACGCGTTGGCTGACATTTTTAAAGTCCATGATACACAGGTGATTATACATTTCACAGGTGCAGTCTTTGTGTAATGTTGAGAATTTAAAGGTTTAAATAAGTGTTTGAATTTGACAAATGCACCAGATAAGTCAGCAGGTTATTAGTGGAAGATATTATTGTGGTAGCTAATATAATGCGTTGACTGGTATTGGGTTTGATTAGTAAACTTGTCACAGTATTTACACTATTTTAATCTTCTTAGGAAGTACATGATGTCCACACAAGGCGATCACTATTCTCCATGCCCTTCCTGTGTATTCATGCGTGAGGGAAGCGTCAGGATTTTTCAGAACATGTGTGGTAAGTCCCAGTTAAGAAATATCAAGCCTATTGTACTGTAAATTAACCTACTCATATTTTCATTTCATTTACTTATGTATAAGGAAAACACACATTAACA
Organism: Plectropomus leopardus; assembly: GCF_026936395.1. NCBI lineage: Eukaryota > Metazoa > Chordata > Actinopteri > Perciformes > Serranidae > Plectropomus > Plectropomus leopardus. The sequence goes on from NC_142179.1 coordinate 35,200,960, forward strand.
TTTATGTAAATGGTCCAGTGTTCAAACTGCAAACATTTGGCAAGATGTTTAGAAACCTTAACCCTCTTTCAAAATCCATCCTTTGAGAACCTTGAGGACATTTTGTCCACTCAAAACAACTGCTCTAAAAATGTATGAGATAGATTTTTTTTTTTTCCACAGCTCTTTCAGTCAACCTCTGTTCTTTCCAAAAATACTAAATATTATATTTTTTCTTTGGTTTTTAATATTTTTATTGTCCCTTTCATTTTTTCAGGATGCTATGGTTGAGCCTGACCTGGGGATGCGCCAGTGGTCCTCCTTACAACCGTGAGTGGCGATGCCACAAGCCCAGTTCACTACCACCCAGCTTAAAATCTCCGTCATCCTAGAGGGTGATGTGGTGGTCGACCTCCCCAGGCTCGCTGATGCCTTTCTGGTAATGTTCGGCCTGATTTATGCTCTACATCTCGCCTATCCGAAGGGACTGACCAACACGTTTGAGTTCACACAGAAAATCTTGCTTGGTCTGGATAACTCTAAACTGTCACCAAAGCTACAGACTCTCAAAAATGACCTCATGTTACATGTGTAACTCTAGATCTGAAAAGGAGTTGTGGATTCTGAGGGTTCACTCTGTTGGAGCATAGTCCACAACAAGAATATATCATGGTCCATGGTGACTATTGTTCAAGTGTTGATGCAAGTTGCTGCTCCACAGTATTCAGGTGGTTTTCAGCCAAATGGCAGAAAGTTGTTAATGTAATTTACATTTTATTGTTGTTGAACTGATATATAAGTGTTTACACTATGACATTTTGTTTTTACAAGGTGTAGTTTGGGGAAAGAATCTGGCCTCAAAGTTTCAGGCTGTTTTACTGAAGTAAAGTAATTACCTACCTAGTTGCAAACAGTGTTATAGAGACTTTATTATCCCCCGAGGATGGAATGTTGGGATATTGTGAATTTTGCTTTTGAGTTTGAATTTCTTTTCTAAAACGTAGATTTAAACCAGATAGCCAAAGGAAAGCTACACACTGTGCCTTGTGTATGTATGGTTTTGTAAACTGTTTACATTGCTGCACTTCAAGTTTACAACCAGATGGCCCAAATTGTGCCTTTGTAATTGTGTCTTTCAAATATTATTTATGTTTCATTTTATGCTACAAGGCACAGGTGTGAGTAAATAATTCTTCTAAACTCAAAGGGTAATGTTGTATTAACAGTTTCCTGATTTTGAGTATTTTGCACTACTACTTTTAAGTCAAGAGTACTTGATAAGCTACAGACTCTCAAAAATGACCTCATGTTACATGTGTAACTCTAGATCTGAAAAGGAGTTGTGGATTCTGAGGGCTCACCCTGTTAGAGCATAGTCCACAACAAGAATATGTCATGATCCACGGTGACTATTTTTCAACTGTTGATGTTCAAGTTGCTGCTCCACAGTGTTCAACTGGTTTTCAGCCAAATGGCACAAAGTTATTAATGTAATTTACATTTTATTGTTGTTGAACCGATATGCTAAGTGTTTACAATATGACATTTTGTTTTTACAAGGTGTAGTTTGGGGAATGGTTTTGTAAACTGTTTACATTGCTGCACTTCAAATTTACATTTACAATTTTCCTGATTTTGAATATTTTCCACTACTACTTTTAAGTTAATAGTACTTAATATGTTTAAGGCAATCAGTTGCCACAAATAATTTAAGTGTGAAAGTAAATGATTTCAAGTTTAAGCAAGTCAATGTTTTTGAGTCATGTGTAATCAGAAAATTGAAAGAAAAAACTAATAAATGTTAAGTTCATTGAACATGAAATCCTGAGTTTTCATACTTGAAATTATTAAGTTATCTTGAGTTATTGCAATGAGAAAGATGAATGAATTATTTGAGTACCATTTACTGACAGTTTTTGAGTTGGCCTAATCAGTAACTACAATTTATGAGTAATTTAAAAGTATATGTAATATCAACTCCAAATATTTAAGCTCTGATATACTCAAATGTTTGTGTTTGTGAACTCAAAAAAAATGTGGCAACTGATTGCCTCACTTTTTTTGAGTTCTGCTAACTTATTCGGGTTTACAGTGCAGGGTGTGCTTGAGGGGATGGTCCCCCCCCAAAAAAATGAGAATTCAGTCATTATGTACTCACCTTCATGCTGATGGAAACTCAGATGAGATTTTTATAGTGCAAAAAACACTGAAGCAAATGAACAGGATTCCAACATAAAAAAAAACATAATAGAACCACAAAATGTCTCCATACGGCTTGTCTGAAGTAATCCATTGGTAACCCTGATGTGCCAAATTATTTTGAAAAATGTCACTAGCACCATGTTTTTAGCCTTGTTGTAGCCCCGAGCTCCTAATGTAGCGTTCACGTATGTGCACTCGCTTAAGACCAACGAGAACTCCCAGTATCTGCATGCCAGTGTTTACATGCTACTCGGATGCGTCCTCCACACACAGTAGTTTTAAATTCAACAAGGGGACCAGCTGCTTGCTGCTAACTCAAAAAGTCTGTCTCTGTGTGTGGAGGAGGCTTCCTGGTAGCATGAAAACACTGGCATGCAGATACCGCAAGCTCTCGTTGATCTTGCGTGCATATGTGAACGCGGTTCCAACACTAGGAGCTACAGGCTACAACAAGGCTAAAAACAAAATCTGGTCACACTGACATTGACCTTTGGCCACCAAAATCTTATTAGTTTATCGTCAAATCCAACGAACAATTGTGCCAAATTGGAGGAAATTCATTTGAAGAAATGCATTTTTGAGAAATTGCATTTACAAGAATGAGACAAATGAGGTCACAGAGATCTTGAACTTTGACAAAAAAATTCTAATCAGGTCCAATCAGGTGTTGAGTCCAAAAAAGACGTCTGTGCGAAATTTTAGGAAACAGACTTGCAAACATACAGATGGGCTGACAACCTTAGGTGCAGAGGCATAAAAACAAGCACTGTCCCTTATAAACAGCCTTGACTGCATCTGGACACAGCTATACCATCTGTTTTGGGGGATATCAGTTTGATCATTCACAAGGTATCAAAAGTACTAATACTTGACTTTAGGGGAAAACACCTTCCATATTTCAAAGAACAAAATGTTATGAGCTGCTGAGTGACTGAAACATGTCAGTTCTCAGAGATGGTCTTCCATGACACATGGTATGGATCAAGGTTAGGTGAAAATACAGTGTATGCACACAGATAGAGGAACACATAACCACAACACAGGATTAACACACCCTGGTTACAAGAGATCAAAGTGTCGTCATTAATGGATCGTGTCAGCCAGGATCAGGTGTGAGGATAGAATTAAGTGATGATAACTTACACACTGGTGCATCCAACACGTTGAGAACATGCATCACGCACGGGAAAGAAAAGAAACACAGCCGAAGAAACAAAGAAAGAACAGCAGAAACAAGACAATGGTGAAGTGAAACAAGAAAGACAAAAAGCATCAAAATAAATTGGGTGCTACAATGGCTACAGGCAACAGTAAGTGCACTGAACACAAACTAAAACATGAGAAACACAAATCAACTTAAGACAGTGCAGCACAGTATGAAAAGGTGAACAAAGGACACAAAAGCTACAGCACATGGTGAGAGGCAAATCGCATATTTGTAGCAGCAGCAAAAATATGCGTTTGCCTGTTTAAAATGCATGACCATACTCCACAGGACTACATAATATCTTTATGACTGCAGGCAGATCTGGGGAAACTTGAGTCAGCATTAGTGTTCGCTTCCTATACTTCAACAACAACATAATGCAGATTAACATGAAGGGAAGGACAGAAGACCTCATCCAACACCAGTATATCATTGCAGTCCTCCATCATCCACTGTCATGCTCTTTTCAAATGGAAAAAAGTTAATAGCTAATCTTCCTAAGATCTTAACTGCTTAAGGGGTTGAAATTGAAATGGTCACAACAAGCATCTTGGTATTATTACTGACCAAAACTTGCCATTCAAACCACACATTGAAAACCTTGTTTCCAAGCTGAAACTGAAGCCCATTTTCAGGCCTGTTTCACACAGCATGCATCAGCAGCGTGTGACGGCAGCCTCGCCGAGCTGCAGGGTGTTTCATGCTTGTGGTGTTCACATGTGCAGCATTGTTGCAACGTTGCTGCTGCGTCGCTGCCTGCTGCTGAGTATTGTATATCAAAATTTATAAGCACAAATTCCACTCATTTATGAAGTCATGCAAGTTCCTGCATTGACAACAACACAGTCCTGCAAATATTTCAAAATAAAATGCCCTGTGTCAGCAGCTGATGGGATTCTGTCCATGGAGACTGTGTCAGAGGGCTTTTATTTTGAAACGGAAACAGGGAAGTTGGAGTAAAATAGACATCTTTGTGTTTCCTCATCTCTGTGACAGAGGGACTTTAAAACTGCAGTAAAAGGTGGTATAGAGTAAATCTAATCATCAAAACACCATTTTCGCTGTTTATTTCTGCTGCCAAATGCACGCGGCATGAGTAAACAAAAATGGCAAGCCGCCGTTTCTCTAGATGTGCTGTAGCTGACGCAGCTGATGCGCACCTGACTAGTGCTGCTCAGGCAGGCTGTGTAAATGCTCTACAGATAATATGTGTGCCAAAAAAACAACAACAGGTTTGCCGCTGCTCTGAGCTGATCACTATGGGGGAATTTAAGTCACTTTCAAAAGATTAAGAAGACATCACTCTTGGTCAATGTGATTGCTACTCTAACTCTCACTGGAATTGAAAATTGTGTATATTAATGTATGCATGTGACTGTTCTGTGTTGCATTTTAACTGGAGGTTGTACTCGCTTTTTGTAATGTGTGATAATTGTGTTTGTCTGCTTATATTTATTGTTGATACAATGTTTAAGCTGCCCTCTTGGCCAGGTCGCTCTTGGAAAAGAGAATTTTAATCTCAGTGAGTCTTTTACCTGGTTATAAAAAGGAGAAAAATGTAAACAGCAGCAACATTGATTGATTGACTGACTGATTGATATGTTTATTTCGAGCATGTTAATAAAACAAGTAGGAGGTCCTTCCCTTCAAAGCCCATTGTGGTCCTTTGTCCCTACCATTTGCCTTATGCATCTAAACACTGGAACTGGGACTCCACTCTGTCCCTATATTGCCTCTTTGCCCTCTGGACTGCTTTAGCTTTCAGACAAATATAGTGGAGTAAAAGTACAACCTTTGCCTCTGAGCTGTAGTGGAGTGGAAGTATAAAGCTGCATAAAATACAACTAATTAAAATTTACAAGTACAAGTACCTCAAATTTGGGCAGTGCCTGAGTGCATACAGGCTATTTGGTTACCTTCCACCACTGACCTGTGCTTTACTCTCCAAGCTTTTTCCATCATAATAATCAATAGTGCACTGTTGGTGGGGATATTTACTCAGCCAGTTGCAAATTACTGCCAGGGGCACAATATCTTGCGTCACCACAACTTTCTACTTTCCTACTTTGTCTACCTACCTTCCTTGACAGGAATCGCTGGTTTCTTCTGTCTCAAACCCAGAAGGATGAAGAAGAGGACCAACGGGATGAAGATCTCAAAGGCCAGCACCCACTGAAGGAGGAAAAAGATAAAATTGACAAGATTATTTGCGTTGCATTTCCAATCAATCCTAGCTAGTTTCAGCACAGTGATCCTGCTGCAAGGTTGGCATCAGTCATGGTTCTTTACCATGAAACTCTCTCTGTCAGGTCCCATCTCCCTCCTCGTGGATCACATTGTGAAATAGATTGAGTTTGCCTACTGCCACATATCGATTCATTACATCAGGAGGCAGTGTGAAGGATGTCCAGTCTGCTAAATATGCAGTAGCCTATCTGCTCAGGGATGCCAAAACCTTTTCACAGTGTCATCTTGAAGAAGGGATATGCAGCGCACATCTTGCAGTGTTTGCAAATGTGTGCCATTGATTCTTTTGTGTGCATAAAAAGGCAAATTAAGACCTCAATACCTTAAAGTACCTAGTTAAGTCAAACATATAAATGGATTCTTCTTCCATTCTCAGCCTGTGCTTCTTTTCTTTTGTTTTGTCCCAGTAAAGGAAAAATACTGTCAGTGGCTGAGAATTCAATTAGCCAGCCTCTCAACTGGACACACAGCAGACTGCCAAAACTGGCCATTCATAAATCACATTTAGGCTGCTGGAGAGGAGAGGAGATCTTTTGATATTTTAAAGATAGCTAGTGCGCTGAGTCTCTATTGCAGTTCAAAGTCACAAACGAAGTGACGATTCTAATGATCTAGCAAAAACTGCCCACATCATCAGAATCGGTATAGAACCGATTGATTTGAGTTTGAGGGAGAGAGGGGCGGCTCTCTCTCTAAATCAGAAATTCAAAATAGAAAGAGTCATAATTGACCTGTCAACAGAAATGCTTTTTGAGGCGCAGGGGAGTGTTTTTGCAGCAATACGTCGAGGTGGTACTGGGAAAAATTGGAAACAAAGCTGAGCAACGTTCCTGGAAGCCTGGATTTGACATATTGCTGGATTCAACATGAGTATAATGGTGAGGCCACAAGAGGGCAGAAATCTACTGTCAGGAGTCATGATTACAATGTTTCTATGTGTGTGTGTGTGTGTGTGTGTGTGTGTGAGCCAACATAGTGGTATCTTATTGCGTTGTCCACACTGAGCCTGGGAACCATGACGCCTTTGTGGATTTGTCTTGAACATCCAAACACACACACACACACACACACACACACACACACACACACACACACACACACACACACACACAAAAACAGCGCGTCTGTGTGTTTCAGTCTGTGAAGGTCATGACAGACAAAAAGGCCTTTTAGACAGACACAAGGGACTACTGACACACACATACAAGCACAAAACAAAACAAAAACTCCCATCTCACATTATCAAATTCACTCATATTATTGGGCTCCTGCTACACATGACTACACATACATGCCCTCCAGGAATAAAAGCCGCAGACATGTATATGCAAACACGTCTTTAAAAGTAGGACTCTACAGTCTCACACCACTGAACACACTCTCTCCAGAAAACACTTACGAAGACCTTCTCTTGCTGAAGTTGTATTGATTTTCATGTCTTGGAAGAACAAAAGCAAATGTCTGATTTGAATAATAAACCAACGGAGTGCTCTGTGAGAGCGTCTAATCATGCAGTTTCCCTCCACTTACAAATTTACATGTTAGAGGTCAAATTTTCTGCAGGCACCATCTCACCATTACCTCATCAGCCACTTCAGCTCTGTTTGTTTGTTTGTTTGTTTATTAAGATCTTCTGCTTTAAACAGCAGCTACTCTTCCTGGGGTCTCCCTTATTTTCATTTACAGTATTTCACACTCACAATTTGACTAACACACATTACAACACAAATACAACACACAACAATCAACACAAACTCAAACTTTGAAAAAAAGGGAGTGGGGTTAGAAAAATATTTTTAAAAAATAGGGGAAAATGCAGAAAAAAAACTATATTTATACATACTATGATTTTATATTTAAAATTATGTTACAAAAAATAAATTACACACTTAAAAAAAACTTTTCAGCACTTTTTGGGTACATTTTCTTTTTTACGTTATCTTTTTGGTAATTTTCTTGTAAAATTCTTTTACTAACTTTGCGCTAATTTTTGGGCCATGTTTTGGTAAGCTACTCATTGTCTTCTCCCCATGTTTTTGAAAGAAATAAAAACAAATATGCTCAGATGTCAAAGGATTAAACAAACTGCTTTTGTGTTGTTGATGTCTGATCGTCTGACTGCTTGTGTTTTTTGGCCTGCTGTAGTGATGTCATTGCATTCCCATATCTCAAAAAAATACTTTGGTAAATAATATGTTGTTATAACTAATAGAAAGGATGGAAAAAACTATGAAGGTAATAACTTCATTGTAATATCCTAGTTTTACCCTTTAATATGAATGCACCCTTTGAGACGAACAGTCTGTGTAACAAAGGAGAGCTAACATACAAATAATACATCCACACAGAAATTGGTGTTTCTAAAAGAGAACATGCCATAAAAATTTGCTCATGCATGTTTCACACTGTGCCTACACACACTTTGAGTCATCAGAGCTATAATACAGCACTGTGGCAAAGAGAAGGACATTTGCAAAGAGGGATTTCATTTGGTGCTAGGAATAGGCACTGAGACCTGGTATTAAACAGGCCCCACTAACGGGCTAAATTATTAAAGAACATCGTATGTCTAAAGCGCCAACATTATCGGGTCTATTATCTGGACGTTTTTTTTTTAGTTTTGCTTTAACTTACTAACATACTGCAGCCTTTCCCCTGCTGGTAACTTTGCATACAACCGCTCGTGACAAAACATACTCACATACAAACTCGGACTGTTTATTACCAATCACACATAAAAACACGCACACTTTGCACTAAGATGCAAACATGCAAACACGGCACACCCTGGCACAAATACACACAATATACACACACGCACGCACGCATGCACGCACACATAGACACACACACACACACACACACACACACACACAAAGGCCTCTGCTGACTGTCATTGCACACCAGTGACGCCATTCAAAACATTTAGAACCACAATGAAGCCAATGTTTGAGACTAGCAGAGTCAGAGTAGGCAGGAGGGAGGACAGCACACACACACACACACACACACACAAAGAAAGAAAAAAAGGTTCCACTTGTAGATATCGATTAACACAAAAACCCCTCAGAGGAAGTTGTAGTCATGTTTAAGTACATTGCAGAGAGTTGGCTGACCCCTAACCCCCTCCACCTCCTGCAGACCACTGCCAGAGTCAGTCATGACTGCGCACATGGCCTTTCACAGCTCTTTATTATAGATTACTTCTTGACAATTGGAAAACGCTGAACACATGATCGTTTTACTGGGAGAATGGAGAGGAAAATAAGGACAAATGTCAATCTGATAAAGACCCTGAGAGGAAAGAAAGTTTTCACCATCTTGGCGGCACCGTATAACCTGCAAAAGTCCAAACTAACAACACTTCAAACTGTTTTCACATATTTTCTATTATTTGAGTCAAAAGATCAACAAATGCACATATTTTTTGAGAATGCTGAGGATAACACAATAAAGTTATATGATTATGATGACTTATTTCCACTGTGGTTCTCTTTCAGAAAAGATAACAATACAAGTCACAGATGACTAAGTTAACCTGTACTATCACATCAGCTTACATTTAACTGCCACATTCTTCCCTATGTAACTACAGAGCTGGGAAAAACAATAAGGATAATGTTTTTCTATGGAGAAGGGATGTTAATCGGTTAAACACTGAGAATATTTTTGACTGGTTCCGTGTGTGGGTCTATAGGTTAACCCTTTGAAACCTGGAGCAGCATCACCTTTCTTCTCATGCTGCTTTTAGACACCTTTCACAAGTACTTGAACCTCAAATTGGACAACAAACAAACAATGGAAATAGAAACATTCCACAAATTGCAAAAAAATAGCTAATTTATTTTACAAAGGCTATTGAAAAATGTCCAGAGAAAAAAAGCTAGAGAAAAGCTATATTTATAAATATAATAATTACACATTTCAAATTTATGGTACAGAATTATTTAAATTCTTTAAGCATTTTTTTAATTCTCGTTATCTTTTTTGTTTATTTTGTTGTGTTGGTTTTTCAAAAACAAATTTTCAGAGTGTTTCTTTTATTTAAGAGTTGTTTTTTTTAGCAAATGTGTGGGTTATTTCTCTTTTAATTGCTTAAGGCAATAAGCAATTAAAAGAGAAATAACCCACACATTTTTTAAATAAATCAGGTAAAGCATTAATTTTGCTACACTTCAGTTAACTGCACTGCACACCACTCAGGTCTGGGAGGAGCTAGCTAGCTAGCAAAGCAAGTCATTTGACGATTACCAATTATAAGGCTGCCCTAACCAAACTGTGTTGCTATGGAAACATTGTGCTCATCTTGCGGATGCCCCAGAACAATTTTGAGACATAAAACCCCTGGCATTGTTGACCATGTTATCACTGTTATCATTTTTGGTCGTGTTAGCATTGCTAGTGCTGCTAACATAATTAACACTGCTAAAAAGTGATGGATGCAGTGTTACATTTAGTATTATCTTTATAGTTTCATAATTTTATATCAGGACAAGGGTCGAGCCTATATCAGTATGAAATGGTTGTATCTCTCTTCACACAGGTAAACACATGTCCACTGTACAGGGACACATCCTGGCTGTTTTTAGTGGTCCATTCAGCCACACATTCAGTCACCTCTTTAACACAAAGGATCTCTAACCCTGCTGTCGATGTATTATTAAGCAGTTGCTCACCACTCATTTGTAGTTCAATTATTAAGAGGGCTGATCATGACTCTGCAGAGAGCCGCATGAGGCTGGGGGTTCAGAGACCACTGAAGGGGGACAAATATAGAGCAGTGCCAAAACTAACTCCACATAATGAATAATAGATCATCTGACTGCAGGTTTGTCTATAGAAGGAGGATCTGTAGATAAAGCCTGTTGGAGGATAGTTTTTACTCATGTTTATTGGACACTCTTGGCTACATATTGTACAGTAATTCATCTCTTGCACAGGACTCATGGAGGACCTTAAAAATGCAAACAAAGACCTTTGCACCATCCAACTATTTTATATCTGAAAGAGTAACTCTTGTAAGGTATAAACTCTAGCAATTTAGATTTTTCAGGAGCAGGACTCATGCAACATGATCATTTCAACAGTCTAATTATGTCATAACATAATTTTACAAAAATTCAGACAACTCCTGCAGGATAATCAAAGTCTCATTAATCCAGTTATATGCTCAGTACTTGCCAAACACATGCATTTTCGCTAAAACATTACAATATAGAACACCTCTGCATATGAACAGCATGCCCTAAGCATGCCCAGTTGTGCTACTTGTCTGCGCCTGAGACTGTTAGCAATGACATATTTTGAATTGTAAGGTTTTAGTAAAAATTGCAAGTGTTTGGGAACTGTAGAACAATCCAAGTCCTACTTACCCAGATGTATGCTCAGTACATATTTTTGGTTAATTTTCTAGTAATAATCTGTCTTCTTGTTCAACTTATTTTTATTGTCATCTTTTACAAATTTTCTTTTGCAAGTTATGCAACATTTCTTGCCAAGTTGCGCATTGCCTTTTTTTCCATGTTTTCAAAAGAAATCAAACCAATTTGTGCAGGTGGCAGAGGTTTTAGATGCTGTGTAAGAAAACTGATATTGATCCAGGTTTTAAAGGGTTAACGAGTCATATCATGTAGCTCAATGTGCACCGTGCAGCAATAGCCTGTGAAAAATTATGCAAAACAAATATCCTCCCTTCATCAACTATCATCTTCCATTGTTTGGAAGGATATGGGAAAGAACAGATCATATGCAAAGAGTGCAAGAGACTTGAGTGTGCACTGCAAAGCAACACGACTGACTTGATAAACTACCTGAAAAAAAAACCACACCACAATCTGCAATGCGATGAATGCATGAAGTGAAAGAATAACGTCACTACTTAAAATTCTGTAGTGTATGTTGAGTATGAGTAGATATAGGAAGAGCTGCTGCTGATTCAGTAAGTAACTGAGCTCTCAAGTACCCGCATTAAAGTTTTCTGCAGTGTATGTATATAAAGGGTGTCTGTTGCATATGTGTGTTAGGGTGTGTGTGACTGTGTTATAGAAGAAGGTCGAGCCAAAAACACCATCTCTCAGAATCAGGCATGTATAAAATGCATTGAGGCATTAAATGCAGGTTTGAGTGATTAAACACAGATTTAAGGGCTAACAAGAGTCCTTAAATGTGTGATGCACACACACAAATTAGACTGAAGGATGGATTTTTTTTTTAAACTTCAGCAGTGGCATCTGCGTTCCCACTGTGTAACTACGCTGTCTCACACTTTCGCAGTCTAAGACTTCCGCTGCGTGAGGACAAAGTCATCTCCCCAGGGTGACATGACCACACACACACACACACACACACAATGCCAGAGACTGAGCACTCAGCAGACAGGTACAGACCACGGGGAGATGGGTTGTGTCAGTACAGAAGCTGGTGTCCTCACAATAAACCAGGACATGGACGAAGCCTTTCTGTCCTCAGATCCTCTAAAAATTGTCTCGTCACTCAGGTGTCTTACGAGATGGTCTGAAAACTGCAGTCAAGTCACTTACAAAAGTACTATCTTGACACGTCACTGATGAACAATTTTAGGCCCATGTCAATCCTTTTTATATTTTTTTTAATGTAAAATCATCAAAAAAAGCTGGTTTGAAACAGCTGAACACTTTGGCACTTAAGAACTGCTTTGATGTCTGGTTTTGGACAACATCACAGCACTGAGACTGCTCTTGTTAATGTCCTCAGTGACATCCACAACATATTAGTAGGCTGACAGTTCTACACAGATTTGAATAAAACTAAAGGAGAGGGACTTCCTTTTGTCAAATTACACATCCGAGAAGGGACATCAATGTCAGTTAATTTTGCTTTTGATAGCCGAACACCCACTAACTGGTAACTAATAGGTTAATTTTTAAGAAGAAGAAAAAAAAACTCCCCGTGAAATCCCTCTCATAACACAAAGCTACCCCCACACCCAGCTAGGGGTGGGATCTGCTCCAAAAGGGATCTGATCTGCACAGGTCAGCCACCTCCTATGGTTCTGATGACGACCGAAAGCAGTTAGGATCAGATATATAGGAAGAGGAGGAAGCAGACCGAAAAATCAAGAGTAACCAGGTAAAGGGGAAAAAAAGACATCAAAAAGATAACAAATGTTTGAAACTCTGCACTGACCAAGCTGTCCTGACTTGCCCTGCCCTAGACCCACCTCATTGAATCCTTGGCCCTGTCATTGGGGCCAAACCAAAGGGGTCCCACCACTTATTTTTATTCATTTCTCTCTCTCTCTCTCTTTTCTTTTCTCCCTATTTCTCTTTGCCCCTTTGGCCAATATTGCCTTCCTTTCACTATCTCTCCTCTATAACACCAATGTAGGCACGTACACACATGCACACACACATGCACCCACACAGACACACACACACAAAAACACAGGATATTACTATTGGAAAATCTAAGGCAAACATAACGTCTCCAGTCTTTGGTGTTATTGTTTTGTCAGTCTGGGCTATTGTTTTGTGTGTGTGTGTGTGTGTGTGTGTGTGTGTGTGTGTGTGTGTGTGTGTGTGTGTGTGTGTGTGTGTGTGTGTGTGTGTGTGTGTGCGCGTGTGTGTGTGTGATAAATGGGGATGATGTAATTTAAGTCATGACAAACTAACCAAGGATCTTCAAAACAGGTACACACAACAGACTACAAAGACTTCTCACTTTCCGTCTGTCTCAGGGCCTTTTTACACCTCATAATTGACGCTTGGATCAAAGATCCGCATTTTTGTTTCATTGTATACATTTGATTTTGTTAGTTTTGGTTGCACATTGCAATTATGCAAGTGAACTTCAGGAACAACAGACAACATGCTCTGGCCTGTCATCATCACCTATGTGAGCTACGTCTCCATATTAACATTTATTGGTTTGTCTGTCTCTCGTTTTTTTCAACTGACTCTCACTAAAGTGGTCTGCTCCTCTCCCCATGTGCCACCGCGGTTCATTTTGTCATGTTGGCACTGTTCATAGACAAACTATACTACGGATGGGCAATATGGCAAAAAGTATTATCACAATCATTTCCCCCATATTGATCAATATCGATATTTATCACGATATATAATTCAATAATGCTGCTATTTCCCTGCCAGAGTATTTTAATTAAGTTGCCAGCCAGCGCCAGCATTTTTGGTCATATTTACTAATCTTTCAAGACCTCCAGAATATTTTGTGTTTTGAATATATAAACAATGAATACACCAGATAAAGAACAGATCTTCAGTTTTCATACACAAAAAAACATGTAATCCTAGCTTTTTCTGATTTTTTTTTTTTTAATCAACATCTGAATTTGTGCCATTTCATTAAAAAAAAAAAAAAAGACATTTCGGACAAAAAGAAAATCGCTTTTTTTTTTAAGAAAGTAATTTTCAAGATCAAAATCATCATTTTTCCCTCTTATTTTCTTCTGTCAACTTGTATTGTACAAAAATAATGCCGAAAATAATATTCCGTTTGAGTTATGGTGGAACTATAGAGTCACAGCCACAGAACAGTCCCTAAGTACGGCTTTGTTGTGATCTGCATATTTACATATTTTTCTGCTTGTTGGGAGTTGGAAGAAATCAAACATCAGATATCAGTTTATTCTTTCAACATAACCCAGCTGGAAACACTCTACACCTGAATTCAAACCGCATGCAGCGTGTCCTCTCCTCATGTCACACTCTCATTCTTCACACAGAGCAGAAGGAGAGAGAGGGGGTAGACGGCGGCTGCTTACACCCGTGTTCAGCGGTTACTGTGGGCAGCCCCATCTCCTAATGATGATCAGTGACGTTAAATATGTGAAAGTTCATAATTTCTTTAGTTCTGTCCAGTCAGTTGCCCATAAAGACATTAAAACAGGTTTTTCTTACTGTTATGCTTCCCTCTGATAAATGTTCATACAGACCTGTCTACATATTTAACTTCTGTGAGGATCAATCATCTTATGACAAGTTTCTCATTCTGCAACATGGAGACCGAGATTTAATTATGAACAGATGACAAAAAACTGATTGGAGTACTGATTTGAAAAAATACAAATTCTACGTGTGTGCAGTATCAGCCAGTGGTTTTTGTTTGTCTGTTTACAGATCATCTCCACTGTGTGTCTGATTCAAGAGAAATGTTTGTTTCCATTTTTCTCAGTCTGCTCTCCTGCTCTCACTGTCAGGGTTACATTTACATTTGCAAACAGTTTCTCCTCAGCTTCAGCAAACACATATGGAGAAACAAATAAATCTCTCTTCTCTTTCAACCCTTTGAAACCTGCATCAACATCAGTTTTCATACGGTGCATTACGCTTTTCACAAGCATTTAAACCTTTGAAATCTAAGCAATTTGGTTTGATTTCTTTTGAAACGTGGAAACAAAGGCAATGAGCAGTTTGGCAAGAAATGGCCCGCATATTGCAAGAAATTAGGAGAAGGTAACAAGAAAACAAAATAATCATGTTCTCATGATGTGTTCAGTGTAATTATGTAAAATGTAGTTGTTGGTGAATTGAGACAGTATTTAGTTGACAGCATAAATACAGACAGGAAGATATACTCAAGGCCAACATGTCTTTAGCATGTCTGTACTACAATGTCTTATTTAAGAGGCTATGTAGTCTATTCACCAATATTAATATACAGTATATGTGATAACCTAAAGCAGTGATACTGAACTCATGGCCCGTGGGCCAAATCTAGCCCCCAGAAAGGTGGCAGGTGGTCCCCCAACCATTTTCTAATCCACAATAGAAATACATTGATTCACAGTGGATATTGTTTTGTACTTTTAGTATACATGAGGTGCCAGAGTGCATAAAGCAGGAGATAGGGCTTGTTTATCAGAAAAAGTGCCACTGAAGGATTTCCCAAACCCCCAGATGGAGAACATAGCTAAGCCCCTACTGTCCTAATGTCCTAGAAATGTCTTGCAGTCCTAGAGATGTCCTAAAATCCGAGAAATATTCGAAAACTCTCAAAATGTCCTAAAATCCAAGAAATGTTCGAAAATTCTAGAAATGTCCTAAAATCCTAGAAACATCCCAAAACCCTAGAAATGTCATAAAACCCTAGAAACATCCTAAATTCTAGAAACATCTTCTCTTCTAAAATCCTAGAATTGTCCTAAAATCCTAGAAATGTCCTAAAATCTTACAAACTTCGTAAAATCCTATTAATTTCCTAAAATCCTCGAAACGTCCTAAAATCTTAGAAATGTCCTTGAATCCTAGGAATGTCCCAAAATCCTCGAAACGTCCTAAAATCTTAGAAATGTCCCCAATTCTTAAGAATGTCCTAAAATCCTAGGAATGTCCTAAAATCCTAGAAACTTCCTAAAATCCTAAAATGTCTTAAAACATCCTTAAGTCCTAGAAATGTCCTAAAATCCTAGAAATGTCATACAATCTTACAAACTTCAGAAAATCCTATTAATTTCCTAAAATTCGACAATGTCCCAAAATCCTCGAAATGTCCTAAAATCTTAGAAATGTCCTCAAATCCTAGAAAATCCTAAAATTCTTAAAATGTCCTACAATCATAAAAACATGCACAGGGCTGTTGTGACTGGCCCCCAGGCCTCCTGTCAGTTTGCAAAAGTGGCCCCCAAGCAAAACCAGTTGAGTATACCTAATGTAAATCTAATAACATCGGCCATACAGGCGTTTCTGTTAGGCTCCTCTTTCTTTTTGAGATCTGTTTTTAAATTAAGGTATTTTAAATTACCTTCACACTGTATGTCTCATTTTGAAGGAGGCATCCCTCTTCATTTTCCTGCAGCGTACTCTATGTTGTTTTCTTCTGTTTGGCAGGTGAACCGATGCCGTATTTATTTAACCCAACACAAGCTGTTGCTGTGTGAAGCCCTCTCCCCTTTACCACTCATCCATCGTTTCTTTTTCTCTCCATCTCATCTGTAGATTTAATCTATGACTCTCATTCTGTCTCTGGTGCATTTCCCAGGAGGAAGAAGGAGCTCTCAATAATTCATAGGCTGTCTGAGCTTCTTTTTCCAGCACCAACCACTGCTGCTGCTGCTGCTGCTGCTGCTGCTGCTGCTGCTGCCTGTCTGCCAGAGCTAAAGCCTACTGACAAAAAAAACTGGCAGCCAAGGGTACAGAAGGACTTTGTGCCAGCAGTGCTCTATCAAAACGGGCTATAATCAATAGTGCTTTTTGATGTGTGGATAGCCTACTTGGTGATTTTGAGCAGAATTTATCTGAGCCGGACGTGTTATAACAGAAAAAGCCCTCCGCATTAAATCAAAGGCACATCTAATCCAGCTGGAGCAGCTATTTTAAATCCAATCTAATTCCTCACTACACTCTCATGAAAATATGTTGTACTGTGTAATGGAGCTAAACAGATGGAGAGTTCTGCCAGGGCTTTTTCAGTTTTTTTTAAATTTCTCTATATTATTTTTTAACTCCCTTCATTGAGTGTTCATGCAATTTATTGCATTATTTTTTTTTGATGAATCACAGGTTGGTGGTCTACAGTTAAGGCAACCTTGGCCAATCAGCTAGAAAGGCCACCGGAGCTCCTGAGCACTAAACGCAAAGTATGGCAGAGGCTGCTGGAGATGTCATTAGTTTTGCAGTCATTAGGTCACAAATAGAAGTTAGGAAAACTAAAACGTTGACCTGTTAGCGACACTTAATGAAAGGTCAAGTGATCACCAAAGCAAAAAATCATCGTAAACGTGAATGAATGCTCATAGCGATCTACCCAATAGTTATGAAACAAAGTGATGGACAGATCCACCAAAAATGCCAT
Source organism: Plectropomus leopardus (assembly GCF_026936395.1). Classification (NCBI taxonomy): domain Eukaryota; kingdom Metazoa; phylum Chordata; class Actinopteri; order Perciformes; family Serranidae; genus Plectropomus; species Plectropomus leopardus. The sequence goes on from NC_142179.1 coordinate 35,218,385, forward strand.
CCGTGTGTGCGCAGTCTCTTCCACCCAAGGCCATTAAACCATCTGCTACCTAAAGATACTGCAGAGCATGTCATCATTTAGCCTTGTAGTTGCCTGTGTATGTGTTAATGTGTGTGTGCGTGTGTAATGGCATTATTTCAGGACTTAAGCCAAATCACATCTGTAAGATATGCAGCTTTATCTGTCCCTTAAAAGCAACCGCTGCCAAAAGACTATAAGAGCGCTCTTCTCCAACAATAAATCAAACACAAGCAAATTATTTGTGTGCTTTCTGCTTCAAGTTATCAAAAGAGCTTAATTCCATTTTTTGGTTAAATATTTTGGATTATTATTCATGTGGGTTTTTTTTTTTTTCGTTTTTTATTTTTTGAAGATTTTTGGGGTATTTTTCCCTGTATTGATAGGACAGCTATAGAATGACAGGAAATGTGGGAGAGAGAGGGGACATGCAGCAAAGGGCCACAGGCTGGAACTGAACTCGAGCTGCTGCAAAGGCCTCAGCATATGGGGCGCACACTCTAGCGGGTGAGCTAGAGGCCGCCCCATATTCATGTGTTTTTTATTCTTCACTGCACTGATTATCTCGTCTTGTATTGGAAACACAGCCAGGACAAAATCCCTAGACTCTTTTCAACTTGCAACATAAATCGTCAGATTATTGAAACTGAAGTTGAAGCTTGCTAGATAAATTTAACACAGTAAAATATGCCTGTGTGTGCATTCATTTATTCACAATTTTACTTTCAGGGCTTTGGCTTTATTTAATTTATTTATTTTTTGTCCAAAGGTGCAACTAATTTTTCCTAGTTGCACCTTTCGTTTTGAGTGTTTTCATTTGACAAATAGATCGCATTGATTCAGTAAGTGCAATGGGCTGTTAAAGCCTTTTCAAAGACTTGACACTTGACATGGACTTGGTTCAAAAGACTTAAAAATTAGGGATACACCAACTGTGAAATTCTGGGCCTATACCTATATAACTGACTTAACTATACCGATGTTTAAATAAGAGTTTGATAAGATAAGATTTCTGGCCCATAAAGATATGGATGTTTCTTTTGTTTTGGTTAATTATTTTGATTTTGTTGTTTATTCCCCCTATTGTGCCAGGAAAACAAAGAAATCTACTTTATAAAAAAAAAAAAACAGAACAATTTTTAAAGTCATTCAGTCCTTCATTACACTACCTTTAAATAACCAAAAATTAAATAAAACAAATTTATGAAACATTACAAACTTTTTTTCCAATAATAATTGCTTCAAAAGTCTTTTTTATATATATTTAATATATCCTACATCCCTCTCTAATATTTATTTATATGCTGTGAAAACATCAACAAATCTCTCCTTTAAACAGCTGTATTTTTTCACCTTTCTCGCCAAAAGCTACATTATACAGGGTTACATTTGAACAAATCTTGTGAATGTTATAATTTACCTTCACCCAAGAATCATTTTTTACTGAGGACAGCTTGAATGCATCCTAATGTAAGTTGGTGCAACCTCCATCAGTTTGCTCAGGCCACTACCTCATAACAAATAACGTTTACTTGCTCCTGCCAACTTCAATGTAGATTTGTTATTCAAAATAGAGAATAAATAGGGTGGCTCCCCTGACGCGTCAAGAGTTTATTGCCTTCATTCTTTCCTACGGCATCCAAGAGAAGATCTGTTTGTCCCAAAAACATTTTCTTTTGTCCCTGGTATGTCAGGACGCCTTAGCCCTGCTGCACAAAACTGATGTAACACTACAGAAAAACACTTGTCACTGCCATCTTTGAATACCATCCTATTTGCCAGGGTAACAGTCAACAAACAAATATCAGCCAATATAAAAATGCATAAAAAACACACACATCCAGACAAAAAAAAACATCTCGGTGCTGGACAAGCGATAACACAAGAGAAGGAAAAAAAAGTCTATACACTAGATTATGCTCTGATAAATATTTAACACAGTTACCACCAAGGTAACGTTTCGAGCAACATGCTCCTTATCAGACAAGTTAACAATGCAGACTCACACCTTCAAATACTGTCCGATACCAATGTTGGGCTGATGAATTGATGCATCAGTATTAAAAACAGCTCAGCTTTAAAGTGATTTCAGAATTATTATGCGGTGCTTATGTCACACAGCTGTTTATAATGAGAGTTTGGAAGTGGAGCGGGACGGTCAAATCAATGTTTTGCAAAAGAAAGCTTGTGAAAGAACACTGAGAAGGGCATTTTTCCTCCCAACAGACTAGGTGGCCGACAGTAGACCAGCGTGTTTATACTGGGAAGCTCCTGTATTTAAATATGAGGCAGCAGTCAGAGGAGTGGCCATTATCTAGGTCAGAGCACTTCCTCAACCTCAAAGTATTATTCTTGCTTGCTGTGTTTTTCTAAAGGTTAGACCTCTGTTCTCTTGTATATCTATCATTTTTAGCCGCGTTTTCAGTTCCATAATTGTGCATTATAAAATAGTTATTAAGTCCATAATGACTAGTTAAAGCAATTCTTACCAGATAGTCTTGATTAGGAATCAAAAGGCAGCAAAAAACAACAAAGGACTATCAGTGGGCATGTCTGTAAAGGGGAGACTCGTGGGTACCCACAAAATCCCTTTTCATTCAGATATCTTGAGGTCAGAGGTCAAGGGAACCCTGTGAAATTACCATGCCGTTTTTCCATCGCCAGTCACCATAGCCATTTATCCTAAATTTGGAGCGCTATCTAGCCATCTTTGAGGAAGCTAGCATGATATGGTTGGTACCACTGGATTTCTTAGGTAGATTTACATGATATCACCATCATTATTCTAGCTTAAAATTAAGCCGGTTACAGTCTCTTAAAAAATAACACGTTATGTATGGACCTTAATCGCATCACGATTAACACATTAACGCTGACAGCCCCACTTTTAATGTTTGAGAAGCTCTGGTCGTCATATCATCTTGATAAAGTGATGATATATTAATGTTGTGTTTACAATTATTTCAATGCACCCAAGTGGCCAAAACATCAAATAAGGCAGCTTTAATTATCGTTTTATTTGCATTTTAGACTACATGCAATGTATTTTAGGCAAGTATGTATATTATTAGTAAGCTATATCTTGTGCATTACATTATAATAAACACAGAAGGATTTCCCACACTTTCATTTATTTATTTAACATCTGCCACTACAAACAGATTTTCTATTTTTGGAGCTTGACCATTTATTAGGAGCACTGTTGGATTAAATAAACTATTTAGTTATTTATTGCATGACACTCCCAGAGTGCAGAGCGTACTCTGGGCACAGACTGAACAGTAAAACATAGGGTGCATTGAAACTGAAACTTAACTGTTCATTCGGCTGGGTCTAAAAATTGCAGCTGCTCCTTTCATCTGTCGATCTGATCTGATCAGCTCTGAACTGATCAACAAATCAATTATCCAACCCGCAAGTTACAAACTTGCTGCTGAGAAAAAAGAGAACTCATGGAGAGCTCCACCAGTGCTGCGTTCACAGACCCCTAAAAGCCTCAGAATTTAGAGAGGGGACATGGAATGACAGAAGGGGGCCACTTACATGTCTGAAAGAAGGAAAATAGAAAGAAAGTTTGCTGCCCCATTATCAACTCCTGCAACACATACACTATAATTCTGCAAGTTGAGGCCCAAGGAAACTAATTTTGAGGAAATTTGGAAGATGTGAAAAATGTACATTACCCTGAAATGCCTTTCTTTTGTTTAAATATTCATTAATTTGTATTCATCTATCTCAAATGCCAAACACCCCATGCTCTATGTTTGGTTTTTTTCTTTCTACATTGTAAAAAAACAGAAAAAAATGTTTGCCGTAAAAGTACTTAACTGAAGATGACTGCATGACTGTTGCTAGTATGTAAAACCAAACAAGCAAAAAATGTCCAAAAAAAAAACACTGTTACAGTATGCAACACATTATATAGAGTATCAGCTTTAATTTCCGTACTGTAGATCCCTGAGGATTTGTCCAGAAATAGACTGCTGGGAGGGGTAATGTTTTTGAATGCAAACTGAATCTCATAAATTGTTAAAACAAATCACATCTTGGCTTGTTTTGGTAAAGGAAACCAACTTTTTTAGATGCATCCATTCAACAGAATAGAAATTCAAGACTATCAGGAAGTGTGAAGAATAAAAGGTTAAACAGTGCATGTGAGGGTCCTCCAGAGGAAGACCTGCAGCACAGTCACCTCCCAGGATTTATAGATAACCTCTGCTGTCTCCAGTGCCAGCTCTCAGTGAACCAACTGCTGCTCTATTAGACCTTACAGATAGTATTTATAATTCATTTAGCTGTCAGTTAACCTTCTGCTACAGATTTGCACGCTCTCTTATCAGTCAGCAGCTTCATCCTTCATCCCCTCCATCTCTAAAAGCTTTTTTTTTATCCCCTCCCTTCCTCTCTGGTCTACTTTGCAAATGCTTTCTCACTTTCCTGTTGTGTTTCTTTTTCTCTCTTTATTTTAAATCTGTGTATCTGAGTCCCCAGCGTTCTGCAGTCTCCATAGATACCCAGCCAGTCCACTGTAAGACTATCATTCAAAGACAGACCAAATCTAGGCCAAACATGCGGCTAGCTGCTGCTAGAGGAAACTAAGTGTTCTGTGCAGCTGAGTCGTGTTTGGTTACTGTCTACTGTATGCCACATTTGTTTTGTGTTCCGAATAATTTCTTTGTATTTTGCGTCTACTCAGCAGAAATGTGTTACTATATTCATGCATGCAGCTGGGCTTGGATTTCTTAACCTGTAGAATACTTGACTTTTCTTAAAGCTGCACTAATGAATATTTTAACGATGGATCGAGAGAACTAATACTTTGGAACCAAGTTATGCCAAAATTCGGAATACATGAACAAACAGGTGCATTTAGTGAGGGTTTTGTTTTTGTGAATGACTTCATTTGTACAGATTTTTAGTGCTTTATTATAAAGCTTTATTCTTAGGCTGTTATGAGTTATATTATTGCTTTAGTGAGAAAGATAACAGCTTTAAAGGAATAGTTTGTAAGATTTAGGGAGATTTCGTTGTGTCCAGTGGTAAAGGTTGCAGATTGTAGCAAGCGACATCGTCAAATTGCTCCAGTGTTCATTGTTCAGGAGGTTTTTACCAGGAGCCGAGTTATTAGCCATCAGGTGATTAAAACCAGTAAAAACACTGAATAAAGCAAAAATCATTGTTTCTTACTCTATGTGGCACATTGCAAACGGTCCATTTACCCAGCCCACCTTTAGCAGGAGTGGAATTATTCACAGAGGTCTCTTCCTCCCCAAAACAAACAGGTGGTGTTTTAAACCAGTTAAAACACTGAAGAAAGCAGTTTCACGTTACAAATAAGTTTTTCTCCGAAGCTGTTTGGCATATCAGACACTGGCCGCTGACCAAGCACCTGATGATCTTTGTTTGTCTTTTTCCTCTTAAAATTTAAGATCCAGACATTCAGAAGGTTCTCAGGGTGAGAGTGTGTTAACCACTCACACTTCACCATCAGAGAATCTAACCAAAAATACAGTAAAGAGAGAGTGCAGAGAATTGATGTCAAACGAGAACTTCCAGCTTCTCTTCTTAAACGTCCAAAACAGCATGTAATCTACAGTAGTTCTGAAGCATAACCTTAAGCAACGGTTGAGACATTAAGAGTGAGATAGGTCTCACTGTAATGGTGTTCTGTGGTGTCACTCTAATATACAATGTTTTTTGCGGGTCCATGAATGCAGTGCAACAGGCGGAGTTCGCTTTTTTCTCCTTTGCAGCTGAACGACACTCATGAGGTGGATAATTGATCTGTTGCTGCATTCACAGGCAATCAGATCGATGGAAGATTTTTGCAGATTTTTGTAAGTGAAAGGCAATTTTAGGCGCCAGTAGAATGAACAGTTTAGTTTCACTTTTAACATGCCTGACGCTCTGCTGCTCCTCACTGCCGCTACTGCACTATAAATAACCCAACAGTGTTTTAATACCGGTCCTAATTAACAGTCCAGCTCCATCAAGACTGCAACCAGACAAACAAAACTATGGCGAGTTGCACTATTAATGAGAAACACAGGCAGTTATCAAACCAGCCCAACATTTAGCAGCTACAGAAACATATTTTTTTTCCTCAGACGTTGGTGGAGAACAAATCTGAACTAAAAGGAGAGCGAGTATTGGATCCAGGTGGACACAAACACAACTTCAACTGAACGCTAATGTTGCTAATACATCCAATGTCTGCAGAATACTTATCACTCCCTCCCCTTCCAGCTTTGCTTGTTTTGTTTCTTGAAGATTAACTAGTGCCAGTGCTATCCACACTATCGTCATACCATATTTTCAGTGTTATAAAGCAAGGCCTGCATTCTTCATGAGTGTTTTTAATGGCTTTGCTATTAAAAAAATGGACAAGAACTCTAAAAAACAAAGAGCAACTAATGAGCTTTATCATGCAACCAAAGTCCCTTCTGCTTATCTTTGGACATTCGGTTACACACAATTCACAGCTCAACAGCTGTGCAAACAACAGGTGTTACAGTCTGAGGACTACAACACCCCGAAACCAGATATATTCCCATCACACCAGAATGATTTGATTAACAAATAAAGGCTGAGCTGACAG